>NC_092205.1:63152534-63335502 GCF_043381705.1 Parasteatoda tepidariorum | reverse complement strand
CACATCTGTAACAGTATCCGAAATCGGAAGTCATCAGTTGCAAGTTTGTTGATAATAGAAATTAAAAATTATTGAGGAATTTTTCTTCAAATGTTTGGCGTGTTCTGTTCCTGAAAGATTTACTAATATTCTGGAGATTTTTTTCAAGTTCTTCCCCCTTTTCCTTAGGGAAATTTTGCTTCTTATTTGCTGCTAAAAAATGGCGTCTGATTCTGTCAATGACTTTGATGGAACTAAATGAAAACGTGATAAATTAATGTCTGATATTTACAGGCTCCCGCTAGACGGCGTACTCGAGCGTTGCGATCGCGAATATCGATTGCTTTATAGATTACTCGGTATTTTTATAATTTTAATATTTTTATAATGGGTTTCAGAAATTTTCTGTTTGAGTTGTAATAAGTGGTAATTAGTAATTAACAAATACTAATGTTATTAGTAATTTTCAGCACTCTCATTTAATTAAAAAATTACTTTCATCATAAGCGTTTGATGTTTACGTAAAAGGAATTATTGGTATTAGTTAATAGAGTAAAAGGAACTGTTTCAAAAATTAATGATAAAGGAGCACTTTATTGAAGTGGTTAGTGTGAGTATGTCTCAAATTTTCGAAAAATTATTAGTGAATAATGAAATAAAGTGTTTTTCATGTATTTAATATGTGTAAAGTTGAAGCTTACGTTTGAAACTTAAAACATTTTAATTTATGGCTAGATTTATACTACTTAAAATTTTAAGTTTTCTTTATGTCTTCCTTTAAACGTTATTTTAATATATTGTTTTAAATTACAGTTGACTGAAATTTTTTCGTCCCTGTAACTATTACACACTTTAATAAATAATTGAGAACAAAGATCTTAATATTTTGCGCAATATGTATGTAGTTCTTAAGCACAATGCTCATTTCACATTCATCAAAACATATTAAACTTAAGTTTAAAAATATGAGAAATTAAGATCATTTTTCTGAATTTCAATTTTAAAGTTTTTGTATTTAAAATTGTAAAATTCCAAAAAGAAGTTTCTGTTAAATTTTTTTAAAGGAGAACCATATAAATCTTTGCAAATAAAATCTTGAATATTCTAAATAACTTTTCAAGCATCAAATAGGATTGTTGGATTTGATACGTTTTAAATTGATCGAGAGTTATTCAGGTTTTCCCTTTTGTATAATCAACTTGTTAATGCTTTTGTTTCATATGCCACTTATAGCTCTAATTATAATGATTAATTGATTTCTCAATGCTGTTTTTTGAAGTTCTGTTGCCAGGGAAAATAAAAAAGCCATTGTTTAACTGCCTTTTACTTAAATCAATGCGATGATTTTAAACTATATGGATCTTATTTTGTCGTGAAGAATTATCTGGGCTTTAAAACAGACAAATAATATAACATTTTTGAATGTTATTAAACTTTTCTAAAAATTTCCACCTAACATTTTTCCACCATTCGACATTTTTCCACCTAAATGAAAATTAACAAAATCACTGCCGTATTTTTAGTTTTTGCAAATTTTTATGAGCCCAGGTAATGCAGCAATTAAGTAAATTTTTAAATAAGAAAAAATTGAACCACAAGATCTTTTTCTTTTCACAAAACTGTGGCTTTTCTCTATATTGACGTTTTGCGCCATTTCCAAAATAAACGTAAGCAGCACTGGCCTTAGATCGGCTGAAGTTGACCTAACAGTCACAAATAGCTGTTGCAAACTCAGAACAGTTATAAAAATAGCATATTATTTGCAAAGGAAACGTCGTTTCATATTACGACAGAGCCGCCGAAAAACAGGCTTAAAGAAATTATACAAGTTTTTAATTTGTTGAAAATTTTAAATAATAATTCCCAACATTTCCAAAATAAACGTAGACAGCACTGGCCTTAGATCGGCTAAACTTGACCTAACAGTCATGAGTAGCTGTTGCAAACTCACAACAGTTATAAAAATAGCATATTATTTGCAAAGAAAACATCATTTCATATTACGACAGAGCCGTCGAAGAACTGCCTTAAAGAAATTATGGAAGTTTGTAATTTGTTGAAAATTTTAAATATAATAATTTTGATTTGTGTAAACCGGAACTTCGCATTGTTTCTACGAGTTTGCTAATTTGGTTTTATCTAGTCCTTATATTATTGAATTTTTATTAATATATTCTAATGAAAATATTTAATTATTACACATAATAATCTAAACAGCAAAATTAAATTCACATTTCAAAGGAACATATTTAGTTTATTTATTTAGATTCCTTTTTCTAACTAGAAATTTTAATTTTACTGGCTCAGAAAATAGGAATTTGTTTTGTTTCTTTTGGTCGGTAATCGTATTTTTAAAAATTAACTTCAGTGAAACACAGCTTTGAAAAAAAATTTGAATTGAAATTGCAACCACCTCAAACTTAAAATTTAATTTTCATTCATTTAATAAAAGTATTTCTTTCGTTAAGTCTTACATTAAAGTGGATGATTAAAGATATAAAAGAAGTACTAGTGTTTTAGCTTTAAGAGATATAACTATTCCCATTTTTATAGTTAGAAAAATCCATTTAAATTTTTTTCTAACATAAATAGCTTTAATTTCATTTGATTATGTTTTGAAAAGAATAGTAAAAGAATGTATAAAAAACTTTGTTTTAAATAAAAATTCAAATTCCAGATTATAATTTCATATTTTTTAATCAAATTTTCTTGGACGACATTTGACATTTTTTATGACATTTTTTTTCCACTCAATGATACGACATTTTTTTATGATATGACGTTTCTACGATATGACATTTGACATTTTTTTATGATATTTATGATATGACATTTTACGATATGACATTTTTTTTCCACTCAAAGAAAGATAATTCTTAAATGATTTGGATGAAAAAATTTATATAAAAAAATTCTTAATGATCATAAACGGAAAGTTTAAGATGAACTTGAGTAAAACAAAAAAAAAGGTTAACGAAATTCAATTCAATTTATTTAAATGACGAATCGTTACACTTAGTGTTTTACAAATTTTTTCTTAATTACAATTTTATAACCTAAAAAATAGGGAAATAACAGTTTTTTGGAAGGAAAACAATGGGCAAAAGAACTTTTTAGGTGTTAATAATGCTTTATCAGTATTAAGATTAATTTTAAAAATACCATATAATTTCAATAGAGTTGAACTTGTATCTTCTGTAAAAATTGTGTGTAATATATCTTTAAATATGAAGTTAAACGACCCAAAGCATTGTGTAAAGGAACACTTTATTTCGGGTCAGCAGCAAATCAACCGTTCACATACGATTGTCTGTAATTGAAATCTAAGCACTTTAACAATTGTATATATTTTTAATTATAATATAAATCCCTAAAATGTAGTTTTTTGATCTGAATTATTAAAATAAAAAAAACTTTCACGCTTTTTACACCATCCCAAAATCATTTTTATTTCCGAAAACAACAAAGTAAGCAAGCTTTGAATATCAAGAAAGGCCAAGCTGAATGTTTCGAGTAGTTTGCTTACAATCTGGATCATAAGCTAGCAAGAGTTTGTTGTAATTTTCAATACCGATATTCATAAACAGAAACTAAAATTCTTCGTTTGATATGTTTCTATGCTTTTCAGTTGTGTAAAAGGGATAACTTATTTTAATTTTTTAATCTCTGAGAGCTGTATTAACATATTTTATAATGTATAATTTCTATCCTCTTCTTATGGCCTAGTTTCAATTAAGATTCTCGGAGCTATGCGGATGTTTGATTTACGAGCTAATTATTTTTAAGAATTAGTGAATCGATGCATTTTAAATTCATGATTTCTACTTTGTACTGTAAAAATAACTTTATTGACTCTTATGTGTATCTTATCTTACTGTAATTATAAACTTTAATGAAATTGTATAACAAAAATGGTTATGGCTACTTTACACCAAATAGTGTAATAAAAAAAAGGGCAGTGAAACACGAGATCCATAGCGTTTCATAAAGCACTTTGGTGGAAAAAAGGTGCAACCATTCTTAGCGTGGACATACACTAAAACTTTTACAATGTTCAGTGCACAAAAAAACGGACCACCCTGAATAACTTTTGATCCCAATGATCGGATTTTCACTTTCTGGGACTCAATCTTAGTAGCTTGAGGGGATGACCTTAAATATGCCAATTAATTAGTAGCAGACGATATTTTAAGTTACGAAAGCATATACATAAATGTACTTTCTTTGAATAAACATACCCTTTTTTCAACTGGTTTGGATTTCTGACCCCCAAAATATAAGGGTTAGCCGTAATCTGGGAAATATGGTCCCAATAGCTTGATCAGGAGTTCGCTCAAAAAATTGGACCCCTTAATGTTAATTTTACATTTTGCGTATTTCGCTGTATCTCAAGAATTCTTTATACGAATAGAAAAGTTTTTGCACCCAATTACAAAATTCGTTTATCCAAAGATAATTTTATGCGACAAATAACTTTTAGTAAATATTTATTATGTTTTATTTAAGAATGGTCGAAAAAAGTTTGCATTGCAAGATATACATATTTTTTCATCATTTTAAAGAATATAATTTTACATGGCATAATACAAAATTTGAGCGAAATCGGTTAGATAGTTCCGGAGAAATTGAATTGGAAATAAAGTTAAACACTAAAATTCGATTTCTTAGGAACCGTTCATCGTTTAAAAACTTCCAACAAAAGTAATAATATCCGTAATGAAATATAATTTCTGGCAATAATTTAATACTAGTCATTAATTTTATTCTAAATACCATTATAAATATTCCTGTAATTCTTTTCTATAGTATAAATTACACCTACTGACAAAGTTTTAAATAAAATAATTTATTTTTTAATCTCTTTACATTCTCTATTTTTTAATTATATTTCTGAGTATATAAGCTTACTGCTTTATAATTACACTATTTGATAAAACTATTCATGTGCAAATGAATACTTCATTGAAAACGTTTCAAACTCGTGTTTAAGTAATTCATTTAAGCCTTTAAACAATTCTCTCCATTTAAAATTCATTTCAAATAAGAAAGATAATTTAGAAGATAAAAGCAGTTTCCGTTCCTGAAGAATTTTTGTAATGCTTATGTTTGATGCAATGGGAATATGTGTTTTATTATTTTTAAAATGCTTTTAGTTTATTCAATTTATTGAAGACATTCATGATTTTTATTTTATTTTAGTTAATTAATTTTTTATCTATTTTTTTTATTTTCGATAAAAGGGTTTTAGAATAAGTTTTTGCCAGAGTAAAAAGTATTTTCTGTGTTGGATTTTGAGTATCGAGTAACGTTTTGAAAATTTATTCTTTGTCGTTTAACGTTTTGAAATGTATTCTTTAATAAAAAAAATCTTTCATTCAACTAAACTGTGGGATAATCAGAAAACCTGCACCTTGTTGAAATTTGTATTTTCGTCAATCAATAATTGAGCAAATTTAGATATTTTTAATTTGTCTTAAACTGGCTTGCCTTAATAATTGGTTAGAATTTGATAATGTTTGTGTTTTTCTAACTTTAAATATTAATTTGCAATCTTTTAGCGTGATTGAATTTTAAATGCATATATGATCATTAAAGGATGATATTTAGAATTTAAAAGGGAAGTTTAATATTTATTTTAAAAGGCGTTGGGATAGAAATTCCATAAAATTATAAAATTACAGATGAAATATTATGTTGAAAATATGATAAAATGAAGACGCCAAAAATACTCATGATGTAGGTATTAATTAGTATGAAGCTTTTTTTTCTTCTTGAATTACAGTCAGAAACTCAAAAACTGATAAAAAAAATTCTTATCAAAATCAAATAAAAATATTCAAATATATATTAAGAGAAAAGGAGTTGCGCAACTTGCCATAGATACACTAGCTGGAGATGCCCATTGATGCACTGATTTCTTGAGGTAGGTTTAATATTCATTTTAAAAGGCGTTGATATAGATATTCCATAAAATAATAAAATTACAGATGGAATATTAGGTTGAAAATATGATAAAATGAAGACGCCAAAAATACTTATAATGTAGGTATTAATTAGTATGAAGCTTTTTTTTCTTGAATTACAGTCAGAAACTCAAAAACTAATAAAAAAAATTATTATTAAAATCAAATAAAAATATTGAAATTCATACTATGGGAAATGGAGTTGCGGGGCGCAAAAACTGATAAAAAAATTCTTATTAAAGTCAAATTAAAATATTCAAATTCATATTAAAGGAAAAGGAGTTGCGCGACTTGCCATAGATGCACTGCCTGGAGATGCCCATTGATGCACTGACTTCTTGTTTGAAGTCTAAAAGTAAAGAAGTGGTCCAGACGTTACGAATTTTTTGCCAAGATACGAAAGGAAACAATGATTTGTCAATTAACAACCAGAATAGTGCTGCCAAGTTTTTTTTTCCTTCTTAGCTTTAAATATTGAAATTGAGTTAATGGAGGGAAAATAATAACGACAATTTTATGAAGACGAAATATGGTAGCGATTGTGTAAAATTTCTTAGACTTGTTAGAAGCCTAGGCCACTCAAGATTAACAAGTTCGCCTATATACACATCTTGACTATATATATATAATTAAAAAAGATGTTCAACTTCGACATTAATTACTAGAAGTCAATTCGCAACTATTCCTCGCGTGAAGTCTACCCTTCTTTTATCTCATCTATAACTATTCCAAGAAATTGCTCTTCGGCCTCTTTAAATAGTTCCTCCCTCACAATGAGGAGATGACACTTCCAGTGTCCCTCACCCGCTGACCTTTAAGCCAGGGTTTGTTATCATTTGCGTGGGAGCCAGAGTCCTGACAAACTGTGTACTACTTTTCGAATTCTATGCAAATAGAATTGAAATAAAAATAGAATTGATTCCCCCTCTCATGCCAAAGTTGCTGGAAAAATTAGCTAACTCGGAAGGATGCACGGAAGTTAATTTTATGACCCTAAGCATTTTATAAATTCTGATTCACCTGTTCATTCTTTTTTTTTTAGTAGATGAGTTTTCCATCTTTATTTGTTTTTTGAGTCAACGACTCACTTTAATTTTCGTGACTGACAAGTGCAATGCTCTATTTTTTGTTCCCAATTAGAGTGAGTTCTACTGGTTTACAATTCTAACGAAAGTTATGGTGCAATAAGAAAGAGAACTGCTCTACTATCTAACAAAACTCCACGAACTGTTCGTTCATAGAAACCGATGACAATACCTAATTTTGCTTGAAAATCGAAAACCTTGCTACGTCACTTATTAGTAATCAACACCAGCAAACGTGCTGTAAATTTTCGTTTTAATCATAAACTATAAGTACAAATATTAAGAGGCTGGGATAGCCTGGTCGGTAGGGTGCTGGGCCCATGTCCGAGAGTTCGGGGGTTCGAACTCCGCCGGCCGAAAACTCCCCGTGTAGTGAAGTGACCGATGCACGTTAAATCTGTCGAGTCGCAAAAGTCCTCCATGTTCCCATAACAAATCAATACCTCTAGAGGTACTGGATTGGAGATCGATTGTTCTCCGATTCAGGTCAAAATTACGATCTGTGGATGAATGAATGAATGTATGAATGGGTCCACCCTATAAACGGGTGCGACGTATGGTGTGGCAGAGGTCAAATTCTTGGCCATAGATGGTGCCACTGGAAAACAAGAGCAATCGCACCCCTTCTTCCTAAACAGGCATACGTCAACAACAACAAATATTAATAAGTTTTTGCCTGGAATCACTATTACAGAATTTAAAAACTTCCTCAAAAGAAAGTTTTGCTGGTGAAATCAGGAATTAACAATTCATTTTTAACTACTAACACTATTGTGTTCATTTTTTTTTATCCCAGAAACAGATAATTTCTATGTGAAACTATTGTCTCCGAGAAAACAAAATATACGTAAATAATACTATATACAATAATGTCTGTATTAAAATATTAAAATTTATATAATATATTCAAGAAAATAATTATAAGGGAAGTTTGATGTATTATAAAACATTATCGCAAAATGAATGGAAAGAAACTTAACATAGTTAAGCAATATATATTTAGCGTATAAGACTCAAAAGTGTTAGATTTTCAAATAAATTACAGCGTTTTCAGTAGCATATTAATGAATTTCATTTGGGGCCATTCCATGACCAACGAGCACCTTAACTTTCAGGAAGCACACGCTCAGTTATATTTATTGTTATGTTAATTAACAGTTATATTAATTGACAGTTATATTTATTGATAAGAGAATTAAATAAAATATTAATTTAATTTTTAGCTTATTTGAAATATCATATTATTAGTTTGGAGTGACAGCTTTCATTTTTTAAAATTCCTAAAAAGCTTATACAAGCGAATGCTTTGTTTTCTGTTCTAGCATTAGAAAAGATTCCTGAAAATCTACAGAATGTAACAAAATCCCATATTAAAACAGAATTTAAGTAGCCAAAAAAAGTTTTTGAAATTTATTCTTATTCCTATACAGCTTTCTCTTAGAAATTGAAAAAATTATATTGAATAGTTATTCAGACAGAACTTTTTTTTTAAATGTGTGTTTATTTCCAACAAAGACTAGCAGACTAGTAAACAATGATATTTTACATCGATATTTTACAATAACAGTTTTAATCATGCAGAGTTTTTATTAATAGAAACTGAAAAGCTTGAACAAACGAAAACGAAACTTAATGCAAAAGAAAACATATTTCAAAATAAAATATTTTATCTTTATTATTAGTCTGGTTTAGAAAAATAGAACATGTTGTTTACATTATTTTTCAAATATTACCCCTTAAATGTAAGAAAGTAAAATGATTAATGACACGTCAAACTTACGAAATATTGAATTTTGCGCCTTTTCTCATTTACCATTTTGAACAAAAGATTAAGAAAATGTAATTGTTGCCATTTTCACCATTTAAAATTAATCTCTGCGAATGAAACTTCTTTTTCTGATTTTCTTTCGTTTACTTTATAAGCGTATGATAAACTAGGTACTTAAAATTAAGAAAAGATAATTAAATCATTAGAAATGTTTTTCTGTCACGTTTTAATGGTGGATTTCATTTTTGTCCTTCTTTGTTTTTATTGAATGGTTTTTTTAATTGATGAAAATTATATAAATAATTAATTAAAGTATTTCTCATTGAAATAAGTTTAAATAACTACCTAATGCTATTTAAGTGATGTTTTTCTTACAAAGATTCGTAAGTATATCTAATACATAAAAAATATAGTTCATGAAAAATATATCTTACTGACGTTAAAACTAAATTTAGTACTGTGTTAATTGAATTTGTGTGATTTTAAATTTGTGTTTCGTAAATTTTGCGCTTTGTAAATTTTATGTTTTATGACTTGCGAATTGTTTGATATTTTTTTAGTGCTTAAACGATAAAACAATAAGGATAAAAATGGAAAATTTATATTTTATAAGAAATTATAACTAAGCTCCTTTTAAAAATTATCTTAGCATTTTTGTTCAATATATGTGATATTTGTGTCATATACACTTAGGGTTATGTTTAAAACGCTAAGATTTAGCGCTATAAAATTAAAAAGAATGAAATGACAAAAAAAGTGATATAAATTTTATATAATTTCAAGATAAGCTATAAAAATTCCGTTTTTAAATAAATTTTAAATATAAGCGAATTTTAGTTATAATGTATAGTAGAATAATTTTTTAATTTATAATTTTTTTCTTGTTTGTGTATTTTAACAAATAAGTTTTAATAATAAGCATGAAAAAATATCGATCCGCATAGGTAGGGATATATGCTTTATTGATTTGAAAAAGTTACTTGCTATTATGCAACTTAAAATGCACAAAGGAAATTGCAACAGATCCATAGCTCAATGACAGTGTAAGCGTAAAAAAAGCATTAGTAGTGTGGTAAAGGGTTTTAAAAATAATGTTTATAAGAGTGAAAAGTTTGAGAATTGTGTATATGAATCTCTCTATATATATGAATATATATATGAATCTATCTTTGGGAAATATAGTCAAATATAAAAAAATAGTGGGAAAATATGTTCAAAAATCAAGAAATTACATTATTTGTATGCTTTGAAACTATTGTGAGGAGGTTTGTAAAATGCATCTGATAATAACAAAAAACAAATCCCTAAATACGTCGGTCTGCTTGAAAATGCCTCATACTTCGTAACCATAAGTGATTACCTTGCATAACGCCCCAGCAATGCACTCCAAATAAAAAGAGTAATGCAAATTATAAGTTGAGTTTCATTATATAATGGAGAAATGAGTAATGCTGCCATGTAAATGACGTTCTCAAGATCATTATTGAAGTGGTTTGTGAAGTGTATGTGGCGTTGACGTAGAGCAAAACACTGTACAAAATAGATGCTCCAATTTCAAGAAACTTTCTTCGTTTTTCACAAAACCGCTTCCTGGTAAATGCTCCAAGCGAAAATTTAGTCGAAGTGACGAAATAACTATAAGCACTATAGGAAACAAAATTAAAGAAATAGTTCGTCATTCTATTTTTTTCCTACATAAAAGCAGACCACACAGTTCTTAATGTATCTACTTTTTCCAATAATCACTTTATCGTGGGTGCCAGATAGTTAAATCAATGTTGCCAAAACAACACAAGAAAGACTCATAGAATAAAGAGATAAATAATACGCATGCCCGAAGCGAGATTAAAACACTAGATCTTCCAGGTATGAGGCCAACTCCTTGACCACCATACAGCCCGCTTGGTTTGTTTCGTCACTTTATTTTCGATCGTGTAGTCTTCATTCTAGTTAACAATCACCCACAATGGACAGCAGTGAGGTTCTGATTTGGGGACATATTTCTTTCATACGTTTGAGAGTTCGCGCTTTGTCACAAATCACATCATTTTGTGACGAATTGATTCTCAAAATTGACGAAATACAGCTAAAAGGTTGCTGGATCATCAAAAGGGAGAGTTTTATATCTGAGTGTGAAACTCAAAACTTTTGTTCTGTTTAATAGGGAGCTATGTTTGTCAACAGAACATAATCACTCATCTAAGGATTAGGCTGCTTTATATAGCATAGCTGCAGTTGTTTAGAACATGTTGTGAAATTTCTAAAATATTAACCAGAACAAATAACATATACGATTAATACAACTTTCAATACACCTAAACTTAAAAATCAATTCATAGCTTAAAATATATTTCACAGCATGTACTTTATTTTGCATTTTATGTTTTAAAAATTTTCAGGCTATTATTTTAAGCTATTAGAAATCAAGAAAACTAAATTTATAAGTTTTCAGCTTTAAGGCTTACCTTTTTACACTCTCTTGAAATTTGAGGAAAAAATATAGTATTTATTGTATTCCTTTATTTTTCAACTCTGCTTTGAAATCAAATCGTATTTTTCTGCTTTGAAGGCATCCAGGAACAAGAAGTTCCCACTCAAAGGAAATCTAAAAGAACAAATATTCTTGAAATATAGTTTGAAGAGAGTTTTTTTAAGTTTGGATTACTTCTTGGGTTTGCAATATTTATGTAAATGAAGCTATATTTGTT
Source organism: Parasteatoda tepidariorum (assembly GCF_043381705.1). Classification (NCBI taxonomy): domain Eukaryota; kingdom Metazoa; phylum Arthropoda; class Arachnida; order Araneae; family Theridiidae; genus Parasteatoda; species Parasteatoda tepidariorum. Next base: position 63,323,999 of record NC_092205.1, on the reverse strand, counting down.
TTTCGAACTCTTTCACATAATAAAATATGAATTGTGTTTATTTTGTAAGAACAGTACCATGCAATTATTACCCATTATAAATGTATATGAATTATGAAAATAAAAATCTTAAATCAATATATAATGAATTTTACTTACTTTTTTGCTAGGAGTAATGTTTTGATAGATTTCCAAGCATTTAACGTGCTAAGCTTAAATAATTACATAATAGTTAAGTTAATGATTATGATAACGTTTTATTCTGTTAGCATCGGTAAGTAGGTTATTATAATTTAGAATGTGTTTAATCCAGACAAAATTAGGATTGATGAGTATTTAAAGCTATTAAAACTTAGAATATGTTAATTACACCAGAATTCGTGAGTATTTTAAGTTATTAAAACTTGGTAAATGTATAAAGTAGACAAAAACAAAATTAGGATTAATTCTTGCTAAATTGACATTTTTGGTTTGCTTTTAATCATGGCATTACACGGGTAATGATTGAAATTTGTTTAATGTAGATACAATTAATGATTGTTGAGTATTTAATGCGAAAAAAAATTGGAATATGTTTATGAAGTTAGAATTCATGGGTATTTTAAGTTATTGAAACTAGGTAAGATAGGTTGAACTCCGACCCACCCCAGGGGGGTATACGGAGATAAAAATTAAATTATTGCAATAAAAATTTCTCTAAAAACTAAAATTACAGTAAAATTTTGCCAAATGACTGTGGTGGTGATCAGTTAAAGGTGGATTAACTAAAATACTTGACAATTAAAAACGTTTTAAAGGCAATGAAATCCAAAGCTCCGGTGTAAATGTCGAGAATTAAATAAGGAAACAAGAGACAAAAAATCTCAAAACTAAAATCAATGACAGCTAAAAGTCCTAAGAGTAAATGTCTAAAAGTAAAAGTCTGACTAGAAGTCGATGAAGTCTAAAATCAAAAGTAGATAAAATTTCAAAATGTAAGGCTAAAAGTTGATTAGTTAAAAAATTTACGATGACATGCTCTATTGTTGGTTCATGACTGGGGTCAGTTGATCTGGGGCTAAAATGTCCTCGAGGGTTTGTTTAATAATTTGAGTCACAATTTTCCTGCAGGTCAATATGGCAAAGAATTGGTGTTCCTCTTCGCAGTTATTCATGTGGGTTCCACAAAGTACCCGGAATCTTGGACAGTGCTTAATTAGGTGTTTAATGTCCTGTCTCACTCCACAGTAATTACATAAAGCTGATTTTCTGAAAAATTTTTGTTGATAGGTCCCGAACACTCCGTGGCCAGTAAGGAGCTGGTTTAAGTAAAAATTGGCCTGCAGGAGCTTTAGGCTAGGGTCTTTAAAAAATTTATAGGTTTGTCTTCCCTTGTCCAGTCCTCCTCCTCCTTGTCCTTGATAGACCTCCAGTCATCTCTCCAGCGGTTAAAAGAAATAATAACTAGGTAAATGAATAATGCAGTTATTCATTATTAGTTATTAGAACAATGGTTAATTGAAACTAGGTAAATGAATAATGCAGACAATGCAGAATCCCGGCGTAGGCTGGCTGTACGGATACTGCTCTCAGTTCGCACCGACCAGAGAGCTGACGTAATTATTTTACAGAATTATTTGTTAAACTAACCGACTTAGTCAAAATAACGGAGTTTGTTTGTTAAAAGGACAGTATTTGTCTGTTGAAAAAACAAGCACCTACACTATTTTCAGTGAAAATAAACAGTTTTATAGTAGCAAACCATGCTATCTAGATTTTCGTTAGAAGTATATATNATTGATATATATATATATATATAAGGGCAGAGTAACTGGCCCTAACACATCAGAAGTGTAACGGCTGCTGTTCAAAGTGCCGGCGATGCGAACAAGAGGTGATCGAGTCGTGTATCCAATGGCAACCCATACAATTACTCCAGGTGATGGGCCAGAATGACGATATCGAATGCAAGCTGCCAATGGGCGTTCTCCACGATGACGCCAAACACGGATGCTGCCATCATGATTCTGTATACAAAACCTGGATTCGTCTGAAAAGAAGACGTAATGCCATTCTTGCTTCCAGGTTCGTTGTTGATCACTCCATTGGAGGAGCACCTGTCCGTGATGCAGCGTTAAGGGTAGCCGAAGCCATGGTCACCATGCTGACAATTCATGCTGCTGCAAATGCCGTCGAACTATTCATGCAGACACTTGTTGTCTTGCAAATGACCCCATTTCTTGACTCAGGGTTCATGACGTAGCTGCATGATCCCTTTAGACCATGTGGATAACATGTCTGTCTTCTCGGCTGTTGGTAATGGGAACCGCTGAGAACCTGCACGGCGTTCCATATGATCGTCATGAACCCCTCGATTCCATATTCTGCTAACAGTAATGGGATCTCGACCAACTCGAGTAGCAAAAATTCGGTATGATAAACCGCAATACCAGTAGGCCGCAATTCGACCTCGATCAAACTCAGACACGTGATAGTAGGTATTTCTCCTTCTTACACGAGGCGTAACAAAAACTTGCTTGCCCAAGAACAACGCTCCAATTCAATTTCTGCATAAGAAAGTTACTTTCAAATCTCTTCCCTTATACACATTGTAGGTGTCGCTACCGCCATCTGCTTTGCATGAATGCGCTAATAAGCTAATCATTTGCATATCACAACAAGCTTTATCCTTCCTGTAAATTTCCCGTTCGTGGTGCGTCCCTTCCTTTTGTTGCAATTTTAATGGCCAGTAGTGTATATATATAGGATACTAAAACAAGGTAAATTTACTAACCTAGTATAATATATACTCAATTTATAATAAAAACATTATCTGTAAAAATAATAAACTATCATGTTTCTTATGCGTGAAAATGCTGTTAATTCCGGAACAGTTTAGCGGTTATGAATTATGAACAGTTTTCATTATTAATAACTATTGGATGTTAGATTAGGCTTTATCAACAACACAAATAATAAAATTATAACTCAATTCCTTAATGTATTTAATAATATCAGAATTTAAACGAAAACCCTGGTATTTCATATTATTGTTCAAAAAATTCAATTTGAAATTATACAATACACAAAATTTCCATTCACTAAATCGCTCTACAGGCCAATTAAATTTTCTTGAGCATTTTGCAATAAAACAATCTATATCCAAATACAACAAAATAAAGCCTCTAATAATTTTTGCCTTATTTGCAATTTTTTTTAAAACATTTAATGAATGAAGAATATGAAACAAAAATACATTTGCCAAAATTAATAATTCTAAAAAGGAAATTGATAATAGAATTTTATCTTTTTCCAAGAAAATAGGATTAAAACTCAATTGTTTTAATTACTCTTATTTATTTCCTACAATTAAGTTCCACAAAACACCTGTTAAATTTAAATTTGTAACTTGCAGAACCGTCTGTTATAATTCTGTTTTTGGCGAAAGATTTTTCAATTATTTAAACATTATTTTAAAAAAGATTATTTCAAATGATAGGCATTTTATTATAAATAACAACCAAGCCGTTATTAATTATTTAAATTACAATAATATTAATAATATTCTTACATGTGATTTTGAAAATCTTTTTACGAGTATACCACACAATAATTTAAAGAATATTTGTTTAGAAATTTTTGATAATTATTTGATTAATGAAGACGCTAATAAAGAGGTTTGAATGAATTTATGTAATGTAAACATTTTCGAAAAATATCTTTTTAATTGGATTTGTTTTTACAGACAAATTAAAGGTATTTCAATGGGTAATTGTTATTCAAGTGCTTTTGGTAATATTTTTTTACATTATTATGAACATAAATTTTTACAACATAATTTGTTAATTGAGTTTAGATTTATTGATGATTTAATTATTTTGATTGTAATGATTTTGATTTAATTAATGATATTTATCCTTAAGAACTAAATTTAATTAAGACTAATTCAGAAGATAATTGTGCATATTTTTTAAATCTTGATACTAAAGGACTTAACAATAAAATTTTCATTGGATTATACGATAAAAGAAGGGATTTTAACTTTTAATTAGTTTAACACATTTTAATTCCAACCTTCACTTTAAGATTTTTAAGAATATTGTTATTAGTCAAATTCTTAGGCTTAAATTTATTTGTAATAATAAAACAGATTTTCTTTCAGCTATAAGGGCTTTCGGGATTACCTTAGAGAATAACAATTTTCCTTTTAATTACTATAATTATGATGTTTTAATTCAAAATATTTTAAAAACGTTTAAATAATTCGGCCGATATTGAAATCCGCATTTTTTCAAAGCAGATGGAAGCACTTTTTGAAAAATTTTTGCTCAGTTAATATGTTTTTGCTTCATTTTTCAAGATTTTCAATTAGGGGTCAGCACTTGATTTATTTATAATATTTCTTATTGATTTGGCAATTTATATTTTATTTTCATTTGATTATTCTAACTGTAACTGTAACTATTTTTATTTATAAGTGGGCGTATCATTTTTAAGTCTTACTATGCGTACTTTTAAGTTGTGCTTGCTGGTTCATTATTTTTCTGTGCTTTTCAATTCTCATCATGATTTTCTCTCATTTGTCTATCCATTATGGGGCCTCGGGGCACTGTCAGTTTAGTTTTTTTCACTGACAACAGGAATGCTCCTGTGTCCCCTGATGAAGTGCTATCTTGCCAACAAACTCATCTTTTATTTTTATTGCTTCTTACTGCTTTAATTGTTTTATTTGAATATCTAAATTAAAATAAAGCAAATTTAGTTTTAGCTTCTTTAAGCGCTTTTCCATTTTGCTTTAATGTGTTAATTGTTAATTTACCTTTTTGTCTCTTTCTGTATTTGTAAATTAGATTTATTTTCTGATTAGATATTCTGATAATGTATAAGTTCAATGTGTTATGTTTTCTTCAAACAACTTTTTTTTGTAGAAACTATTCATTAGGCATTATAATATTATAAAATTGTCCATGTGAAAAAATATTAATAGCATAATTTTTTAATATGTAATAAGTACAATAATAAAATAAATAAAAATGTCGAATTAAAAGTAATTACAATGTTTTATTTTTATGTCTTTGGAAATAAATAAAGTTTTATTAAAAAAATAAATTAATGTTTTGAAACCAGTTGTGGTCATTTAAAATAAACTCGACACGTGAGCACAATTTAGTCCGAAAAAATATTTCAGTCAATGCAAGTCTTATTTCAAGTGCGTTGAGACTGCTTGGTAGTATTAGATACTATACTAAAGCTTCGCATTTTAATTGATGTATTAAAAATTACTTTTTATTTCAGGTAGGTAAAAAATCTCTCAAAAGTTAAATAAATTCCAAACTAAACAAACAAAATACACATTTTGATTTATTATAAAAAGTATTAAGAGCAGTGCTAATGCTTTACCAATATATTTAAATCAAATATTATTAAATCGTAATTATGTAGAGAAACCGTAATTCTGTAAAAAGTCGAAACAATCCTTCGATACTGAAAACTAATACTCAGTTAATTTTTTTTCTCCCTAATTTAAATTCTCTTTACACGAAAAATCAATGATGCAATTGCATCAAATCGATTACTTTCTATCCAAACAATCTCCTTCATGTAATTAAATCAACTACTTAGTTTTAAGAAATTGACGAGAAACATACGTCACTTAACGTTTAATGGGAAACGTCACTATGAGAGAGAAGGAATGATGGTCGACGTCATGATCTACTTCATCACTAACCCTGTCTATGATTAGAAATGAATTTCTTAAAAAATAAAAAAATATATAATTTGAGACATAATCGTGATACATAGTTTTTGTTCTATGCTAGAGATGAGGAATTACTTAAAATGAATTTCTTGAAAAATTTAAAACTATCATTCACGGCATTATTGCGGTGCATTGTTTTTATTTTATGTTAATGATGAAATATATTTATTTTTTGTTTTATGTTAGTGATGAGGAGTAACTTCTAGTCATATTTTTCTCATAACATAACGAACGAATGAATTTTTTCTGAATTACAATTTGGAAAGTAAAGTACAATTTGGGATATGATCTTCGTACATGATGTTTGTTTTTTGTTTGGAGAGAAACAAATAGAAAATTTCATATTTTTAACCAAATTTATACAGTACTTCACAGTAATAATCATAAAAAAAATATTATCAGGTTTGACAATTTTTATCGGGATATTTTTGGGTATTTATAACTAAATTTAAAGAAAAAATGGTTTTAATTGAGGGAAGAGGTATTCTTATTTACCACAGAAGATCTAATCACATAAAATATTCAGTTTTATAAGAAATTACACAATTTTAAAAATTAACTGTTTAATTGCCTGTCAACTCTACATATTTAGAGTTTTTAGAAATATTTGTAAACTTATTAAATAATAACTTCTTATATTTAAAATGTACACCACTGATTCAAAACGCTTCGTTTTATGTACATTATTACTTCCTAAGGTAATTATTTAGTTAATTTTTTCTTTCACGTTAATTAGTTAATTTTTTCTTTAGTTAATTTTTTCTTTTTTATAGTTAGATTATATATAAATGCTATACATTATATATACTTATATAATGTATAGCATTTATATATAATCTAACTATATTGTTATATTATTTATAGCAACTAATATATAATGTAACAAACAGCAACAGCATTACGATGCTGATAATAATTGTTTTATCACCTATTAACTGTTGAATTTATCATATACGTCTGTTATCATAACTTATGAACTCTAAATACTATGGATTATGATCAATAAAATGCTAAAGTGTTTTTAATCACTTTTATAAATGCAATTATTAGTTATAATATCTAATTCAACTTACAAGTATGGAAAGGTTCACTGCTTAAAAAAGATCTTATAATTAAAGAATAAAATATTCAGGCAATCAACATGCTTGCAATTATTACTATAAGTTTCATATTTACCGTAAAATTTTATTTTAAGGAGAAAATAAAAATAGTAGTATAAACTGAGAGTAGTTTTTGTAGTTTTGAAATTTCGAACCCAGGGAACGTTTCCATTCTGGCATCTACTCCATCCAGTCATGCCATGTACTATCAGAAATTTTTCTCAAGAAATGATTGATTAACAGTTTGTTTAATTATTATTTGACTATATCTAGTCAAAACAGCCAAATAATCATAAAAAAGATGGTATTGTAATTGTTAACTGAGAGAAATACCTTTTATTAGCTGCTTTCGCTTAATACGGTTAGAATTTTATCTCACCAACTGGGCCCATCTAATGAAAAAACTTAGTTCCTTGCTGCTAGATCTATATTATAGCCGAGAGTGCTAGTCTACAAAAATGGAGTTCGAGTGCTAGCATACACGCCGCAATTTTTTCTCCATTCCCTTTAACCCATAACGAGTTTTCGGTGTCTTGCACTCCCTCATTTGTGACCCTGGACTACATGAGAGTACGATGCTCTCATTTACGATTGCAGCATCATGAAGCTATTTAACACAAAAAAGTCAAATATATTTTATTTGTTGTCATTATCCCCAAGTTAAACGACATCCTACGCCTCATTTGATGAAGCGCAATGCAGCCACAGCCTAACTCCAATGCCTATAACCTAACTAAAAACCTAGCTATATAATGTACAGTTTAATTTATTTTTCACGGTTTTGAAACCATATTACTGTTACTGTTTAAAAAACCGTATAGTTTTGCATTCATGTTTTTTTTTGACCATACTAGTTGTAAACGATTTCAAAACCGTAAAGTTAAAAAAAATACTCACGACCGTAAACTTTACTGTTAGTTGGATAGACAGACTACTGCTGGTTATTTTAGAATAAAAGTTCTAACAGTATAGAAAAAGCTTTAAGAACGGTGTAAAATACCGTTAAAGCGTCATATCTGCCATATTATTTTATGTAAGGCAGCCACGTTCTTTTTCCAAGTATAATTTACTGTTAAGTTTGAATAGTGCTGTAGAGAATACATTTTCTTGTAATATTTATCTTTCATTTGAAAGGTAAATATTAGTATAAATTCTTTAAAGTTTTCGGACTCTTTTATTAACCATAAGTAATGCGAAAAAAATGTAAATATCAGAATGAAAGTCCCAGGTGTGTTTTAGTAGTAATTTTTAGATTTTGAAAGTACATGTCACTTATGTTTTTGTTACTATCCCATAACTATCTAAATGGATCCATTTGGAGAAGAATTTAGAAGAGAGATAGAGAGAGAGAGAGAGAAATCTCGTTTCAAGAATAACTTAACTGTAAATTTTCTTGCGATCAAAAAGAGAATGCTTTGCGCAGTGAAAAAAGAAAATGACCAGCCTATCTTGTATGTCGGACCACGTAATACTGGAAATAGATGTGTATTTTCATTTTATGTGAAGTGCAGTGCGGAAGTATATAAAAATGTTTTAGATTAAACCAAATCAAACCTATTTTAAATACTGTTCAGCCACAATTAATAAAACGTTTAATTAAAAGTATGTTCTAGTTCAATGTTAACAGGATATAAAAATAAACTATAAACCTTTTGATAAAAATTAACTAATTGATGTCATTAACTATTACAGTAACTAATTCGTACCACAAGTAGAATAAAAAATACTTATACTTTCATATTTTTTTTTAAGAAATCGCTTGAGTTAATCTTTTTTTCTACAAAAAAGCAATATAGTGTAAATTTAAGAAATAAATTAAAATAAAGGAGAAATTTTATACATTTTATATATTTTCTTAACCGTAAACTTTAGCATTATTCCTAAAAGTCAAAGGAATTTATTATGTACTTTTTTGATATTCTTTGAAATATGTTTTACTTTTTAAAGAATTTGAAAAAGTAATTCAAAATTTTATTGAATTCATTTTGCTCTACGAAGCAGAATATAAGTTTAAGCTATATCTTTACTATATTGTACTTTTCTATATTTTAGCTATATTGTATTGTCTCATACAATAACGTTCCTTACATAATATTGACACAGATACAGAGACTTAAGAATTCATTGATTGGAAACGATTTCACTTTCTTCCTGCAACTGTCTAAATTAGTAAACATTTGCATAAAATGTATGTATATTTGTTTTATTCTATTCAAACATATTATAATAAATTGATTTTCAATGAAGTTTTTTTTATAAAAGTATTTCAATTTCAAATAAATTTATTATTAGAAGTATGGAAAATGGTTAATGTCTGATATCATTAATCTATTCCTTAGATTTTTAATGTCATTTCACACAAACAGAAGCTTCTAATTTTTATTATTATTTTTTTACAAAAATATTCCTATTAGATTAGCTTTGTTAAAATTTATATATTTGAAATTTGAGAAAATAAATGATTTTTTCTCCTACTCTAATGTAAAAATTTATGTATTACTAATTTTTAATTATAAACTTTAAACCATGTTGCGAAATTAACAGTAGTGTGTTATTAAATATATCTCACATGTCCATCATATATGATGCATGTCTCATACACATTGTATCTATGTCACATGTAGATATCTTACATAAGCCACATTTAACAAACCACTTCAATGCAAACATGAGTATTTGCTCTACAGGCCATAAATGACCTAAGCAGTGACCACTTACCTGTACTGATTACGACTTGTATCCCCAAATGTAATAATACTCTAACCAAAAAAAATATCGACTGGTTGCTTTACCATAATATACTGACTAAATCCTTATCTGAGCCCACTGTCTTGAATACCAAATCTGATATCAATGATTGTATTAATCAAATCAGCAATAAACTTATAAATGCCGCAAATGAGGCAACCACGGAAAAAGAGATAAACCTAGACAATTTTAAATTACCTAAAGATATCAAGGACAAAATTAGATATAAAAATAAATTATTAAAGTACTATAAACGCACACTAAACCCTACTTATAAGACTGAGCATAATAGACTAACAAAAAACATTAAACTCCTCTGTAATAATTACAGAAGTGATACTTGGAATAGTAAAGTAGCAAATCTAAATAGAGATGATAACTCACTATGGAATATGGCCAAAACACTCAGAAGACCAATCCCAGTAAACCTGCCTCTTAAACACAATGATCAAACGTCTTACACTAATCAAGATAAGGCAAATGTTTTCTCTAGTGTTATGAAAGATCAATTTTCCTTAAATAACATCTACTGTCCAATAAATGATCAATGCGTGAACCAGACCTATGATAACATCAACAACTCTACTATTAGTACTAATACTATGGAGAACACTAATAATGAGGAGATAATCAGCATTATCAAAAAACTTAAAAACCGAAAGGCACCCGGCCATGACAACATCTCAAATGAGATGATAAAAAACGCCCCCCCCCCTCAAGCGTCATTCCAATACTCAACAACATTTTTAATGCTTGCCTGAATTTAAGATACTTCCCCGATCCCTGGAAAAAATCTGACGTCATCTTATTTCCAAAACCGGGCAAATGCGCTGCTAACCCAAGTAACTACCGCCCTATTAGTCTTCTGCCTACTATGTCAAAAATTTTGGAAAAAATCATCTAGAAAAGACTGGACAAATATCTCCATAAAATACCTAAACAGCAATATGGTTTCAGACCAAATTTGTCAACAACCAAGCAGCTAATCAATATTTTAGAACTTATTAGCAATGGGAAATTCAAGAACGAAACTATGGCCCTTATCCTACTCTACGTCGCGAAAGCGTTCGATCGAGTATGGCATAAGGGCTTAATAGTAAAACTGTATAATATGGACTTCCCATTAGACATTGTCCACTTTTTAATTTCTTACCTAGACAACAGAAAATTTAGAATTAAACTAAACAATGCTTATTCTGACTATGATATTATTAATGCTGGCGTCCCACAAGGATCAATCCTAGGACCTGTTCTTTATATACTGTTTACAGCAGACTTCCCTATAGATACTAGTAATTCCAACGAACTGGTTGCACTATATGCCGATGACACTGCCATCGTTACAAAATCTATGAACTCCAAAAGAGCCGTTGAGCTTTTACAAAACAAACTAACATCAGTAGAGAATTGGTGTACCAAGTGAAAAACGCAACTACACCCTGACAAGAGCCAGTTTATCATCTTCAATAATAAAAAAGCAAAGGACCATACTTTAACCCTCCTAAACACTACTATTATTCCTATTAGTGCCGTAAAGTACTTAGGTGTAACCATTACCCAAAATCTCAGCTGGAATCAGCACATTAATGAATGTATTAAAAAAGCCAAAGGCGCATATTTCGGCCTCAGCCCAACAATTGGGAAAAAACTCTATTTTGAATCTTTTTAACAAAAGGCTAATATATCTGCAAAATATCAGACCTATTCTAACGTATGCTAGCCCAGCCCTAGTCACAATGACCAATAACCAAAAGAAAAAGCTTTCAAATGCAGAAGGCAAAATACTCCGAATGATGCTAGGGGCTCCAAGAGCAATAAGCAATGATTCACTTAGGAAGGACTTAAAAATCGAAAACATAAATAAATTCATGGCAATACTTAACACTAAGTTTTATAGCGATGCTACACAGTGCACCACTGCAGATTTTAATAGCGTCTTTAACCTTGATATCATTACTGATAACATAAACTACAGCCCAGTCACTGCTTTTCTTAGCTCGGACTGCATCATCTCAAACTATTTTAAACATTAGCAAACACAACAACACAAACACACATAGCATAACACAGGAAACAGCGAACCCGGGGAAAGAGCAACCCGAAAGGGTCCCAACCGGGTGAGCTGGATTCCTTTAAATCTCCACAGCGAGCAACCCGGCACGAGCGGTGACTACCGGGACGGCCGGGTCTCTGTGCTAGCAGAGCAACACCTAATACACATTTTTAACCCTAGTATTGTACATAGCTGTATATATTTTCTACCAATGTTAATATTTCCTAACTCTGTATATAATTACTGTGCTCATCTTAATTATTTGTTTATATATTTGCTATTTCACCTATATATTTGACAAGCAGCTTCATGTAAATGCGCTCATTATCATTTTTTAAATGGGCCTACGCCTAACCTCTTTTTATTAGTATATTTTTTCTGTATCTTAAGTATGTCTTTTTAGCTCAAGTCAACTAGATCACGACGAATCGGTTGGTGGCCCTTCGGTCCAAATGCCGAGTTCACAAGAATATCAAGCATCAAGCAAACATGAGTCTTCTTTTAAGACTATATAACAGCATCTACACACAATGATTTTGAAATTTGAAATTGTATCTTCAATATAAAAGATATTAAGTGCATTGGTTGAGGTCTCCCCATTTCATATAGATTAAATGACAGGGTGTTTTATTAAATGTTTTAAATAAATCATCGATGATGTTTGTTTATAAACCTAACTAACCACCTTTTTGTTCCTTGCTTCCTATTCGTCGTCATCCATTCACCCTTCCCTCCTATTGGTGTTTGCTCTAAACCCTCTTGTGACGTCACCTTTCTCTATATTTACCCTGTTTTCTCTCATTTCTTTCTGTCACCACCACCCATTCGCTCACTGACTGTGTCCGAGTTAGGTTACATTATAACCGAGCTCCTGCTACCATGTCAACGTACCGATCCGGCAGCGGAAGGAAGGTCTTCAGACCCAACCGTGTTCCGGAAACTCATGTAGATATTGATGCGATCAGGAAAGAAGAGAAGGACTATATCACCGACAACATGCAAAGGATATTTCTCGATTTCGACAACGAATACGATAAAGCCGAAATGTATGCAACAGACATCGATGCTGAGATTGAAAGAGCACGCGGAAAGGGGTATATTGGGAACTGCTACAGACTGAAATTTCGTTACGAGGAAATGCGGATCTTAAAAGCATCTCGAGACACCCAGAATGCCTTACTTCTCACCAGTCCGGACCCTGAAACGGAAGCATCAGAGCCTGAGATATCCCCAAAAACCGATGTCTGCATAGAATCAGCAGTTTCTCAGACAACAACTTCAGTTGATACTCCAACAATCTCAGATGAGCCAACCCCAGTGGAAGCTACTGACAACATCGAAGAGCCAATCTCTACTACCATCCCAGAGGCTGACTCCACAACTTCAAAACCTAGCCCCCTCGCCAGGAGAAAAAGATCGCCTCCACACCCACAGTGGAAGATTCATCATCAGATCCTATTAGTACTGCAGCCCCGGTTATCATCGAGACTCAAGTAGAAAAAAGCGAGCCGATGGAAGTTCTACAACCCACCCGTAGAAATTTGAAATCCCTCGTCCGAGGTCTTAGCACAGACATCGAAATCCCCAATCTCGAGAAAGAACTCACAGACTTAGAGCTGCGGCCAATCAAAACCGAACAGATGAGGAAGAGGCATGGTCAAGACTACAAGCTCCTCCCACTCCACCTGCTTATCCTGCCCGATGATCCTAAGCACCGGGAAATCTTCAGAATCAACCGACTGCTGAACACACCTGTCCGGGTGGAAAGATTTCGTGGCTGCCGCCACGAAATTTAATGCTATAGGTGTCGGCCATACACAGAGCAAATGAAAATCTCCAAGGCTTCGGCCATACACAGAGCAAATGCACCGATGAGCCGGCGTGTATGAAATGCGCTGGTACGCGCATTACACCTACAAATGCACGAAACCCCTAAACGAGCCACCATTATGCGTGAATTGCAAGAAAGATCTCCCAGCCTGTTTCACAGGTTGCCCAGCCATGCCAAAGAGAAAGCTCGCACCAAGGAAGAGACAACAACATCGAACTGCTGCCAACCCAGTAGCCAGATTTACTCACATCGTGAGAGAGCTTCAGGAACCCTTCTCCCACCTACCAAGACATAGACGAGGAGATACAGTCAATGATGACGACCACAGATTTTCATCTGTGGAATTACTTCTATTTCTTATGCCAATAGTCACCGTCATTGTCGATGAAGAAGTGAGGTGACCGCATTCGCGGGCAGGTACTTCAAAAAATCACATATCCAAGTCCAAATTTCTTTCTGTTGCACTGACTTTGAGCATCCGAAACAGCTGTCTGTATTTTATAAATATTTTTGTGCTCTTTAACGTTGCTTGCCTTAGTTTGTATTTTAGCGCAAAGGTCGCCCATTTGTGTATTTAAGAAACTATAAGTTATGTACTGGAAAGCAAAACTTATGGAGATATTACCACGTAATATCTCCATAAGTACCACGTAATTGGCCCTTGGAAGGGATGAGTTCCAGTGAAAATCGATATGTTGAGGTAAATGTTGACTATCATGAACTGCCTAACAGCATCATGCAAACTGATGGTGATGCAGTTATTCTTTATTTTGACAGGGTGTACTTCTAAAGACGTATTTTGCTTAATCTAATAACGTAAAGCTTCCGGCAAGGACAAAATAATAATAAAAAATAGTGAAATTATTTTAGCTTTATTAATTGTGTTGGTATATGTATTTCAGTTTTGTGGATTATTACTCAGTGATTATTTATAACTTGTTTGTTATTAAATAAAAACCATTAATTTCTCTTTTTTAAATATTATGAACTCCACATTAGGAAATATCAATGATGCTGTCTCTGAATTTAAATATCTAAAGTATAATACATAAGAACAGGCAGGGCTCGAAAAAACTCAGAAATTTTACCCGTCCCCGAGGACGGCTTGCCCAATAATGTACCCGTCTTCCTTTGAAACTAACCCGCAGCTCCTAAATAAATGAGAATATAATTTTCTCTTATTTATTACAAACATGTATATAAATTGCACAATGAATTAGTAGTTACTAGGATTACAAATACTAGTTTTACTTGATTGCCTGGATTTCACCATGGAAAAGGCTCTTGAGAGACCTCTCCTTCTCCTCGATTTTTTGAAGATTCACGGCCTCATTGATCTGGGATTCACGGCCTCATTGATCTGGACTGATCATTGAGCGGAGCTATATGGGATTGGAAACAACAGCTTACATTATGCAGTAATAAAAGAAATACTAGGTTACTAATTGTAACCTAGTATTTCCTTTATGAAATAATTTATTTCTCTTATGAAATAATTAAATTACGAAGGTCAAGACGGGAAAATGGCCGTTCGCGCGGACGTCGGATTCGAGAAATTCATTGCCCGTGGGGAATTTTTGACCGCCAAGGACGGGCGGACGGGCAATTTTTCGAGCCCTGCTCTGATGTCATCTTTACGCTTTTACTTAAGTTTCTCTTGACTCAACTTTCATCAGCGCTCTCTAGCAATAACGAATGGAAACGGTTAGTTGATTCAGAGATGTGGATAGTTGACACTCTGTAACAACTTATTACGTATTTATTACTGTCACAGTGATGTGTGACGTTTTTTTCTAATTGTTTTAATTTAATCCCTTTTTAGTTTAATGTTGGTTGTTTGATGTCACAGTATTGTGTGACAATTTTTTTTATGTCCGGAATTTAATTTTAATTTAAATTTAATTCAATCTTTCATTGTTTATAAATTTTGCACTTTTCCTTTTTTATTTCTCTTCATTTTTTTTCTCTGTGAAGAGAATTGAAAATGTCTCTTTTTACTCTTAAGTTAGCAACACATTTTGTGTTTTCTCCTTTTCACCTTTTACAATTCAAGGTCGTCTGACCCCACTGTCCTTCAAGGACGAATTCTCTTCCCTCACATTCTATTTTACGTCACCACTTAACTTTTCCCTTCACTTTCAAGTAACCTTCAAATTTTTTTTTTGCACGTAGTGATTCTTCCGGTTGGTTTTTCTAGAATTTTCCAGAATTTTTAGCGTGTTCACGCCTTTGTGTATGTGTGGGAGTACATTTGGCACATGATTGGTGGTGACCTAATCGTGTAGTAATCCCCCCATCCAATCACAGTCTTTCTCTCTCCTGCTTTTCAACTCGCATTTTCCCGCGCTTAAGGGACGCCATTATCATTATCGTTTTTGGTACCACGAAGGACACTGCTCCTGTGGTGACGCTATGCGTCTGGCAAGCTGGCCCTTTTGGGTCAGCGAGCCCCGTCAACCTTTTTTTTGTGATTTTATATATATGAGTTATTTGCACGACTTGAGCCCCCCTTTTTTTTTGTCAAATGTTNAAAAAGTTGACGGGGCTCGCTGACCCAAAAGGGCCAGCTTGCCAGACGCAAAAAAAGCGTCACCACAGGAGCAGTGTCCTTCGTGGTACCAAAAACGATAATCATAATAATGGCGTCACTTAAGCGCGGGAAAATGCGAGTTGAAAAGCAGGAGAGAGAAACGACTGTGATTGGATGGGGGGATTACTACACGATTAGGTCACCACCAATCATGTGCCAAATGTACTCCCACACATACACAAAGGCGTGAACACGCTAAAAATTCTGGAAAATTCTAGAAAAACCAACCGGAAGAATCACTACGTGCAAAAAAAAAATTTGAAGGT
This sequence comes from Parasteatoda tepidariorum, assembly GCF_043381705.1. NCBI lineage: Eukaryota > Metazoa > Arthropoda > Arachnida > Araneae > Theridiidae > Parasteatoda > Parasteatoda tepidariorum. The sequence continues at coordinate 63,307,695 of NC_092205.1, read as the reverse complement.
TACTTGAAAGTGAAGGGAAAAGTTAAGTGGTGACGTAAAATAGAATGTGAGGGAAGAGAATTCGTCCTTGAAGGACAGTGGGGTCAGACGACCTTGAATTGTAAAAGGTGAAAAGGAGAAAACACAAAATGTGTTGCTAACTTAAGAGTAAAAAGAGACATTTTCAATTCTCTTCACAGAGAAAAAAAATGAAGAGAAATAAAAAAGGAAAAGTGCAAAATTTATAAACAATGAAAGATTGAATTAAATTTAAATTAAAATTAAATTCCGGACATAAAAAAAATTGTCACACAATACTGTGACATCAAACAACCAACATTAAACTAAAAAGGGATTAAATTAAAACAATTAGAAAAAAACGTCACACATCACTGTGACAATTACATTGAAATAAATTTAGGTACGAGAAAAATGATAGTAAATTAAAGTATTTAAAAGAAATTGTAATTCACTTTTCAAGTTGTATTTTTGTCTTATTAACATACAACGTCCTTAACGAATTAACGTTTAAGTATTTTATGGAACTAAAATAAAACAAATGACCAAACGATTATACGAAAACTTTGTAAATTCCTTTAAAATCAATTAAAGAAAAAATGATAAGCTTATCAATTCATAATCAAATAAATAGTTAAGTTGTCTGCCGTATCGTAGTGCTAAAATTGCTTAGACCAGGCTGTTGTCATTTTGGCGCCCATTGATAAAAGGAAAAAAAAAAAACGCATCGCCATTATATATCCTCTAGCATTAGAGTGGAAACTCTTAATATATTTCTCAGTGGTCTATAGTTTCATTTAAAACAATGGATAATGTAAAATCTATCAGAAAAATCCATTTTGTTAATGTCTCTCCAGAAAGATCCAATTGAAATTTTTAAATGAATTTTAGGATTGAAGACAAAATATACTCCTTTCACCCACTGTCCCAATTTCCGGACGCTAGCGCATACATTCTGGTGTTAAAAGGGACGCACATGGACAGATACATAAGCTCTTCATTTTATTATTATACATAAAAAACTTACATCACCTTTTTAACGTTCTTAGGGGTGGAATATCAATTATAATTTCCATAGTGGGTGCTTGCATTATTAAAGGTAACCATTATTCAAATTTGGTGTTTTTAGTTTCCGTTAGCTTATTTTATGTAATGATGCATTACTCACGGCATGTCTTTTTATATGTATAGATTATAAGTAGCGGAGACCGAGGATAAAGAACTACTTTTTAACTGAAACGACCCACGTTCCAATCTCGAAAATGGATGAATGAAAGTCCCTCGTCGCTTTTAGTCTTGAACATAAATGATCAAGAGAATTCACGTTAAATCTCTTGGTTTGAAAAAAAGATCTAAAAGTTTAAAAATTTTTTTTCGCAAATCGAATCTAGTTATACAATGTCTACATAAAACACTTTTTTTTAAAATATTATGTGAAAAGTGGAATATTTTAGACGAAAACATTTTGAATTTTCTTACCAGTTCTTAATTCCAAATGCTTGCTTCATAAGTTCATGTATCTCCAATTTATTAAAATTAACAGAAAAAAATCGTCGATTTTTAAAATGCATCTTAAATAGTGTTTGTTTGCATTTAGATGTAATACTGTTTATTTAAAAGGAAAAATTAAATCATTAATCTTTATCATGTTATAATAATATAAACATCTTATAATTAATAACATACTACTTCAGATGTAACACTATTATGAATATTTATTTTAAACTGGTTTTTAAGTTAAATCTGTGAGATTGTTAACATTGTTATCAAATTTTGCCTCCATTTACATCGTGCACTGAAACTGTAAATGATGACAGCAAGCTCAAAGTTAACACCAAGGTAATTTAAGCTACGCACTTACCATAATTATTTAATCTAACCTCCCGCAACCTGTCCGAGAAGTGAACACTCACGTGCCCAACGTGTAATGTTTGACGACTTGTATAGCAGGTGTTAATTACATAGTTGATTTAATCCTAATTTAACAGTAAATCTGGATCTAACTAATATTCGCTAAAATGTGACTAAACATAATTAAAACTACGTTGTCTACTAAGTAACTATCAACTGTAGAAAGTCCGATAAAAAAAATTTTTTTTTCTAACAATATGTTGTAAAACCACACATTCTTTTTTATTCTACAAAGCTATGGGGACCATATAGCTTTGACTTTTCCATTTTGGGAGATGAATCTGGTTATGTGATGCCTTATTTTCAAATAAAAATTACAAATACTCGTAATTCAGCAATACAAATTTAAAGTTGAAGATATATGCATTTGAAAATAAAAAGTTGAACTAGGGTTTTTAGGGTTTTCGCTAATTAACCAGCATTTGTTTAATAACTTCACCCGATATATGTAAACAACAGATTAGTACATGTAAAAAAATATAATAAGATATAAAATTAAAGAGGGTACACTAAAAAGCAAAACGCATTATTTTAAATTGTGATAAGATGAGTAAATGTGATAGAAGGGGCTTTTACGGCCTCTATTTTCTTACGTACAGATACTATAATTTACTACGCTAGGCAAGAGCATTTTATAATACCTTACTCATGCTTTATTACTCAGGCTCATAGCGTCTTGAAACATAGTAAGCATAATATTGCAGAATGGTAAACTTTAAGGATAGGATTTGAGGATTTAATGATAATATAATTTAAGGATACGGGTATATGTAATTTCACGTGTTAGCTAGATTTATGTTATCACTAATTTTCAGTTGTTTATGGAATGAGAAACAGATTAATCCAAAAAGAATCGAAGTAGTTTTATGTCGAAGAAGTCGCACTATTAAATTTTATGAAACACAAAAATGTTGTTCAGTGAAACCTGGATTGGCGCGTTAAAAGCGAGTTTCGCTCTAATAAGTTTGCGCATGGTAATAAATATTCCAGTGCCAGTGATCTTCATAAACGAGTTTGACTGCATTTGTTGCCTTTTTTAATGACTTTTTAAAATTAGATTAATCAAAACACGTTTCTAGAAGTCAAGTATAACGAAATAAAATTTAGTTGTAATCAATATTATTTGGCACCGGAAGAATTGTTATTGTTAACGCCCAACTTATAGCAGCCAAAAAATATAGCAGTAGGAAATCTTTTTCATTAGTTTTACTCTTTAAAACTTAACTTATTATTTTTTTTTGCCTCCACTACTGCTGGTTTTAAATTATTCAGTTTTATTCATTGTAAAACTATTAGTGTATCTGAACTTTACAAATGGTGAGAACTTCTTTACACCGAAGTGGCGCAGTACCAAAGAGAGTTCCTGGTGTAGTGAATCATCAATAATGTTCTTTTACACTAGTTGGCGTAAAGTAGTTGACCCCCTTCTAATATTCAGTAATTGTAATATTTATAAGTAAAGTGAGATAAAATACAAAATAGAGTCAATAAAATTATTTTTACAAGAAAATACAAAGTAAGAATCATTAGTTTAAGATGTATACATAGATTGAGTCTTGAAATAAAAATTTGCAAGTCAAACATACGCATAACACAGAGAGAAAATTAAAAATTTAAACAAGGTTTGGAAAAGCAAAACCAGATTGAAACAATTGATTATGAAATTATTTAAGGCAATTTAAAATAACTTAAAAATTAAAATATTAACATCTTTTTTAAACAACCATAAACGTAGATACATATTTTAGCGACAAAATTGAGTTTCTCTTGATGAATACGAGGGTTGCTATTTATATTTCTGGCCTTGGCAACAGTAAGTGTTGCTAGCCGACCGCAGACGATTTTAATCGAAAGTTTGATATTTTTAAACATAAATTCAGCAGTCGATTTACCATTATAGCTTCATTTGTGTTGTTGACAGTAAACCGAAAAGTTCTTCTCTTTCAAAAAGTGGAATTGAATCGTGAACATTTTTGTGCCATTATTTTTCATCACTTTCGACGTGGATTGTCAAGACAAGAGTGCTTCGATGATCTTAATTCTTTATTCAGCGATAAAGCGCCATCCTACAGCACTGTAAAAAATTGGTATAACGAATTTAATCGTGGTCGATGTTCGATCCAGGACGAATCCCGTGCAGGTCGTCCAAAATCCGTTGTTGTGCCAGAAAAGATCGATGCTGTGCGTGAACTGATAAAGCAAGATCGTCATGTGACATACCGTGAGATAGAGGCGTCTTTGGACATTAGTATGACTAGCATCAATAAAATATTGCATGAACATTTGAGCGTAAAAAAAATTTGTTCGCGTTGGATCCCGCATAATCTGACAAACGCTCAAAAAAAGGCTCGTGTCGATTGGTGCAAGGAAATGTTGGAAAAATACGTTCAAGGTACATCAAAGGCTGTGTATAACATCTACACAGGTGACGAATCATGGATCTATGCATATGAGCCGGAAACAAAACAGCAATCAACTGTATGGGTCTTCCAAGACGAGGCAAAACCAACAAAAGTTGTTCGAGGAAGAAGCACATCGAAACAAATGATTGCCTGTTTCTTCGGCATTAATGGTCATGTGGCAACAGTGGCGTTAGAGTAACTCAGGACGGTCAATTCTAAATGGTACACGACCATTTGTTTGCCAGAAGTCATCGGAGAAATTCGAAAAAAGCAGAAGAACAGGCGAATCATTCTTCATCATGACAATGTGAGTTCTCACACATCGACTCAAACAAAGGCATTTCTGACGGAGCGAAAGATCAAACTGATGGGTCATCCGCCGTACAGCCCTGATTTGGCACCCAATGACTTCTTCTTATTCCCACACATCAAAAATAAATTACGTGGACAACGATTTTCGACCCCCGAAGAAGCGGTTGATGCATTCAAAACGCATGTTTTGGAGTTAATTCAATCGGACTGGAAAAAGTGCTTTGAAAATTGGTTCAAACGCATGCAAAAGTGTATTGATCATCATGGAGAATATTTTGAAAAACAATAAAGCCAATTTCGATCCTTCATATTTGTTTTTTCATTATTGGGCCAGAAATATAAATAGCAACCCTCGTAGCTGCATTGAAGGCGATAATAAACAATGATCCACTCGTAGTCGATTGTAAACAATTTCAAACGTTATCCACAGAGCGCCAACATGGGAGTTTTTGGAAGTAAAAATATTTAACCGGTTTCGTGAATGGTCTTAATGTAAGCGTTTTGCATTTTAGTTGGTTTAAAGACTTCACAAAAATTTTGTATGTTAGCTTGATTTGGTGTTAACCTTAAAAAAAAGTTTTCTTTGATACTATTTTTAAGATTGTTTAATATCAAATTGGCAGTGAAATAACAGAAAAGTTTTAACAGGGGAAAAACAAATTTCGCAAACGAGACTATAAGAAAAATAATAATAAATGCTTGTTTTCAGATAACGTAAGAAATAATATTCAGCTATCACGTTAATTCCTGAACTTACTTATCGAATATAATATTAACTATGAAAAAACGTGCAATAAAATCCGGTTTTTGATTACAAAGGGCTAAAAATATATGAAACAATTTTTCAAAAGTCTTTCTCATGTAAGCAACTTGATATTATTAAAGGATTTTTTTTTTAGTTGGGATCCTACCTTCCTCTTCGCACCCGTCATCTTAATTTCAAGACTTTCACTCAAATGATTCTGTAATTATAAGAGAGAGAGACATACACGCAGAAATAGACAGATACAAACCTCTTTCTTTATTATAAATATAGCTATTTTTTCATATTAAATTATTGACTTTTATTAATTAATGAATAACTGAGAGTCTTGGAGCAAAGAAAATGTCAAGAACTGAACATTTGACGCCAAAGAAAATCAAGTATTCTTCAAAGAAACCCATTTTTATTCGAAACAAAAGACTTGTATGGAAAACGTTAAAAGAAATGAAGGATACAATTAACTATACATCATTAGTTATTTCCTTCTTTTTCTTATATATTTTTTCTATAATTTATTTATAGTTTCTTGAAAAGCGTGAAAATTCTCCTTAAGGAAGTTGTGTAAACCATAAATTACCATATGATTATCTAATTCTTTTAAATAAAGAAAAAAAACTTTTGTTTTGTAATTTTCTTCTTATTATTTTAAACTAAAATGTCCTTGTAGAAAATATTCTGATTATCCTTTGCTATGTAAGTAAGAGTGATAAATAGAGTGATAAATAGAGTAAGAGATAATAGATTTGCAATTTATCAATTCTAATGTTTAAATATAAAAATAACATGTTTTCCACGTACAGAAAAAAAAATCTGGTAAAATTATCGTACTGCATGTTAGTAACATTTATGGCAAAAAAAACAACAACATAATTCTGGTAATAATTACCAAAAATACGGTATTTATACCATTTATTTGGTAATTTTTTTGTTCACATGATTTAAAGGAAGTTCTGGTCTTCTAACCTATAGTTCTTTTTAGTTAGAAAAACAAAACTGAAGTTCATTTAGCCGAATAAAAAGTTTTTATGTCATATATTATGGTTTCATGATAAATTAACCAAATTGCGTCACATTTAATGAATTTTATAACATATTATTAAACCATATTTTATCGTCGATAATACCGAAATCACTGCCCAATCCCATTGGTTAAAGTTACTGAGATTTTTAGTGTCCCCGTAGAGCCAGAATAATAATTAAGTACTTATTATAAAAATAAAATTTAACATAACTTCAGAACTCTTTCTGACCCACTAAGATCTACATGCACAGGTTGCTTTACATTTTTAGAATTCTACCAAAAAAAAAAAAAAGATCAATAAACTAAGAACAATAATATTGCAAGAAGTTCATGAAAGAGTTAAATAGCATGGAAATCATTGTGATTGCCTAATTTCTCCCAATATACTTTTGCTAATATAGGTTAGTTCTAGAAAACTCCAACTGGATTAAATGTTTTTAATGTTGCCTTTCTCCTTAATAATTCGTCTCATTTTAGCAAAAAGTATTCCTTTTAACTCGTCAAAAAATCTTTATTTCGGTGAGAGCCTGACATAGAGGATGCTTTGCATATTTTTGAAAATCTTGAATTAACAATAACGTAATTTAAGTCAGACAAGTCTCTTTCTACTAACAATTTATTTTCCACCCCTCAAACATTTCTCGAGAAATCAAACAGGTTTAAATGACAATTTATTCTATTTTTTTTACATCGTTTCACTTTTTATCAGTTTGAATAAGAAATCGTGAACTCTACAATGTTTTTAAAAATATATTACGGGCGTTATTTCTGGAATTCCCTGAATAATAAAAAGATACATTCAACAAACTATTAACGTTATATCCTCTCAACAATGGTTCTTATTTTTTATCACGTGGCAAAAAATGCAATGTTTTAAAATCAGATTAAGTTTTTAACTCATGCATGAAGTAGTTAACATGTAAATAAATATAATCAAGTCTAAAAATTAAAAAATGATTTTTTTTTATCTTAGATAAAAAAAAAGGAAGAAAAAGCATTTAAAAATAAAAATAGAACTGAGATAAACTTTTTTGTTATATTTTCAACGTAAGCAAACATTAAACATTAAACATTTGTTATTTTTTTATTACATTTATTTGTAAGCAAAATAAGGGTAGTGATTTAATTTTGAAAAATATGGGGAAACGTCAGGTGATGATAAAAGTGGTGTGTCACACTTTTCATCTCAGGGGTTACAAAAAAAGGTCGATTTTTAATAAAAACTTTTTATTTTATTATTCTCTACATTTTGGTTTTATATACATTAGTTTATTTTTGTCAGAAAATATGTCAAAATTTTGATTAGCATTGAACTCTGATTGTAGAAATTGGAAAACGTTTGAAACATGTTGTAAGCGAAGAGTATAAGTTAAGATCCAAGCGATTTAGTTAGTCAAAAAATGGTTGAAATTTTGATTGTAAGATTTGCTCTTTACTATCAAACGTGTAGTCGTAAAAGTTAATTCAGAAAAATGTGATTCAAAATGCCTGCAGCTTCACCTGCATTTCACATAAATACTGTAAACTGTTCAACTGTTGAAATAATGTTCAACTTACAGGCCGAAGAGGTTTTTTTAATAACTATTAAAAGTAAATCAATCCATTATATATTTTCGTAAATATAAACCGAAAATTAGTTTTCAAGTAAAAACTCTATAGATAATTTTGAATTATTACGTAGAAAAATTTAGATAAATAGTTACTAACAAAAGTAAATGTTTAAAAATTGAAAATAGATACTTCTGAAAAAGTTCTAAGATAAGTTTAAAAAATAAGTTAAAAATTTATTAAAATATAATAAATAAATTTAATTAAAATATTTTTGCTAATAGATTATCACAAGTCATTAAACATAATGAGAGTGACAAAATGCATATCATTTTTAAGATACACTACGTAATTGTGTTTTTCTCTTCAAAGTATTTTTATTTTTTGAAAACTTGAAATAAATTATAATTTTATTTTCACTTTCGATTATTAATTAAAATTAAATTTCATATTAAAAGTTTTGCTTATCAGCTATAGTTTTTTAATCCTATTCGATGTACTTGATAAAATGTTTTAAATGAAAATGCTTGTTTAAATACTTTATATGCATCTGCATTATCATTGTGAATATTATAATATAATTAAATATACTATACAATATCAAATAACATATAAAATATATAAATATATATAACATGTGAAATATATATAATATACTATACTGTAGGTTATATTATTAAAGGATATCATAATAATAAACAGACTGAATAAAGATGATACAAATTGATTTGGCATGGGAATATTTAATGCATTTAATCGAGCGGTAGCTTATTCTCTCAATACATTATTAGTAATGCTAGATAAGTAGCAAATGCTAGATAAGATTAAGTATTCAAATACTTTTGCTCTAATAATTAAATTAGGGCTAAAATGAATATTTTAGTTGTAAAAATTCTTATAGTTAAGTATTAAGTATAAAATTATCGTTATAAATGAATAACTTAATTCTCCAACTAAATAAATTTAGATATTTTTCTTTTATATGCTTAATATTTTAAATGTTTCAAACATAATTTTTTAATATTAAATAAAACATGTAAACTTATATAAATTATGCAAATTTTAATTTGTTAAATCTTATTTTTAACTAACTAAAATCGTGCTTCTCATGAATATTTAATAATTTTATTAGCTTCTTAAAAATTTTAACTATCATATTACTATAACTTTTTACTTTTCATTAGAGGTTATAATTCCAAACAAGTCTGTATGAAATATTCTGTTAACTAAATTTTAAATTATTATAATAAGTGCAAGGGCTTATAAGAAAGCTGTACAAGAAATTATATCACAAGAATAAAAATGGTTTCTTATATGCTAATACAGTACCATAAAAACGTTGAAAATTTTAATATTTTACATCTATTTTAATAGATTACAGTTCATTACGATGCAAAACTTTTGAAATAACATTTTTTAATTTATTTATGTATTATTAACTATGATGCGTACCTCTGCTCTCTTCTCCCACCCACCCCCATGATTGCTTCGCATTCTATTAAGTAGTTGATATTTTCCAAAAAACAAAAAGTATTTCGATGAATAATTATGTATTAATAATAATAATTCTATGTAAGAACATTTTGTTAATATATTAATCGTAATAAATTAAAAATTTTGTATGGGAAAAACAATCAATTAAATATAAGAAAAAAAGTTAGGATTGGAAAGCATGCGACATAATAAAAAGAAATAAATAAGAAGCAATTTTACTTGTTAGCAATTTATAATAATAAACTTATTAACAATTCAAATTGGAAGCTGTTATTTCTCTTTGGATTTCTCGATANAAATTAAACTAAATAACCAGAGATACTTGTGTATAGCTATAATTGGAAAGATAAAGTTAATATAGTTCTTTGTAAATTTAAGATTTTGAACATCATATATATGCAACATTATATATATATATATATATATATATATATATATTAAGATTTATATCTGCTAACGTGTATTGTTTCTCTCTCCATTTGTCTTTTTTCACATTAACTCCAGCACGAGCATAAAAAATGAAGACATCGAGAAAGATATTGTTCTTCAAAAATGAATAAATTGTTTATATTTTAATCGTAAAAGTGAGAAAATAAAAATCTAGCCAAAAACTACTTAAAATTATTATAAATTTTGAACAAATTGAAATTTTGAAGAAAAAAACACGTATAAATTTTAGATGTCGCTCCTTCAGCTCGTCAAATTTCAAATCCATTGTTGAATTTCTGCAGGCTGTAGAGTGACTCCATTGATATTTTTAATGCAAGTTCAACAGTTAATAATGACTAAACTGTGATTTATTTCATTCTGTGGGACTTCCCGCCCTACTGCCTTTCTTAATTTCAAGATACGAAATGCTACAGTTTTTGCATAGAAAAAACAAAATGTAGCGTAAAGATATAAAAGGCAAGAAACACTAAACATTCTAATAATTTTGAAACTAATTGGAGTTTTAAAATAATCGTATTAAGTTTGTAATTAAATAGATCTCTTTTATTAAGTTTAAATTCAGCTTTGTAACAGCCTTTCCATGCGTTGTAGAGCGGTCCGCATGGTATATTCTTTGATGCAAGTTTAAAAGGTAAAAATGATCGATCTTTAAGAATTGTTATCATTTTCTTTATATTTCTCCCGCACATTTTTCTAAGTTTATTTTATAATTTCAAGTTTCAGGAAAAAGTTTTTGGATATAGTTTTTGAGAAACAAATCAAAATATGGCTTAACGTTGAAATAAAAAAACAGCGGCAATTGTTACGATGTTTGAGTATAAATGGAAGATAACTCATAATAGAAGATAAAATCTGAAATAATTTATCCTATAATTTTGTTAAATTGCGATCAGAAATGCATGACACGGTATTTTGTGTTAAAATGATATTGCAATAAGTTAATTTTAGAAATCACTTCGTTGCCTTTCTCCATTTATTGAGGAGGGTAGAGAGAAAGGGAGAGTGATGCAATTACTTGGATTCTATTGGGATGTTCGGAAAGTAATTTCGTTTTTTCTTTAAAGTAGGATTCAATTATATTTTTCACAGTCAACTTCACACTTAAGCAGCATAATTATTATATATTTTGTCTGCTGCTATAGCAACGCTTACTGGTGAAAAGTTCAATTGATTCTACGCAGTTGTTTTTGGTTGATGCTCTTTTAAATATGGAAAATAAAAAGCAGAAGTTTCGGTTTATTTTTCTTTTTTTACTGTCGAAAATGAAAATATACTGTTCAAGCAAGAAAAAATTATGTGATGCGTATGGAGAAGATGTATTGACAGTACGCCGGTGTAAAAATTTGTTTGCAATTTTCTTTCAAAAAAAAGAAGAAAAAAGAAACGAAATTATTATTTGAATCACCAAATAAAACCTTGAAAGATTAATCATTAATGAGACCACAATGTCTTTTGTTTTAGTGAAATATTTACACAAATTAATAATAGAAACAGCCGACCGGCTTGTGTAAGAAGCAGGGAACTGTCCTTGCATCAGAAAGGTTTCGGGTTCGAATCCTGGGCAAGGCATGGATGTTCTTTCCTTCTCTGTACTATCTGTCTTCACTGTGGGAGCGACGTTGGCCCACATAATATGGTGCCCCTGAAAGAAAGGCCAACAATATCGCCCTGTACATGCCTGAATTGACGGTTGTTAACACAGGTGGGCATTGGAAAAAAAATAATGGAAACAAAAGTTGCAAATACATATAAAGTTTATAATGTATTTAAAAAGACTTGAAAATGGCTTTATGTCATTCATTTGTTAGCAGGATTCTCATACTTCTCAGTTCCATTTCTGTTTCCGATTAAATTAGTTCAATTTTTAATAAATAAATGATAGTTTCATTTTTCTATGGCACAGAAATGTTAATAATATGAATTAATAGTATCAACTGTGGTTTTAGAAAAATGAGCCAGACAAAATGAAATAGTCATTGAAACTTTTAAAAATATTTTTATTAAATATAAATGTAACAAAAGTAAATGACAAATCTAAAATGCTGAAATTATATGCATGTTTTCTGTTTCTATAATTCAATATACCGTTACAGATAGTCTTGAAACATTCAAGCGTTAATTTCTTTTCTTTTACTTGTCAAATATAGATTGACATTTCACGTTGTTTCGAAAGAAAATATTACAAATTTAAAGTAACATGTGTAAGTTAATTTTAGTCAAAACCTAATTATGTCAACATTTCCTTAAAATTTTATAGTGTTAATTTTTTAAAATATTCTTTATCAAATGTAATATGTCTTCGAGATAAACAATCTTCATATTCCTATCTATTAGTATAATATAAAATTAAGAGATGCTTGTTAGTTACTTATTAATTTCAGTTAAAACCTACACATATTAATGTCGGCAGTTTTATAGTTTACCTTTCATGAAATACACTATAAAGAGCATGAAATATAAAATAATTAAATATACTTTGTTTATACTCTATAAACATAATGTAGGTCTCGAAGATAAAGAAACTATATATTTAAGTTTTCACTAAAAGATCATAATCAATTAAAATTAAAAGAAAATGATAAAATTGTATTATAATTAAAAACTATATATTCAATTTAATGAATGATTTATAATAAAAATTACCATTAAACACATTCTAAAAATTATGGTGTAATACCTGTCTGAATTTGGTGTTGAAAAGCTAAATCCGAATTGAATGTTCTTACTCCTTTTAAAGGGTGTAGTTAAATCTTAACCATAATAACTGATAAAGCTTATACCAATCTGTAGTTTGTTGGTGAAAAAGGAAGTGTTTTTCGGAGCTACGTATGTTTGGGGAGTATTTCTTGCTTATTTAAACTATTTAACTAAATTCATGTTTGAAATGATGGTGGGGCTTGTTTTAAACGTGTAATAAATAATAAATGCTCTTGAGTCATTGTTATAAGTTTAAAGGCGGATAATTGTGCGACTTCAACACATTGACAATAAGACAGTTTGTTTGCTTGAAGTGTACAGGTGAATGCCTTCTAGACGAATTGAATTGACGAATTGGTCATACCAAGTAATGTTCAATCCTCATTATTTATCGATAAAAACTATATAATCGTGGTCTATATTTTTTATCAAATAATTTCAATCTGTAGGGCAAATTGAATTGACAAACTACTAATATGAGCTATTATTAAGTACTTGTGTGCTTTTAGTTGCATAATAAAGATGTTTATGTTTGTTCGGTCTTAAGCGAAACGCCTTCTGTTGTAAATGTTTCGAACTGGCAGTTGCTCTTGAACTCTTGTTTGAGCCAGTTGTGGCTAAAATTGCAATAGTGCAATGATTTTGGTTTGATTATTGACAATTGTTAAATAAAGTATTGTTTGTTAAACTTCTAGTACTCAATGAACCAGCTCATTGTGTACAATCGTGTACAATGTTGTCATAAAATATTTGGTATAGTGAAACATCACTCAGGAGTAAAATAATTGCCACCGTTTTTGGTGTCCAGATGAACAAAAATTGTTTTAAATGGATAAATTACTTGACAACTTTTTTATTCTCTATCAAATAGATTATGCATTGGAGAAACTGCACTTTTCTTACATTACTATCAGAATACGATTAATTAAAATCATAAAATTGATGTTTGTTACTTTAGACTTTCAAATAAAACCTCTACTTGTTTCTTTAATATTTATTTCAATTCAATATTTTTTAATATCATATGTTTGATCATGAAGTTTATTTTTTTTGTCTAATATTATCAGATAAAATTATGTGCATTTTCGTCATTTATTTCATAATTTACAGTAAAATATACCATGAAGTATAAAATTATAGACTACTCTTTATTTTTCAACAAATAAAGTATATATCGAAGATACAAAAAAGGTTGCATTTGCAGCCACTGGATATCAACATAAGTAAGAATAATATTTTCTTATTTCACTAATTTCATTAAATAGAGATAAAAAGATTTAAAAGAGAAAAAAATGAAATCAATAAAAAAATTTCTGGAAAATATTTTTATCAAATCATTTTAATCATTGCAACAACATGTTTTTCCATATTTTTTGTTTTAGAAAGTTCTGATTGAATTAAATTTATCCCTGATTAAAAATGGAGAAGTTTTTCAATATAAACATGCTCCATTCATGTTGATCTTTTTCGTGATTGATTAATTTAAAGTTCATTCTGACTCCACAATATTTAAGAAGTTTTGAATGTTGTTTTAGAAGGTATGATTTGTTTAACCAAAAAAAAACATTTCTGGTAAAGTAATTAATCATTCAAAATAAGTTTAGTTTTTAATTTAAGTTTTAATTGCTTAAATTTTTTAGATTCAATATTTTTGTGCCCTTCACACTATTGTATTGATATATTCTGCTTTGACTATATTAATACAACATTATGAAGCACTCTTTTTTGAGGAACAGAATTGAGTAAGCTAACGACCAGCTTATATTTTTTCCTTATTTTTTTCTGACTATTTAATAATTTTAGCTTCTTCACTTTTTTTAATAAGCGTTTTAACTTATCTTTTAATATATATATATATATATATATATATATATATATATATATATANATTTATTCACAATTATTATATGTATATAGTAATACTACTACGTAATTATATTAATATTAACACTTTGTTTTTTCCAAAATTCACATTCTGTAATTAGCGTATCTAAGAAGTATGTGCGAACTTTCACCTTAGTGTGAAAGGAGCGCCTGCTTGAAGAATAGTATTGAAAATTTTATGTCATCGTCTTAAACAAGGCTAACATAAAATTTAATTTGATTAAATTAACTATTTGAAAAATATATTAAGTAAGTATCTCACATACCAGCATGAGTTTGATTCTGCCTCTCAGACTTACAATAAATCCGATTAATAATTCTTAACGTAGTTTCAAATTACTGAGAATATTTATAGATAATGAACTATTAATTTGTCAGAAAAATGCCGACGTTCAGTCAATGAAAGTTATATTCCATTATTATTATACAATTATGTAGGTGTCTAATAAAGGTCTTGGCGTACAAAATCAATATCTATAGTTTAATTGAATTTCATATCTTGACAAAATTGATCATAATGAAGTCTCTCGGTACGTTATAATTAAGTCATTAGCGAATATCAAAACATGGAAGCATGTAATAGGCGTGTGATTGATCGACGGTTAATTTCCCATATTTAGACAGGAATTTGGGGAACACCAATTAATTTCTCAGCCCTTATTATGATATTGCTCTTTCAAGTTGTGAAACTAAGAAGTGACAAAATCTTGAATAATAGTATTTTTCTAAGCCTAATTAGGCTTAATAACCTCATTGCGTGTTTTTTTTAAACGAGACCAATATGTTTTTTTTTTTTTTTGGTTTGAAAACAAAAATGCTTCACTTTTAACACCTAAATTCACCCTACTTCATTATTATGTGAAATATAAAGGAATACTACAAATTGTTCATTCTTATTTTATTAGATATATGGCATTCCTTCGATCAATTCTATAAAACTTGTAATAACAGTGACAGGTGAACATAAAATTCAGCATTTTTAAGTGGAAATATAGAAAAGACAAAAGAGCTGAGGGAAAATATCTAATACCTTTTTGAAAATCATTATATTTAGCAAAATAATCATTTCAATTACAAAACATGTAATTAATATGCTCTGTAATTACATTGAACGTTTACTTTAGCAATGACTGGTGTGACAAAAGGACAAGCGATATTAATGATATTTTACACTTTCTTAGTAAAGATGTTATTAATAATATTTACAACATGAAAACAAAGCGCTGTTGAAAAGCATCATTGTAGGGTCATATGTTTTTTTTAAAATGATCTTTGTAAGAAAAATAAACGACAAAGAACACAAATATCACACTTTTTAGACAGTAGCCCATATATATATATATATATGCATGCATGTATATGGAGCTCGGTTATTGTACAATGCATTGTATAATTGTATTTAAAATTTAACTATAATTAATAATGCGTAGTGTAGAATTATTTATTAATTGCTGTTTCCTTATTTGCATTGCAATTTTTTTCCTACATTAAAAAAGTGATTAAATAAGTTTTTTTATTTTGTTAATTTGTTAAAGTTATTTGTTAATTATTAAGTTATTTGTTTAAATTTTTTCCTAGCATTTCAAGTATTTATTGGAAGCAATATGACGTAATTGCTCACAATATACTCAAACACCTTTATTAATATAGTGCACTTATTTATTCATCTTATTTAAGTTTTTATCTAACCTTGGCTGGTCATTGTTATCCTTCGTGTATTCGATCATGAAATCGTAACTATTATTAGGGAACACCATTATATTTTTCCACCTCATGTCTGTTGCTATTACGAAACATGAGAGACAGAAATTGGTTTATGACGGATGACACTACAAATTATCACTATTGGGCACTAGAATGCTGTTGCGGACCATTCTTGCACTTTAGAACACAATCTTTTGTTAGCATTTGTCATATATTGATATATAACCATATTGATATTTATGGAATAATGAATGGATGTGAAAGCTCTTGTAGTATTTTTTATCTTCTATACTTGGATAAGGGCATATTTTATTGTTCCTTACAAAACAGTGGGAGATGCATTTTATTTCGGATATGGATTTAGTAATACGTAATACTATCAGAGCACAAAAAAGCTGTGTTTGTATTTTTAATGTATTTTCATTCTTCTTAATAAGTATAATATTGCTACAAGGTTTTCATCAACTTTCTTTCCTGTTATCTTGTTATAATTATTTAATAATATTTATAATGATCGTACGATTACCATTTCAAAAGTTTTTAAGGTAATATATAAATAATGACGGCAAAATAACATTTCTAGAGAAGGAAATTTTTTTTTGACATGTTCATTTTTTACGTTATAAGTGTTAAAATCTATGAAAGTATTTTTTTTTAATAATTCGGAGACGGTTTCGTTTATTATTTTTGCATGTTATATTTTTGTTACTTAATTAATTAAAATAAAGATAATTTTTGAGAATTAACTAGGTTAAATAGTTAGTATAATAGCGATTCTTAAATTGTTTGTTTTGAATCTGTTTAAGGATATGTCTGTAATAATATGATATATTAAAAATATATAGCTTTACGCAAGAACACGTCTCAAATAATAATGAATGAATTTTGAGGTTTCGCCAAAAACAAATGAGATGTAAATAGTGTTAATTTTATAATAACATAAGCTTAAAAAGTGATTTATTCATGAATTAAGAAAATACTAAATTGCTGGAATTCAACAAATCATAGGATATATATAGCTTAAACAACGAGGCACAAGTTAATCAATTATGTCTCATAATAAAACTTTTTTTTATCTGAAGTTTACTTATCCATGAGTCAATTGATATATTATTTAATTTATTATTGTTTCTATTTCTTTTTTTAATCTAAACAACACTCTAATAGAGTTAAATAAAAACATAAGAAAAAGTTAGAAAGTTGAAGGCTATAAGAATTGCACAAAAATGGCAAATACTTACACTGCTCTACAGTAATGGAAGAAACAGTTACAGTTTTTGTTATTTTTCATGAATTTCTCAAGAAATATTTCGAGAATTATTTTGTAATATTCTTAATATAATAAAAACGTATCTTTTTGTCTTATAAGATTATCATTTTGAAATTTTAAATAAAAAAAACGTTAAAAACTGCACAAATAAAAATCATTTATAGTTATTTCACACTGTGCGAGCACGGACAGAATAATTTTTTTTACAATTTTATGGTAAATTTTATTTTATAACTAATGAAAAAAATAAAATTTGAATATCCTTAAAGTTTAAAACAGTTTTCCCTGTAGCTTTTGTACTTTTCAAAAGAAAGCTCTAAATGTTAAGGGGTTTCTACAAATTTTATTTCGTATCATACGGCAAATAATTTAAGAAAATGATAATACCTTATAATAATCGCCCATGATCCAGAAAGTAATGGAATAAGGAAAGAAAACGTCTTTTTATGGGTGATGATCCTCCACATTGACGGTGTAACTTTAAATAAATCTTGGTAAAAGTAAAAAATAAAAGTTATGGAAAACCCCAATACACATATCGTTTAATCACATATAGTTTTGTTAAATAAATCGAGTAAAATACCATGGAATTTAGATGATCTGGTCCTTGATATATTTTAAATAAATTGATTTGATATATTTTAACTAAATTGATTTTGTTCGATACTAAATAATTGATTTCTACGCTGGTTCGTTTGATAACAAATGAAATGGACTGTATTAAAGATTTTTATTATGATTGGTGCTACGAGCACGCTCATGCTATAAGATCAACAACTATTTTTCAACTGATTAGGGTTACAACAAACGGTGGCGAGGATGCTGAGACAAAGATGCCAAGTTGGCGCTATATTTCTGAGATATTGAACAGATTTGATATATTTTAACTAAATTGATTTGATATATTTTAACTAAATTGATTTGATATATTAAAACTAAATTGATTTGATATATTTTAACTAAATTATAATTAGATTTTAAAATTTTTAATGTCAAATTGATCTACACGTAAACAATACGTGAAGGGTCAGCTTGCCCCCTTAGTCTTTCTAGGTATACAACAATGTTCAATCCCGTAAATATAAATAATTAATATATCGTGAATATTAATTGCCTCTATTTATTTTTATTTGAATTGCTGTGAATAACAAATAGAAAATTCGTCAATGTGCTTGAATGTATTTGATTCATGGATAGGAACTTAGTTCTTGTGTAAACTTAATAAAAACGATTTATTCCATTCAGTTGGAGGTGATTAACTATTCAATTCAATTTTGTACAGGAAAATGCGTTTTCTGTAAAGTTAAGCGAATTTTTAAATGAATTTTGCAGCATATTTACGCAACCGAAAAAGAAAGAACTGAAAAATTGAGATAATGTATCTGACAATTGGTTAAAATACTTAAATTACAGGACTAAGAATTTTATTTTCCAAAATTAAAGCAAACGCAAAGATTTGCTTTTTAATGTCTCGAAATGTTTCATTAGTTTTCCCATGTTTACGATGCTCCCGCAACCAAATAGAAGAGATTTCAAAATAAAAGCAGCACGAAATAAAACATAAAAGTTCCAGTCAAAATAGCATCTACCAAAGCAGTCACGAATTAAAACATTTCTATTCCAACAAACTATTTCTTGAGCGCACGTGTAAGGTGATTTAAGGCGGAGTTTCTCTAGAGGCGGAGTTGCGTGGAGTGAGTCGAAAGGCATCTTAGTCCTTCATTTCGCTCACAACTTCCAGAGTAGAAGGATGTATTGACACTATAGTTGTGCTAGTTGTGCTAACTTAGATGTTATTTATAGCTATGAATTTTTCTATCACAAATATGGTGCATTTATTTGAAGAAAAGTTTTTACATTTTGTCAGAAATCTGAAAACTTAGTTTGGTGCTACAAATTAGATATCTCTGAGGATTTCAAATAGTGAGCAAGTTTGTGAAAAATTTATTTTTCGGAAATTTTTCTTAAAAGCTAAAATGACATTTTACAATGTTTAGATTTTTTTGGGTATTTTTTTAAAAAATAATGCAGTTTAATTAGAGTCATAAATTGTTAGAAAATACTTTTATGGCACTGCTGTCGAATTAGTTTAAATTTTCAAGAAAAAAAAATTGTAAAAATTTATTAACATAGGAAATATTTTTTAAAAGTAAATAACTTATTAAAAGATTTAGAGCAAATATTTAAAGCCATTTTAAATTATTGCAAAGTTTATTTTTTTAAAATACTACGAACTAATAATAATTTATATATTAATGACGAAGATACATTAGATAATTATTTATTTCGCCGAAATGGTACAAACGTTATAAATATTATTTAAACATTTACGTTCAGGAATTTTATTTATTCTTAATTGAATTTATAAAACTAATATGTTTTAAAATAATTTATGATAAATAAACCTACATTTAAAAGGGCTTTAATTCCATTTTATTCCATTCAGTTTTAAAATAGAACGTTTTGCAAAATAAATTGTGAAAAATGTTTTAGACTTCCTTAATTGATTTTTTGAATTAACAAATATGCAAGATAATGTTCTTATTTCTACATTTACCACTTGAAATATATTAAATGATAATACAAAATAAAAAAAAAATATATATAAAATACTTGTAAGCGCTGGATCAACTACGTAGTCCTATGTAGTATAAAATTATTTACCACACAGTATTAAGTTGTAATCAACATACTATATTTATTTAATGCTATAATAATATAATTTTTACTAATTTATTAAATTACTATATAAATTTCATCATTATCGATAAAATATGGGTAATGCTCAACCCAAAGAAATTGATTTGTTGGAATTATATCTTAGAGACCCAGTGGTACGATATAACGTATCATGTTGTGTGAATGAGACAGAAAGGCTAGAAGGCGAACAGGACAATTGGGCCAAATGTCTTGGCCTTTTTCTACCAACTGCTCTTTTAAGTCGACCTTATTTACTGCCCTGGGAACAGCAAGCTATATGGGCAATACTGTTTGGCGTTATGATATCTACTGCTGTAGCCGGTAATGCAATTGTGATTTGGATTATACTAGCTCACAGAAGGATGAGAACAATAACTAATCTGTTTTTGTTGAACTTGGCTATAGCAGACTTTTTGTTGGCGAGTGGTAATGCCATATTTAACTTTGTGTTTATGCTGGAGAGTCATTGGCCATTTGGAGAAGGATTTTGTATCATCAGTAATTTTGTCGCCAATTTGACTGTTTCGACCTCTGTGTTCACAATATTGGCTATGAGCATTGACAGGTAAGATCTTTAGAGCTCATTCATTTACATTCTTATGATTTAAACCATTTAAGAGAAAAATATTTCTTTTTTTTGTTTTTAAAAATTCGAAAGAATATAATTAAGTAGTTAAAAAACATTTTATAATCTCTTACAAAGCTACATTTGATATTTTGGCGTGGAGTATTTCATAGTGTAATTATGCAAGATGCAAGACCCTTTCTTCGAAATGAATGTTTAAATCTATTAGAAATTAATTTATTAATAATGTATTTTTCTCATAAAAATACTTTTTCAGAATAAATTATGTTTCTAGAAATATGCAAGAAGCAAAACTCTAAATTTTAAGATATTTTTTTATTGTTTAGAATTTATAATATGATATGGAAAAAAAACTACGCAATTGTATCTACAAATACGAAGGACATGTAAGTCTAAACCTTTGTTTACTATAAGTGATGTTAAAACTATAAATATATTTTTATACCATCATAATTTGCTCACATGTTTACAGTTTTAAAATGTTACATCTCTTAAACTAAGTAGAATATATATTATTCAAAATTATTATTATTCCTAATATATTACAATAATATATATTATTCCTAAATAGAATATGTATTCTTTCAAAATTATATATTATTCAAAAACATATATTTTTTAAAAATTTTATTGAATTGAACTGAAATATTGCACGATATTATTTAAAAGTAATTTGTTACAGTATTAAATTTCCTCTTTTCGTTTTCTTTTTCTAAATATTAGAATTCAATTTCAAAATAAAAACTTGAATCGATCAGTATCCCTTATGCCATATTATTTTAAATTGTTTGATGAAAAACATGCCAATGCAAAGATTTGTGTGATGCAAAGATTAAAAACTAAATAAGCACAAGATAAATAATTACGTTAAAAAAATTTTATCGAATTTTTTTTTCAAAATGCATATGTTATATTTAACCTATTTGGAAGCATATTAAAATATTTCTAGTCATTTTTATGTCGTAAATTGTGCGAGATTTATGTATAAAATTTATCATCTATACTTATATCTTACATTTTATCTGTCTATCATTATTTATCGTACATTTTTCCTGCAAGAATTCATCCAGTCATTGAATTTTTATTAAGTTGCAAGTTATTAAGTCAAGTTGGACGTTGCATAGTTACAATATGCTTTTGTAAGGAATGTGCGTAAGAATACAGATACCTTAATTTTAAACTCTCTTACTTTTTATACTCTCATTAACGTGATAACAAAGTAATGAAATTTGATGAGCATTATAATTTTGTAAGATAAGTGAAATCTCACAATGCACAACAATGCTATTTGCTATAAGTTGAGCATTTCCGGAACAAACCGAGTGCGCCAGGGGGTAATGGAGGCTAAGCCTCTACAATTTCGTGACCGACGGCATGATTGTGACTATGTGGTCACCATTGTGCACGGGCCGCCTTTAACTTCCTCGTCAATCTGGTACCCATCGATTTGAAGCTGGGTGGACTTCAAGCCACAACTGGGGATCGAACAGCTGTTTTTCTCAATGGCAGTTCAGTGCCTTAAACGCTGAGTTATCGCGGCTCCCATTTTTGCTATGATAAGGGATGAAACGAATCAACTAGAAGTGAATCGATAGACTAAGTTTTTAAATCTTTAAATACGAACAACAACATTATATAAATTAGAAAATATTCATCTTGAATAAAATTTAGATACCAGCATTTGAGGATACTTAGTCACTCGTGTAACTTAAACCATTCTGCTGAATCAATTTTGGATGTTGAGTTTGGCATTGCTATTTTTGACTTAAGTTCCTTATTTTCTAGAATCTGTGACTAACACTGTTAGATACTTTGGATCAAACTAAGGTAAAAAGTACCGGTAATTTGGTGTCAGTGCATTTTATCGTAAAATCCATTTTTACCACAATATGTTACGGAACAAAAAAACTGATGTACCGTAACTTTTACAGTAATATTTATCGTAAAACCACTCAATCACTCTAGTTGAATAAATATTACTGCAGAAATTACGTCATAATATTTTACGGTAAAAATGGATTTTACGGATCATGAATTCAAAGTGCTGGTACTTTATACCATAATAGCGTACATATTTCACATCTACATAACTGTAATCCATAATTTAGTTATTTTTAGATTAACTCTCTATAAACATTTCAACGAAATCTTAGGCGGAATTTTATATATGATTTTCTTAATTAATAATATTTCCATTTATTTTTTCAATATTATTAATTTAATTGTTGTTTCCCATAAGTAAAGCAAAGGCTAAATTTTTTCCCTCATATTGTAACAATTGCATGCTATAGAGGATGTTATATTTTATCTTTTTACCAGCCCATCACCCACTAATATATATATATATATATATACANTATATATATATATATATATATATATAAATATATATATATACTGCAGCCAGGGTGCCAGTACTTTTTACCGTAATTTAATCCAGAATGCAGTTTAATTCAGCGATGACCTAAGCTTAACTACAATGAATTAGTATTTAAATTAATCACCTTGGATTGGAAGGTGTCTTAAATCGCAAAGCCTAATGATGGCACCTTCGTTTTATTTACAATTAACATTTTGGTATTATAACTGTTGACACTGAATCATATTTGTCTTTTTTTTCGCTCCACAAATTCATTAAATAATTATAACTGTCTTTTTCTAAATTTCCCTTTATACATTTAAGGTAGAAGTACAGGAAGTACACGAATAGCTTACGAATGCGCTTTTTTATTTTCCCTACATTGAATTCTAAGAAGAATATTAATTAGTTCATTATTGTTTGCAGGAGATACAAGCTGAATACTTATAATTTAAATTAACTGAAATTTTCTCCTTACATATTATGGCACTAGATGGCTCTGTATAGTCTAGTTCAGATGCTAAATAATTTTTATCGGTGATTTTTTTTTCATTGAAAAATAACGAAATTTTTAGTCTTTCTCAGTATTTAAATTTAAATTTAAAAAAGAAAATTAAATGAGGGTTTTTAAACTATAGAATAGCGAAAGTTATTACTAGAATGAAAACAACATAAAAGAATTAAAGATGAATTTTTTAAGATTGGAAGACGAAATGAAAAGAGGGAATAAAGTTATGCTTAAGAAGGTAAGATATAGTTGTAAACTTAACGGAATATAACGAAATATTGAATATGTTATGAAAAGATTTGCATGCGTAATTGTTTCAATACTTGTTCTGAACATTATATACTTTCCTTAATGTTAACTTCAAGACTTGTGTAACTTCAAGAAAAAATAATAATAAGTTTTAAGTAAATTGCATTATGCCAAAAAATGCGCGAAATCGTTTAGAGAGTGTTTAAATTAATTTAATCTCTCATGCTATATTCTGTAAAAAAATAAAAGAATTTTATTTAAGTATTCCTTGTTTTATTGTTAAAGATGATGCGTCTGCACTCTAGTACGACTTTTCTGTAGTGATTTCGGAGCAGTATAACCATCTTACACATAATGTTATTTATGCCCCATGTATTTCTAAATTCAACTTCAGTCCTGTTTTCTTAGGTCTTCTTGATGGAATTTGTATAAACATTGATGGTGGAAAACCTATAAAGAATTACACTAATATTTTTTTAACGTACTTTTGCTAGTTAAGTGGCAGGTTTATAAAGACCGCATATATAATACCCTGTATTAAACCAATTTAAACCAATAAATTTCTGTAATATCGGTACTACAGCATAGTTAGGTTTAAATTGTATCTTTTATAAAAAAAAAATTCAGATCGATCAAGAAGTGGTAGCTAATTGGGGATAGGTCAGGTGAATATGAATGATGATGAAGAATTTCCAATTTCAACGCCTGAGGTTTTGCTACTGTGAATTGTGTAGTGTGAGGCTTAACCAATAGGAGTAAATCTGTTGATCCCTATTGGAGTTATGACAATAGGAGTAAATCTGTTGACTAATTTAGGCTATTTGACTTCAAATTTAGCCTCATTTCACCCTGCCATTTGGTTGCAATGTATTTCTGATATCCGAAATGATTGTTTAGTTCATCATTATCGACCTTTACTCTAGGCAATTGTGTAGCTCATTTGTACTGTCAAAATTAGCTGTGGTAAATTTAACGAAAATTCACGATGCTGTAGTTTCTAGTTAAAACTCTTACTTCAGAACAATGTGCATTTCTGGAACTTCCATTTTCAACAAAATTAATTAAAAAATATTTTTATCCTTCTTAGAGATTGCGATATTTTTAAGCAGGAAAGAAATATGTGTAATTTTCAGAAAAGAAGGAAAAGTAAACGGTAAAATATTCAACTAATTTCTAATAATAAGATGTCACACCATTACTAATTCTACACCATACCTAATTTCTAATAATAAGATGTTTTAATAAAAATCTAATCTACAAATAAAATAAATTCTATAATAAATTATAATATTTTTAATAATAGTGCTCTTAATTAATAATAAAATGTACGATAAAATTTTAATTAGCAACTTCAGTGACTACATTTTGAGAAATGTTGCTTAATATATGACGCAAAAATAATAGTTATTTATTTAACATTCTTAAAAAATCCTGAATTACATACCTTAGAAATATGTTAAAGATATTAGGACTTAATAATTAAATTTACTTTTCATTATTAATTAGAATGATTAATTATTAATAATTAAATTTATGTAATTCTGCTTTAACTTATTTTTTTAAATAAACATCTTTTTATTTTAATTTAATTCTGTATTAAATTAATTTTACTTTACAGCTATCATTAAAAATGTAAGTTTCAGAATTAAGTATTAATACAATGCAAAATACAGAAAAGGAAAGTGGGTTTCTAGTAAATATACTAATTGTATTTAAATTTTCAACTGGGATTTTTTTAGTTTTAAACTTAGGTTTCTTAGCTTACTTTTGACAAACTACAGCTAGAAGGCAGATTCTTTTGCAAAATCTAATACCTGCCAAATAGATTGGAAAAAAGGTTTCCTCCATGTCTACAAAAAAAAGGAAGAAAAAAAGGATTAAATTCTGCTTAAAAATTCTTGAAACAGTGAAGATTTTAGGAATGTGTATTTTCCTCTGAAAATCAAATATTTTATTTTGTGGTTTCGAATGGATGTGTATAACATTCAAAGTTTTAAAAAAAATTTCCCTTGATAAGATTTTAACG
The DNA here is from genome assembly GCF_043381705.1 of Parasteatoda tepidariorum. Lineage (NCBI taxonomy): Eukaryota > Metazoa > Arthropoda > Arachnida > Araneae > Theridiidae > Parasteatoda > Parasteatoda tepidariorum. Next base: position 63,281,814 of record NC_092205.1, on the reverse strand, counting down.
AATCTTTATTTTCTGATTTAGAATGTAAAAAAAAGAGAAAAAATCAGTTTAAAATTCAGGAAGATAGCACATAAATTTATATTGCGTAATATCTAAAAATAAATCGGCTATTAAAATTATTAAAAAATTCTTTAAATATAACAAATTTGGACTTTTATAATATACTCTTAATTTTCTACTCAAAAAAAGTTTCTATGAAGATTAATTGAGCAGTGGTAGCTCAGGGCATAGATCGCTCGCCTCCCAAAGAGGCTCTCCGGGTTAAATCCCAGCGAGAGCTGGTCGAGAGCTGGCGAGCCACACCCGGCTCGCATAGACGACAGGGTTGACGTAAAATATCCTCAGTGGTAGACGGATCATGGGTTAAAGTCCCCTTACAGTCAGACTAACTGTGGTTGGTTTTCGTGGTTTTCCTCTTCATGTAGCGCAAATGTGTGTTAGTTCTATCAAAAAGTCCTTCACAAAGACAAAATTTCTCCCAATACTTGATCCAGAAGTTCCCTTGTCTTCTGGATTGGGTTCAAAATTACAATTCTACGGAGTTGAACATTAGTAGCCGTTAACTCTAAATTAGGTCAGTTGCGCAATGACAGATATAAAATAAAATGAAGATAACTGCAAAATTAATTTAAATTATAATAATCAGGACAACATTTACATTTTTATAAGCATTAAGTAATGCAACATCATATTTTGATCATTTTTCACTATAACGTATTGAAGCAATAGAAATAAGTATTTTTAATTCCTTAGTATGCTTAAATCGAAAAACAATGCACTTAATTATTTAAGTTTAAAGAACAAAGTATGTTCCGTCATACTGCATACTGATGGTAAATTCAATTTAATGCTTTATGTTGTAACTATCTGAAATTGAAAGTTAGTTGAGTTATTTCTTGAAAAGCTATACATCCATTTCACGACCTAACAAAGAAGCCATAAACGTGACACAGTTTTCAATAATTACTATATAAATATTTTAAGACTAACTTATTTTATACGTTTTAGCAATTTTTATCACATTTTATACAACAATCTAACTATTCATGCATTATTGTTAATTAAATTTATTTATTGGTTTATTCATTTGTTATTACTCTTAAACAAGAAACTCTTTCGCCAGGTCAAAATCCTATTTAAAAGTTTATATACTGTATTTTTAACGATTTTCGAACTTCAAACTTTGCTTTAATTAGTGAAACAGTATTCTTAATTGCCACCCTAGTTTATTTTTCGGAATTCATTATTAAGTCGTTATTTATTCTAAAGCCACCTCATTAATTTTATTAAAAAATAGTTTTCGAATTTAACTGTAATTTAAAGTATCTCTTGTACAGTACTTACATTTTTGTGATGAGCATTTGTTTTAATGACATATATTGATTTTAGACATTTTAAAATAAACGCATGAAATTAAATGTAATATTTTGAAATTGGAGTGATTAGATAAAATGAAAAATTTCCGAACTATATTTTTCAAAAAGATTAAAATTTAAAACAGAAATATTTTATTTTTTTTTACTAGAAAACAAATTATATATACCACTTTTGAAAGTTGAAAATTGAAGAAGGGGAATCTATAATGATAGAATAGTTTTTTTTATGATACATGAATATGATATATTTTTTATAAGACATGAAAAGATAGCTTTTAAAATGCTTGTTTTGTATCTTTTAGGCTTATGTTATTGTTTTTTCTTTAGTTTTGTAGTAATTGGGATAATGTACGTTGAAAAATGGTCAGAGATTTGAATCATAAAAAAATTTGCTTGTGTCAACATTTATTTAGATCAGATACAGAGCTGCAGTTCAAATTTGGCTACTCCAGTTAGACGAAAAGTGCTATATTGCTTTTGAATAATAATGGCTTTTGAATTGCATTTCTTTTTGAATAATATTGATTTTGAATTATACATAGTTTTGGAGTGCTGGTCGATTAAATACAAATTCTATTAGACCATAAAATACAATATACATTTAAATAGTAGTTGTCAGCAAATTATTGAAGCTTGTATTTCTATCTATCATATCTTTAGTAAAAAGTTATTCACATTAGTCAAAAAGTGGTCAAAAATATCGATTTACAATAAATTCTCCTTGGTCGTTATAATAAATTCTGCTTTTGAAAACTGGAATACAAACGAAACTTGCATTGCAATCATATATTTAGGTCCATTAGATATTATAAGATTCCAATACACAGACACTGAAACTAGTTAATAAAAATCCAGTAAAAAGTGAAAAAAAAAAAAAAACAATTTAGTTGTCGGATGTACCAAAAATTACTTACCAATACACAGAAAGTACAGGGAAATACAGAGAAAGTTATGGCTTACTGCATTCTGCGTAGGAAACCTGTTATTCATTCTTACAAAGCACAAAGTTTTGAAACTAATTATAAATTCGATAATACAACATGATGCCAATTGAGGATAACTAACTCGAACATCATGGTACGCAGTATTAAGAAAAAACTAGCAGACTGCTGTGCAAATATTTCAGCTGGACTAATCAGACATACAGCAAAAAATTTTACATTTTCTTTTCAACCAGCAACTTCATTTGTAGACGAACTCGGAAGTTGGCGGGAATAAAATACATGTTTTCTAAAAAAAATAATTAAAAAAAATGCAGGAAACCGTTCGTTTCTACCTCCTTGCATTGTTCTATAAAATACATTTCAAATCATCCAGCATTTTCAGAGCACCCAGTATTATTGAAAATTTGATAAAGTGCCTGTTTAAGACGTTGTTAATTTGCTGGAAATCCAATTTTATGCTAAATCAATTACATGTCCAAAATTGTGTAAATGAATAAGTGAATAAAAAATTAATAGATGAATAAAAAATAAATAAATGGATAAAACATAATTAAAATAAATTAATAATAAATACATTTTATGACCTATTTCAAGAAAAAGTAAATACAATTTATTACATACTTTAAACTATGCTTAAGAGTATTGCTACCTAGTAAATTTAAATTTAATTCGCGAGAAATTCGGATTTTATTGAGAGCGTATTGAAATTGAAGAAGAAAAAGAAAGAAAGTAATCGCAATAAAGTAGAAAGAAGTTTCAAAACATTATTTATGTATTATCCATACATTTATGCATTATTCGCGCATTATTTATGAAAGTAGGAAATATATTTTATTAAACTTTTTTAAACATTACAACAAGAATTTGTGTTACCTGTAATAAAACAGTTTTTGTCCTTGTGGAAAACTTCTGTTTCGATAAAAATAAAACGTTATACTATTTCAAAAATTAAAGTTAAATCTTTTGACCAGGATTGTTTCGTTTTTGTAAAGAAAGTTTAATATTCTTATGACATTAAGTATTTTTGAATGTATGAAAATGTACTCTGGTTATAAAAACACTTTCTTGTCTGTCTGTTATTATCGCGGATCATTTCAGACTTTTTGTTAAAAGTTTGTTTTTGTGAAAAATATATCACTTACAAAATATTTTTGAGGCTCATTTGAAGTTGTTTTGAGGTGTTGTTGAGATTTGACGTTTATTCGAAGTTGATTTCAAAAATAACCTTAAAAGATAAACCTTTCCAAGGTGTAAAATCAAGGTGTATGAAGTTGTTGTATTCACACTTGAAGTTATTTTGAGAGTTGATGAAAACCTACCTAAGAGCATCCAGCTTCGGGAGTTTGATTTTGATGGTACGGATTAATTTTTCTACATTCAAGCCAATACGTATAGTAGAGGTTTGAATAATTTCACCCGATCTTGATTTTGTGAGGTTTAAATGATATTGAAATTGAGATTGATTAATGAGGGTATTTCTGGTGCATGATAAACCTTTGGTGCATAAAACATAATCTCCTTTTTTACTCTAGGAATATTTTTTCGCATCTATCAACCTCAAAACATCCTAAAAAGTAACTTATTTTTTTGTAAGGGATAATTATTTCGCGAATGTGTGAAAATAGGGTTCTAATTTTATGAAAAATCAAATAAAGAATTGGGTTTCCGTACAAACTGTGAAAATCTATTAATAATTTTGTCAAAAGATGGAAATAAGATCCAATTTTTATGATTAAGGAAAACACAAAAGCCATGACTTTTAAAAAGTTTCATTTAAAACCTTGAAATAAAGTGTTCGTTTTTCTAGAGAAAATTTTGCAATAAAACATTGTATAAAGTGTTTATTTTTTAAGTTGCAATATTTTATTAAGGGCAATATTTGCGTTATTGATAAAAGTAGTTATAAAAACATAATAAAGTAATAATTTTAGAGATGAATAATGAAAGATATTAAAGAGAAGTTAATAAAAAGAAAGAGAAATTAGATAATAAATTAATTAAGTGGAACAAAACTTTATATGGCTACTCACAGTTCTTTTTTCGTTATTTATTTTCGAATAACAACTTGTTCTCTGGGGCAACAACTGCTGAAGAGCCAGCTTAGCGAAAGTATGAGGTAGCAAGGGAATAAGATCCTTGTAGCTTTTTAAATTCGGATAGGACATATATTCCATATCATCACTACTATATTCGTTATAAATAGAATAGGCGTTTCAGAGTTAAGCGGTATTCCCTTTCAACGTTATAGGTTTTTATGAATACGAAAATAATGTCTAGGTCTGTAACTTTGCAGGAGCCAAAATTGCACAGGGGATAGAGCGCTTGCTTTCTATTCAGGTGAACCTCGTTCGAATTCCAGAGATAGCTGGTCGATGCGAATTCGGCATCCGACTTGCACCGATCCCAGTGATGACGTAAAATATGCTCAGTGGTAGACGGATCATGGGTCAGAGTCCCCTTGCCGTGAGGCTAACCATGGGAGATTTTAGCTGTGGCAAATTTCTCCCAATGCTTGACCCCTTGTCTTCTGGATTGGGTTCAAAATTACAAGGCTATGGAGTAGCACATTAATAGACGTAAACCCAAAATTGTGTCGGCTGTTCAACGACGGTTATATAAATATTATTTTGCAGTAAGGATCGTTCAAAAACTATCAAAACCTCAGTATTTATATATATATATATATATATATATACTGGAAGAAAGTGACGNTATATATATATATGTGGGTGATTCTTAGGAAACATGACAATTCGGACCAATCTTCAAATTTAAAGTCTTCAAAAAAATCTAATTTTTTTTTGTATATTTATTTAGTTACGTTTATTAATATCTTACAGACAGCAGTGTAGTTCATTGACATCTGCTTTGTAGTTTATTGACAGCATATAGTTTATTGACAATGGAAATTCACCACATTTTGAATGCCATGAAAATGGCATATTAGCTTAGAAGTTTGAAAAAATAGTCATTTTACGCTATTAGTAAGTAACAAAATCTTAACCTTGTTGTTAGATGGACATATGGCTGGATGAATGAATAACTTAAATTCTTTTATCTGCTGTAGAAAGAATAAAAAAGATTTTTGTTTTGCTGATATGAACAGAATGAAATTGTGCAAAATAATCATTAAATAAATAGTTTTGATTACATTCAATAACTTGGTATTCATAAACTTGGTATTAGGTTAATATTTGCTTTCCCTCTTTACCGTATTAGTAGTTAAAAAAAATTCTGGTATCACTTCAATGTCCTAGCATTCATAAGCCAGGAAAATGGCAGCCAGGATAATGATAAATTCGCCCTGTTATAGTATATAACTTTACGTTAACTTAATATTTTGGCCTAAGATGTTTATATTCTGCAGGATTTCTTAAAATAACTCAGATAAATCTATGTAGTTTATGTTATTAATGATTTCTAGAAGCCAGGAAAATGATAACACAAAAACCTACTCACCTGGAAACATTTTTTGAAATAGATTTTGAACCAGAAATTTGGTTCTTTATTCATGCAACAAGACATGTTCATATAGGAGGGCGTCTAATCAATCTATTAACATAAGATATGGATTGCTGGCTCTATCTATTTTGGTTATAAACCAATAAATAAAAGTAGCCAGGAAAATGCCAGATTTTCTTGTGACAGACAAATTATTTACAGAAAAAAAATTTTTAAGCAAAGTTTTGGTAAATAATACCCTCTGCGCATATTCTAGAAATGCTCACACCGGTTGAGATGAAAAAAAAATTAGATACTTGAAAATTAATGGGAAATTTTGAAGCTAGTTATTATTGGAAACATTGTTTGTGACATGCCAGAAATATGAAATTTTGTTCATGAAACATGAAGTTCAATTTAATTTTTTAAATATACAAAATAGTCGATGCTATTACTGGGTTATTTAAAATGCTAACAGCAATGCTATTTATTAAATTTTTTTAAAAAAAAGTTTTTTTAGTAGTTTAGCATTAGATCTTGGTGCAAGTGACAGTAAATTGCCATATTTCGTGAGAATCACCCATATATATACTGAACAAATGGGTTTGGCTTGCACTATGCGACTTTGCACTATGGGTTTAGGTGAGAGAGAGGGCAAACCAAGAAAATCTTTTACATTTCAAGAGTCACAACGAATGTTCGTTTAATGTTTATCCCCCCTTTTGGCTGTTACAAATAGACTTATTTAAGATTTTCAAATTTCCACTATTGTGTGTGCCTTTTGATGAATGAGTCTTGCAAAATATTTCTTTCTTTTCCTTTTACTATGTAATATAAAAAAATCAATGGTGGAATCCGGATTCCGCAACTGCGGATAACGGAATTTTTTAACTGTGTCCTTATTTTTTCAAGATAGTTTTCGAGATACATTTCCCCTGATAAAAACTCTTTACCAAGTATATCACTGTTGACCACTCATGTAAATTTTTAATGGCGTAAAGCATTTGAAACTTTAAAAAAAAACATAAACGGAAAATTTGAATTTTTAGACTTATAATAAAGATTTAGAACTGCAATAAAAGGTTTTATACGCTTTCTATAATTAATTCAATAAGTCAATAGTTTGAACTTCACGTGCAATAAACGGCCAAACTTGATTACTAAATTACTTAAGCTAGCTACTAAAATTGGATAGAACGTTCGCAAATGATTACAGTTAGAAACTTTATTCATTAATATTCATAAATACGTATAATACCATTATGATATTCTTTATTACCAACATTCTATATGATTAGTTTTCCTACGAGGTTTGGCTTTATTAATCTTTAGTTAAGATTCATATCAGGAATTCGTCTACGAAGGTTTTAATATTCCTGTCTGAATAATCAATCATTATTTTCACTTTATTTTCTACGAATAGAAAAGCTTTCGTTTTGCTTTAGAAATAAAGCATTTAATGACGTGTTATTAAATGTTGAGCTAAATGTTGAGCTAACAAAATAACCTCTAATTTTAAGACATTTTTGTTATAGCATTAATCTTTAAAATAGATGTTCTCCAAAAAGAAAAATTAAGGTAAAAATGGTACAATAAGAGATAAAAAATTTATTATTGGAGGAAAATATAATTTTAAACTGTGTTTTTAAGAATAATTTTTATCCTCTTGTAACATAATTTCGTTTCTTAACTGAGAAAAGAAATTCTGGTAATATACTCGAGCTGTGTGGTTATAATATTTCTAATAAAAATAATAATAATAAAGTATAAGGCTTTTAAACCATTAATTTGTTAATTTTTCAATTCATATGGTAACGGATTACCGGAGATTCTTATTTTCAAAATTATAGCTCTTATTACCACACATTCAGTAAAAAATATAAAACTGAAAAGTAAATTTAGCCGCATTTAAGTGATGATTCAAAGTATTATGATAAAATTAACCAATTTTGTCACATTTACCAAATTTTATAGTACATTATAAAAGCACATTTTATTTTAGTTTTAACAAAATCATTACCAAAGCGCTTCGGTAAAAATTTTAGGAGTTATGGTAAAATTATAGGAGTTCGGTAAAATTTTTAGGAGTTCCAAAAGAGTCAAAATAATGGTAAATTTTATCATATTCTGATAACTTTTATTAAATTTTTTTCTTTGTGTGGGTCTATAATATCTTCACAAAATAGATTTTGAGATATACTCTTGCAAATATATCAGCAGTATAGTAAATAATATTTGAAATAGGTATATAATACATGGTAGAATATAATACATTGTTCGGTCTACTTTGAAGCGTTATTTTATATTATTATTGTGGATATAATTCACAGAGAAATATTGTTTTGTAAAGAAAAGAAGATTAGCAAAATCTACCTTCTTTGCAGGAGTCTCAAGTAAGACTCTTTGCCTAACACAAGGTCAAGTGGAGGGTTGTTCTAAAAATGAAAGATCGATGTAGGAAATTTTTATAAATCTATTTAACTTGTACAAATATTATTATTTAGTTTTTTTAACTGAATAAAAAAAGTACTGAAGTAACGCGGAGTATGTGGAATTCAGTAAACGATTGAATAAAAAAACGAATTATTTGTTATGTTATCAAAATTACATAGATTAATTTCACTGTAAAAAAGCTTAAAACTGACTTTAAGAATTTTAATGACTTAAAAATCATTCAAAAATAAGAAAGGGAAAATTTCTTATTTGTAGGCATTAGGAAAGTTGCTGAAAAAATATAATTCTAATCCGCAATTCTTTACTTTACGCCGAAAAGCCAAAAATATATCTAAAATGAATCTGAAAAATGTCTCCTTTAACTCTAAGCTATAAAACTAATTTAATATATTAAAAAAACGAAAATGTGTTGCATTTTAATCTTCAGACATTAGAGTGCGTGATTAATAAAATATTAATTCTACTGCTAATAGTTTTTTTATTAAACTAAATTACATTGCACAAAACAATAATAAATATATATTTTGGATATAAAAAGCTCAAAAGCTAATGTCCACTTAAGTGGCATTTTCCCAGCAAAATATACCTTAAATGCCCCGTAAAATACTAAAATTAGAATATTTTTTTCCTCATTCAATATTTTTTACTTTATAAGAGTAAGATGTGCATGCTACGCAAAGTTTTATGATAAGCGGTAACGTCGTCTGCAGTATTTTTTGGAATTTAGAATAAATTTTTTTTCCTTATAGAATATGAAGCCTGTTTGAAAGAGCAGATATACTATTCGGTAGAGTATAAAATATCTTTTAAGTCAATATGTTTTATTGTTTGTTAGAATTGGAGTCTTTTCCTTAAACTATATCAATATCAAAGTATATTTTCTTCAAAGTATGTCAAATGTAATAGTTTCGAAATCTGTTACCACTTGACTAGGAAGAAAAATAATCGAAAAATATATCCTTCTGGATAATATAAAAACTTCGTTGTTGTTTCTCAATGGTGCAAAATATGATATAATCTTAAAAAGTGTGATGTTGTAATACACTATCTGGCCATTAATGACCGGACACCTCTCATTTCGGATACATGAGGTGCTAGTATCAAGTCAGTAGGGCGTAGGGTCGTCACGCGCCCGAATCACAGCTTTAACCCTTCTAGGAAGGCTATCCACTAGGTGTTGGTACACGGCGGCAGGTATTGCCCGCCATTCCTCCTGTAACATGGCGAAGAGTTGAGTGGTGGTTTTGGGGCGTTGTGGTCTGGCCCTCAACCGGCGCTCCAACTCATCCCAGAGATGCTAAATTGGATTGATGTCGGGTCTTTGGGATGGCCAGTCAAGTTCTTGCACCCCCATTTCATCAAACCAGTCCGTGATGGCATGTGCTTTATGAATGGCAGCGTTATCGTGTTGAAACACAAGCGGGCCATTACCGAACTTTTGCCACAGGGTGTGAAGCGCCGAATTGTCCATGATGTCTCTATACCCTTCTGCGCTCAGGGTTCCACGCACTAACACCAAGGGTTCAAGGCCAAACCATGAGAAACAGGACCACACCATAATTCCTCCACCGCCGAACTTCACAGTGGGGACAATGCACTCCGGTGGGTACCGTTCTGCGGGCATTCGCCAGGTCCACACCCGTCCATCGGAGTGCCACAACATGTAGCGTGACTCATCACTCCACATAACGCTTTTCCATTGCTCTACTGTCCACTGGCGACGTGCTCTGCAACACTGAAATCGGTGGCGGGCGTTTGATGGAGAGATGTTTGGCTTATGTGCTGCTGCTCGTCCATGGAATCCTTGTGCAATCAGCTCCCGACGAATGGTACGTGCACTGGCAACACTGCCAGATGCAGCCCGGAAGTTGGTAGCGACAGTGTCCAACGACATTTGTCGGTTTGCCTTCACTACACGTCGAAGAGATCGTCGATCCCTGTCGGACATTATTTTGGGCTTGCCGGGTCGGGACTGCGGTTTTATCACTCCCTCTCGTTCCCATTTCAACACGACGTCACCAACTGTTGACCGATGTATCTGAAACTTGTCGGAGATGGCACGTATGGAATGACCAAATCGGTGGGAACCTATGATCATGCCCTTTTCCGCCTCATTCAGCTCTCACCGTCCACTCATTTTCACTGTTAATGCTCGTATGGCCGTCACCTGCTTGCGAATGGTCTTCCCCCACCACAGGTTGCGTATTTATTCCGCCAGGACGAGTCCACCTGCCTTTCAAGGGGTGTCCGGTCATTAATGGCTAGATAGTGTATGTATTAGCTCCAATTTTTAAAAAAAGCTAACTCTAAATTTTAATATGTAAATAAATAACTAAAAATTATTTTGTTAAACAAAAAAGTTTCTAAACTTGTTTTTATACATAAATCAAACATAACAGTTTTTGTTTGTATTAAATTAATTATAAATTGGTAAAAAATACATAAATAGACAAAAAAAAATTTATTAAATTAAAAAAAATAGTTAATAAATTTTAAAAACTAATAAAACGTGTTAGAGGCAATCTACTTCCACACTGAGAAAAAAAAATATGGTCAAAACTCACTGCACATGGTAAAATTTACCATGTTTCTAGTTCTGGGATAACACTAAAAAGCAAGATAAAATTTAGCGAACAACTTTAGTAAGGATTGCCATAAAACTAACAATCGAATATGGATTTATAAATCTATGGCAAAATTTGGTAAATGGGATAATAATTGGTAATTATTTTCACTGTATCTTAGAGCCGCATCTCATGAAAACCGTTTATTCAGTTAAATTTAATTGTCAGTTTTACATTATTTAATAATGCTTGATTATAAGAAGTATAATTTTGAAAACCAGAATTTCCTGTAAGCCATTACCAGATGAAAAGAAAAATTACCCAATGAATGGTTTAAGTACCCTACATTGTGGTTTTATTAACCAGTATTTTTTTTACTAGATATGCCATTATCATACAGTACTGTAACTCCATCAGAATATTTTTCCCTGTGCACATTTTTTTTTATTTAATTTTCATATCTATTTACAATTAATTTAAAAAATAATTAATAAATAAAAAAATATGGTTCTGTAGTTACTGGAATCAATAGCAAAATTTTTTCTTACCTTTTTTCTACACCGTTAAGTTTTGTTTCCAAAGATTTTTCATGCAATCATGTAGGTAAAAAATATTTCAGATTAGTTGTGGAGATAGATTACGCAAAATACCAAAGAATCAATTCAAGAAACTATTATTTTGAATGGCCACTCACTTACTATTTTCATGATTTAGAAGGCGATTTTTATGAGATTTATTAAATGAATTGGTTTTTACGACATAGGACCATAGGTTATAATGCTTGGAAACCACGTTTATTGGATGTTTTATGATCATGCATATAATAAACGGACTGACCAATTACAATTTGCTAGATTTATTTCATAGAGAGAATAAGGAATCATAAATTTATTGCATAGATCGTATAGATAATTTCATTGTCTTTTGTCGTTATAAAAATATTACACCCACGGAAAAGTCAGCTAAATGTTGTTCCATACAAAAATTTTGAGTTTACTATAATAAGGTCATAAACTGAACAGGTTTTTTTAGATAGAACTGTAGTAAGCACTATAGTTTTTAAAAATTATTAATGCAATTTAGCCTGGCGTCTTATTTAGGCTATAACGGATATGTATGGTATTATAATTTAACGTGTTCCAAAATTTTCTATCAGCGCTCATGTTGCTAAACAAAAACACTACACTGTTAACTAACTACTTAAAAGTATTAATTTGCATGAGGATACAATTTCTCTTGATGTAGTATTCAAGTTGCAGTAAGAAAGTACGATATTCTGATTCAAAAAGTTTCAAATTTTTTTAGAAAACGTGTTATAGAACAAGAAAAATGATTACGTTATATGATGATGGAATTAACCTTGTTACTGTATTCAGGTTGTAAAAAACAACTTCATTATAATGATCCAATCCGTTTTTGAATTTCTATCAGTGCGTGTGCAACTGATAATTCACGAGCAATTATAGATTGCACCGAAGAATTGTTTCCCACACTGAGAAAAAAGTTAGTTAAAACCCAGGGTATGTGTTAAAATTCTATGTGCTTTCGCATGGGAAAACCATAAAAGCATGATATTTTTATCAAAGAGCTTTGATTATCACTTTGGTAAAGTTAGCAAAAAATATGGTTTTATATTATGCTTTAAAATTTCGTAAATGGGATTAAAATGGATAATTTTATCATAAAACCTTAGAGAATGACATTGAAACCATTCATTGGATTAAATTTACTTTTCAGTTTTGCATTTTCAGTAAATGTGTGCTACTAAATTGTCATTAGAACTATAAATTTGAAAACAGGTACCATATAAAGGGAAACCGTTGAAACATGAAAAGCTTAAATAGCATTTACTTTTTATTTCCAAGTTTATGGTGTTCTTTTTACCAGAAATGTCTTTACCATGTACGGTAATTTTATCAGAATTTTTTTCTCCTTGCATGATAATGCAGTATAACTTAGTGTCGCATTCAGGTTAAAAAAAATGACTACGGTATTTTGATTTAACTTGTTTCAAAATTTCTAAACTGTATTCGATATTCTACGAGAACATTAGTGATCACATAGAAGTAATATTTTTAAAAATAATGCATTTCACTTGGTGTCGTATTTATATTGCAAAAAATAAGTACGGTATTCTGATTTAACATACATGAGAAATTTACATTAGTTTGCTTTATTTTTTTACATTACAGTTTACATTATAGAAAACACAGATGGATTTATGTTGCTACTAGTGAGATTCTACTTGTTTTAAGTTTTCAACAAATTTCCAATTAAATTCGATTCAAAGTAACTTCAAAATTTTAAATTGAGTGCTTGTTTTTCAAAAAGAACAATCATCAACTGCATTGTTTTAAATTTTAAAATGACTTGGTACTACAATATCGTGATTATCGACTTGCGTTATCTTGAAAACCAAATCATCTTGAATGCACGACACTGAAGTTCATATAATTAAGTTTGATAACTTCTTTTTGCATTTACTTTGCTGGAATAAGTTATAGTTTCAAATACAAGTCTAACAATTGTAGTCCGACAATTTCGTCACTAAAAAAGACTATTTTGTTTGAGTAAAAAATTATGGTGGCATAAGACAATACTAGCATTTAATATGAGTCACGTCGTCAATAAAAATATTCTAATAACCACAATAGGATACTCTTTTTTACTACCATATAACAAAAATTAAGACTGGAAAAAATGTAAATATGTTTAATTACTAACCAAAAGAAATTAAAGAAAAATCATAATGTAATTATTTTTTTCAATTTTCAGTCAAGAGATTATAAATAAAAGATTTTACTTTATTTCATTGTTTCAAATATAATAATTTGTTTAGAGCATTATTTCATTTATAATTTAAACTATCATCCTTACTTTGTAACTTAAAAATGTTAAATTTTAGCAATATTATTTTTCTAAAAAGTCAAATTAAAGACATTTTAAATTGGAGGACACCTCGCATTGTTTTTGGATACATTGTGGCCGGAGTATCTTTTAGGAAGCAATGTATTTAAAATGTTTAGTTTTAAAATCCTTTTCTTAGATGTGTTAAGTTTAAGGAATTACAGGATTTGAGTTAATTAAAAAAGTTTTGTTGGAAAAAAAATCAATTTTCATGTAGGATTAGATGTTTTGTGCATTGTGCCCTTATCTATTCGTAATCTATAATCTTTTGAAAATCTAACTAAAAACAATAATAAAAAAAATCAATGTGAAATTGAATACAATGTTCAGAAAAAAAATGTGGCTTAATACTTTACTGTTCGAGACCCTTCAAATTTACCTTACTGTTTATGGGTTAAAGACATTGTTTTTCCTCTAAATTGATTAAAAATTCCTAAGCTAATTTAATCTAGACAATTCTAAGCATCTTATCTTACATTAAAGTCTTAATAAAGCATTTTATTAAAGCAAGATTAATTCAGTCTTCTTAATCTTGCTCAAGAAAATCTTTTTTAGTTACAGAAACTTTAATTAGTATAGCTTCTACGATTAATTTCAAGCCTTAACAAATTTGCTCTTTAAAACATTATGTTAGCAGAGTATAGATAGATAAAAGAATATTTTTTCTTGTTCAAAACATTGAATATTTTGTAAAAAATCCAATTTTATGCAAACTCTATCTGATTTCAAAACATACATAAATAAAAAACAAATAAAAAAATAATAATAAATATGTAAATAAAATTGCAAATAAATTTCTTTGAACTATTTCAAGTTTGTTTACTACATGCTTTGAATTAGGCGTAAGAGCACTGTTATCAAGCAATTTTGAATTTAATAGATTAACTCAATAAAAAATTAGGTTTTAAAGGGTTTGAAAATTGGGTTGAAAACGTATTGAAGCACAGGAAAAAAGAAAAAGAAGAAAGAAAGTAATTGCAATAACACGGAAAGACGTTTCCAGACAAGGAACGTGCATTATTTATGGAACTAGCAAATATTTTTTATGAAGCATTAATCTTTTTTAACATTAAAACAAGAATCTTATGTTACCCGTAAAAAAAAACAGTTTTCGTACAAAACTTCTATTTCATGCACAGCTGCTAGTTATAAGAAGTGATTTGTGAGCCATTTTCGGCGGGTAACTTTAATTAGAAATGAAAACAAAATGTTATTTTAATTCTAAAATAGGGGCAAAATCTACTGACTCGATGACACTTTTTATTGCAAAGAAACTTTTCAATTTCCTTACAACCCATATAAGTAACAAAAACTAAAGCAAAATTAATTCGTCCTTTTTAATCTTGTTGTAAAAAATCTTTTAAGTAACAAAGACCACAATTAGTATAGCTTTTACGATTTATTTCAAGGATTAACAAACTTACTCTTTAAATCATTCCCATAGACATGAATAACTTAAATACTGAATTCTCGTTATTATTTAATTTATAATGGAATAACTTTTTTGTACTGTTTAGCTTAGACAGTGGCATTAGTTTTAATATTTTAGTACTTTACTATTCAATTAAGTAAGAAAAATAGTTCTTAAGGAGACTATATCGAAAAGCTCCTATCATTCTTTTTTAAAGACAACAGAAATTAAAATCTTAGGGACGAAAACTGTTTTCTTTTAATAAACTATTAATCATTGCTCTCTAAATTAATTTATTTTGTGTGAGTTGAAAGATTATTTGTATGACAATTATATATATGAAATAATTTCTGTTAGATTATTGTAGATATTTTAAGATTACTTCATTAAATAAATAATCTCAATAAACCAAGCTAATATTACTAGACTAAAAACTACCACAGCTTTAAAAGTATACAAATTGAAAATAATATTCAGTAAGTTTTAAGGGCTCAAAAGCAGGCGCCCATTTTCAGGACTAGCAAAGGGGTGAATGAAAAGATAAGCAAAATTGATTTGAAAAATAACAAGTTAAGTTGCTACAAAGCAGCCGAGAGAGAAAAAAGATGAAAAACAAAATATGAAAATTCACAGTGCCCGAGAAGGACAAATTAGGGTGAAATGCATTTCTACAAGCTATGGAGAAGTCGTCGAGGAACTGATGTCGTTAACAAGGGGAAGCAAACTACTGTGGTTTTTCTTGCTCTGCTTTCATCTATTTTCTTTCTCTGCTACAGTGATTTTTTTGTTCATTATTTAGCGTATTTATCCCATTCAGTCTCAAATAAAGGCAAAATGAAATAAACAAAAAATCGGTCTTGTTATACCAGTAGTTAAATATGCGAAAATATGGAAAAATGAGGTTTTCAAACTTGTGGCTGTTCACTTAACTAAATTAGTAGCGCGATATTTTATTGTTTTCAGATCACCTTTATACATTTGTAAGAGAAAAGTTCAAATCTTCTAGAAAAAAAGCCAGATTTATTCAGATACAGTATTCTTTGTGTACCATTTCATAACTTGAAAAATGGTCAGCACACGGAGAAAAAAATTTGTTTAAATTACCGTACTATAAAAGAATAATATTTCTTGTAAAAAAAACAATACACACACATAATTCCGATTGATATGCACACATAATTCCGATGGATAAATTCAAAATATAGGATATTCAAGTCAATTATTTGAAAATTTTTCAGTTCATACACAGGATCAAATTACGGTAAAAAAAATCCGACACTCCGAGTGGGGTTACTTCTTACCGTAAAATCCTTGATATATTGCTATTTTTACAGTAATAATTTTCAAAAAATCACTGAATCACACTAATTACATAAATATTACTGTACAAATTACGGTATACGGAAAAGATGAATAGTACTTTAAAATGGATTTTAAAGCAGATGAATCCAAAATGCCTGTACTTTATAACGTATTTTGATCTGAAATTTTTTATAGTAAATGGCTACGGTTTTCCTGGATTTTAAATTTATAGTTCTTGTTACCAGACATTTAGTAAAAATTACAAAATTGAAAAATAAATTTAACCGAAATGCTTTTTATGCCATGCTCTAAGTTATCGTGATAAAATTACCAAATTTTATCATGCATTATAAAATTATATTTATTGTTAATTTTGCCAAAACGATAGGGCTTTTTAACCAAGCATTTTGGGGTTCCCATAGAGCCAGAAACAAGGTAAATACTACCATATTCTGGTAGTTTTGACTATATTTTTTCTCTGTTCACTAATTTATTAGCTTATTTTCTCTTGACATTTTTTACAGATGGGCTTTCCGAAACGTTTCATAATCATCTCAAGTAGTTAGCAGCGTTTCAGAACATAAAATTAACTAAACGTATAAATTTTCACACACGAATAAAAACAAATAAACAATAATAATGTGTAATTTTCCAAAACAAGTAAAGTAAATAAGAAGATTGATTACTTATTGTATATTTCGTGTCTTCATAATATTGTTTAAATCTGCAGCAGTCTTAACAACCTGCAAAATCCATTCATAATTTTAAAATTATTAGCAACATTGTGGTTAAAATGAATATTATCGAAGAACTAGATCAGAACTGTCGTCTGCAGGTTAGTTGCTTGTTCATAGCTATAGAGAGCTAGAAACTAAAGCCAGCCCTCAAACTGTTGAACTGTTCTAAGTTATCGTTTGATTTTGGTAGAGAAGAAGAAAAGACAGAACGAGATGGAATAAACATACTGAAAGTACACTACTGCTATGATCTGTACAAACGAATACTTATAATAACTAACGAATACTTATATCCCCTTATTCCATTTTGTAAATCGTTTATATAAAGATGTTTTGTACAAAAAGTATATGTATATTCACATCTTCCATAATTTTCCGATAAAGAATTCTAGCAATAGAGCTCCACACAAGTAAGTGTATTAACAATAAATTTTACTTTAGGTTGTGACAAACATATTATTAGTAATTGTATGCGACATAAAATTCGCATCACTTTTTATACGATTAATTATGCATTTAATTTGAAAGCTTTTTTTCTAATTTCTCACTTATTAAGTAATATTTTTAGGTGATTAATGAATTTTTTTCATCAAATATTTGAAATTTTGCATGAAAAGCATCTTTTTTTTTCTGAAACAAAGCAACATATATTGGAAATTTGTATGAGAAAAGTTTTCATGTTACGGTAGTAGCGGGTTCTGTGAGTTAAGATAATTAGAGAAACTAAAAAATGAAACTTCGTTTGTAAAACAGTAATGAACTGAAACTATTGAGAAATTCTTTTCTGAAAACACATTGCCCTTATTAAATATGAGACAATCATTAATTGTTGTCGAAAAATTATTTAACTTATAAGAGCTGTCTTTCTATCATTTATACATGTTCCAACTTATGTGCAAAGAAAAAATACGTTAAAAAAAGAAAATGACTTTTTTATTATAGTTGAAATTCAAGTAATTTTTCAGTTCAGTTCAGTTTTATAAATAAGTGTAGAAAAATTGTAACTTGAAATGCTAAATAAATATATATCATAATTTATCACAGCTTTAATACAACTCAACACAAATTCCGTGCATTAACAAAATATAAAAGAAAAAAAGCATTTAAGTTATTTGAAGAGGAACAATAAAAAGAATAGCTAGTAAATTATCTCATCCCTAGACAGTTGTTATTAAGAAGAAAATCACGTGTGCGTGAAGAAAGGTAGGGAAAAGTTGACCTTGCCCGGTCATTATATTCTTACGGTACAATTTAAAACGAACAGCTGTTTGGTTAAACGGCATTTAGCATTCTGATGCATGTTTGAAAAAATTATAATAAAATATTCAAGATTATACATATATATTTATATTACTATATAATATTATAATATTTAATATATATATATATATATATATATATATCTCGATATCACACTGACGTGATCTCAATACGGTGCTCTTGTATTTCATCGCATAGTAGTACATTTAAGAACACTTTAATAGGCTTACCTTTGGAGCATGGGGGCCTGGGAAAGCACTTCCGTCTCATTCTGCGGGTTGTAAAAGGAATAAAAAAGGTTGAATATGTATTGGCCTGTTTTAGAAACTTACAAATTCTCGAAAAATTTATTGACAATTTTAAATGATTTAAATGGATTATAACAAAAATTACGAACTTAAACTAATACTAAATATACCAACAATCGATATCAATTGTATTTACGTATNATATATATATATATGCTCAGTTGCAGCTGTGAAGGTAAACAGCACAGTCAGTTTTCTACCTTTAAAATGTTCAATATTAAGAAAATTAAAAAATTGCCCAAATTTAGCAAATTTAAAAAATTTCAAATTTAATATTGTTCATTTCGAAAATTACTTTTTTAACACTTTTCATAACTTTTTGGCAATTTAGCTAAATTAAGAAAGCTTCCATGACGATGTATGTTATTGCATACTTCTATTTTCCTTTTAAAATTGTGTATTAAATAAAAAAAATGTCTTACTTGACAGTACTTGTTATGATTCATCTAGTTTTACATAGTTGTAATGTTATTCCAGAAATAATATTTAAATTCTATTCGTATTATATTTTTCAGAGTATTATTTGGCAAGCTAGAAATTACTAAAATGGAAATGCTTTGTTATCATTTTACATACTTCAGAAAATACCACAATGATAATATACGGCTTTGTATGTTTTGCTTTATTGCAAATATTTACATTATTCAATGAAAATTTCCTATTGTTCATCATAACTTTTCTACAAAAGATTTTCATCACTCACAGCGTTACATTAAGAACAATACTCATGCTACGCAATAGTTTTCTTTCTTCAATCTATGGTTTTTGATACTGTTTTTATTAAAAAAGATTTATTCAGTTTTATTAACGTTTACAAAGAATATTTTTTAAGGAAACTGAAATTTCTCTAATTTATAAGAAAGAATTCTAAAAATTATTTCTGAATAAGGAATAAGTGTGAGTTAAAAAAATATTATATTATATGTAAACAATGCATAAGAATTCATTTAAATCGTAAAATTTTAAATTGAAAAATTTAATTCTCCTACATTATTAAAACAGGGGAAAAATGCGTAGTTTATAATAAATAATTAAACACTCTAAAAGAAAATCTTTGAGCATAGTTTTTTTTCAAAAAAAAGTAAACTAAAACAAAAACTGTTTAATTGATTAGCAACTTTAAAGCTTTTTTCTCTAATTTAAACTGAAAATTATGAAAAAAAATGAAATTGCATTTTTTAAAATTTTTTTCGATGGATTTTTCATTTTCAAAATCCTTGTTTGAACAGTAATTTCACATTATAAAATTATTTTAAAAATTCCTAAATTTACCACCTCCTCCTCAAAAAAAGTGAAACTCATTAAAATTTTACCAGTTATTAATAAGAATTTCAGATAATAATAGTAGTTAGAGAATTCCAGATAATACCAGTTAATAATAAGAGTTCCAGAATAATTCAGACAAAGGAAATATTCGTAATAGTAAAGAGAAAAACACAGATAATTTTAACCTATAAACATAGATAATTTAATCAGTGTGCGATTATTATTTAATCTGTGAGTTATTCGTTTTTTTTCCGTATGAAATAGGAATAAAAAAGCAGTGTTTCTAAGGAATTGCGGCTAATTCTTACAAGAAGCGCAAGAGGGCGCATTTAAAGGGATCAAAGAACAGATAGAGTTCGCGGCCCTTCTAAAAGCGCTTGGGGAGAGCATTGCTTTTGATTCAAACTTAAATAAAAAATCGATGAAAAAAGGTCAAAGCCATTGCTTTAGTTTTTCCAGCATTTTTCTAGAAATAGAAATTTCGATAAAAAAAAATATTTTTATGTAATGAATTAATGAGCGTACGAAGAATACGAGTCTGTCAAATCTTTAAAGAGGCTCACCTGAAAATATGGTGTATTTTGAACAGTCAACTCAGAAGACACTTCATAAATAAAAATGATTGGATAAGTAATTTGTTTTACATAAATTTTATTTAATATTCCATTATTAATTTAATTTCGATATTTTTTTTCTTCATAACTGCAAAATTAAAAACCTAAACTTCGGTCATCGAACATGAAGTCTTCCAAGCCGATATTTTAAGTTATCAGACACAAAGATGTACTTTCTAAGACAAACCTACCTTTTTTTCGACGGATTCGAATTTCTAACCCCCAAATTATAGGTAAAACGGAATCTAGGAAATGTGGTCTCAATAGCTTAGTCAGGAGAGTGCTTAAAATTGTGAACCCCTTAATGTTAATTTTACCTTTTACGTACTTCGCTATATATTGAGATCTTTTCAAGCTAATTGAAAAAAAAATTACACACAGTTATGGAAATCATTTATCCAAAGATAATTTCATGCAAAAAAAAATTTTAGTTGACATTTATTATTTTTTATTATTTCATTTAACAATGCCCGAAATAATTTCGAATTGTAATGTATAGAATTTTTTTATCATTTTAAAGAATGTAATTTTACCTGACAAAACACAAAATGTGAGCAAAATTGGTCGAATAGTTCCTGAAAATTCCAATTTCAACTATCTGACTTTTGTGAAAACCTAATCTTTTTTTAAATCTGTTTCGAAATAAAAATTGAAAAAAAAAGTAGTTTATTAAATTAGGTCGTCAACTTTTTTGTTCAATCGCCACATGCCGAGTGACTACTGGTTTTTTTTAGGTCTATACGCCGAGAAACATCATTTTGGCAATAAATCCTTAGTTCCTTAAACCTTACTTTAAATCATTTAAATATCCACATGAGATACCATAGGGTTGGCTTTTGGCTGTGTCTTTTTTTGATAATGCATCTATTATGGATATCTCCTGTACATTAAAAGCATTTATTCAATACCTCTTTTGATTTGCCTTTTGATTAGGAGGTCGTGGGAGATTTATCTCCTATGGCCTGTCTATATTCATATAATGCCAAATTTATGATTTTACTTCAAATGACACTTGGATAACAATATTTTTTTATCTAAAGGTCAGCAACGAAATAAAAGTTTTGTTATGATTATGATCCTAATTTAATAATCTGCCTCTATCAGATTTCCTTCATTAAATTTTTGAATTCTGACAAAATCAACAAAAAAGAAACCAATTTCAATCTACACCAACTACCATATTTTTTCCTAGAAGCTTAAATATTAAAATAAAAATATTCCAGATTGGAAAAGACACTTCTCGGATTTTACTCTTTTATAAAATTTATGGTTTATTTTGAAACAGTCATTTGAAGTTGAAGTTCTTCCGTTTTGGATAATAGCATTCCACTTTTTTAGATTTGACTGCATTTATTTGTTTGCACACTCAACCATATGAGGGTAATATTTGATGCATGCAATATATAAATAGAACATTTTAACGTGGAAAAATATTCTTTATTTGTAAAAGAAAAAAAATGTCATTTGCTCAATGTGTATTTTTAAGACTGGAAAAGCAAACACGGTAATTCGCAGTTTGCGTGATAAACTCGTATAACAACCGTGTTTTAGTTTGACTTCCCATGTTAAAATATCATTAACGTGTCATTGTTGCATTTAGAATAAGATGTTATCTACAAACATTTGAAATGAAACTTTGGCAGATTTTGCTATACTTCGAAGCTCTTATATAAGAGGTAATTTACAGTTCGTAAATTAGCTTTTTGATCACAATATTTACTGTTGTTAAACAAAGTGACAAATAATGTTAACTATGATTCTTATTTTAAAATACGTAAAGTTTGGTATTAACCAAGATGTTTACCTTTTTGCTAAGTAGTTTGAAGGAGGAAAGAAGTATTAATATCAATAATCAAAATCACAGTTTTTAAAATATCATACTTTTTTGCTCTTCATATTTACCCTACATAGTTCAGCTTTTATAAGAGGTTTTAATGGATATTCTTATTCATGATTTTTGTACCAAAGAAAATCTACACAGTTGTATTCACCAGAAATAATTACACGTTCGACTTTATTAAAGATTACCTGACATTTATATTTTTGTTCTGAATTTTAATCAATAATAATAAAATAAAAGAGAATGTCTACGTGTATGTGTCTTATACGTGTATGTGTCTAGCGTCCTAATATTTGCCTAGTGGATTAAACGGGTAATTTTTGTCCATGATCCTAAGAATGTTTCAAAAAGGTTCAGTTAAATCTTTTGGAAAAGACTTTTGAAAATTGAAATTCTCACATTTTTTTAGATAAAGCTATTAATATATAAATTAAACTGCAGCCAATTCTGTTTCCTCAAATATTTTATCCATAACGTCAGTGAAGTTTCTAGCTTAAATCTCTATGAATACAAAATATATCTACAGCATGTTTTTTAATAATTAATTATTTTTTATTCAAGTTGTCAGATAAACTCAATGCTTTAAGTGAACGAGTTAAAAGCGGCGGATTACATCACCAAATTAGTGTTTCTAAAGTTATCTGAAATAACGTGTTTAATTTGTTATAACGTGCTAAAAATCATCTAAAATTTCTCCTAAAAAATTAAGCTTGTCAATTTTTATAGAAACTATTTCTTAATGGTTACATTTTAAGATATTATATAAACATTATATAAAACATTATATCAAATAACCATGATCATTTGTAAATATATATTGTAATGGAAATGTATAGTAATGAAAAAAAAAGACTTTTTTTAAAAGTCATCACGATCTGGTTTTCCAATGGAACTCACATTAATTTCTAAAACATCCTAAGGCTGGCATTAGTTTCTAAATGAAAAGTGCTTTCGAATGAAGCAACAAAAACTTATATGAAAATGTCGATAGAATATTTAAATAGAGATCTAATGCCTTCTCTCGTCCATGGAAACGACACAAAATTCATATTTTGCATTTCTTAAAAGTTCGTAAAAATTTTTAATTTTCTTTGCATTTCAAACATTTACATTTATTTAGCTTCCTTGATATTTTGTGAACGTTTCAGTACTGATTTAGAAATACTTGGATATAAATATTAATAAACAATTTTCATTTCAATATAGCGAATTTATAGTAGATTTTTTGTTCACCAATCTTGATGAATAGTTTTTTTTTTCAAAAAAATATAACCTATGCTTGTTTTAGCGATGTTAGTGAAAGTGCATAAACTTTTAGAAATTTCATAATTAATGCATTACATAGGTTGTAGTTAGGTTTTAAAAAAATCAATTTCAAGCGTACAGAAACGTAAATTTATTTTTTGAGAAACACAAACGTAAACACATCAAAACACTCTGTTTTATGAATAACGCTGCCTTTTTTATAAAACAATTTAGCACAAACACGTTGTGTAAAATGATCTAATATTGCCCCGTTAAACCGCATCCGTAACAAATATGTTTTTTGTTTTAAAGTTTCATATAAAACTAGAAATCCCAATTCATTGTTTTATTTTTTCTTATATCGTTACTTTTCAAGCAGCAAAGATGATTCTGTTTATAAAAATATATAATTTTAATAATTTTAAAACATTTTGTTTACATATTAATCATAATAAAACAGATTGATTACTTCAGGTGAATAATCAACTGTATTTGAAGTAAGAAATATTTAAATTCAAGAATACAGATTGTATCACACATTAAGGAGAAACAAGTTGGAAGTAATTTTATTTGTTAATAATATGAAATGATAACCTTTAATCAATACAACAGTTCAAAGTGGTGTTGACTTTTCCTTTTTAAGCTTTTATATTTTTAAAATTTTTCATGTTAAGATCTAGTAAAGTCTAATATCCTTCTCCCTCTATCTTTTGTTATATATATATATATTTTTTGTGCCAATTTTAACATCAAGTCAAGCGTATAAAAAGAAGATCTCGAGAGAGATAAACTTTTATGCAACAATGGAGGAATAATCATTGTTGCAAAGCAACAATATGGATAAAAAATGCAAACAAAGCACTTAAAATTGCAACAGGTTTGAAATAAACTGCAATTTTAAAGAAAAAAAATTCATAAATGCAGTTGTCATTTCAGCATAAAGATTAAAATCTTGTAATTGTATTTAAATGACTCACAGTGGAGCAGCCCTCATTATATTTTTTTTGCAGCAAGTTTAACAGTTAATATTTCTCGAACTGATTATCCAATAATAAATTTTTTTATTCCATCGTATTTCTCGTACATTTTTCTACCCAACTTTGTAATTCCAAAATTCAAAGTGCTTTAGCTTTTGAACAAAGCCAAATGTATTGTAAATCAATGTAATGTAAATGTGGCATCAAACTTAGAGTTGTTGATGCATAAGAGTTTTTTTTAAAGGAAAGGAAATCCTAATTGTCAATTAACAATTACACAAATAACAACCAATTATTTTTTTTATTCATTAAAAATGTGTAAAAGCAAGACATCAGACTCACATTGGCAAATAAATAATTAATATGTCAATGATCAGTCGCAGTGATCAATAATTCAGAGTTTTTAAACAAGTATTTTTTCTCTTGAAAAACAATTGTACACCGTTGAAAATTTCTCGGTTGTTGTTGTAGTTAGTTTACGTCACACTAGAGCTGCACAATTGGCTATTGGCGACGGTCTGATGATCCGAAGACAAGCCATCACAATTTTGATCCTCTGCAAAGGGGATGGTACCCCCGCTTCGGTAGTCTAACGACCTACACGTGGAATCGAGCACTTTGCTGTAGAACAGTTTAACGAGGACCCATACTGCACACCCTCGGTCCCTACGCAGACTGATCCAAGTGGTCTCCCACCCGCACACTGACCGCAGCCAGTGATGCTTGACTTCGGTGATCTTCTGGGAACCGTGTTTTAACGATCAGTCCGCTGCGGGACCAAAAAAAAAAATTTCTCGGAGAAAATGGCAAAATAACAATTTAATTTATTGTTATTTTGCCACTTTCTGCGAGAATTTTCATTTTTATTTTTATTTTTTTTCTCTGAGAAAATGGCAAAATAACAATTTAATTTATTGTTATTGAACCATATTCAGACAAAACACTCAAATAACCATTAATAAGACAGTATTCAAACTGCTAACTGTGAGAAAAACCTTTCATTAACTGTTGTCACTGAATACGGTTACACAACCAGATTTTTATCATACCAACTACATCCACCAAATGAAGTCACTTCGTTCCTTGATGATAGGTATATATTATTGCCGAGAAGGTTAATCTATCAGTCTGAGGAC
Source organism: Parasteatoda tepidariorum (assembly GCF_043381705.1). Classification (NCBI taxonomy): domain Eukaryota; kingdom Metazoa; phylum Arthropoda; class Arachnida; order Araneae; family Theridiidae; genus Parasteatoda; species Parasteatoda tepidariorum. The sequence goes on along the minus strand of NC_092205.1, from coordinate 63,256,032 downwards.
CAATAGAACGTGGGTTCGAGTCCTAGTGTTGACTCCAACCACGTCCATTCACTCTATTCTGTTCAACACATTTAAACTCTAGTTCTCTGCACTCGCTAATTAATGAACCTGAACTATTAGAATACTATAATCTCGTAAGCGCATAGAACGCAGCACTATGAAGCAGTTGAACAATTAGCAATGCTTAGTTAAATCTCTTTTTTATTTACAGTTTTAAAACAATGCTAGAAGTAAAATATAATCAATAGCAAAGAAATAAGTAGCTTCATTTAGGGAGACTAGTTGATGAGATTAAAATCTGGTTGTTTAACAGAATTAAGAGAAAGCAAATAAAAAACGATTTTTCTCACAGTTATTAAAACACAACAGTCATATATGGTAAAACAACAATTAAATAAATTATTATCTAACCATTTTTTTCGAGACATTTTTGACTATATATGAATTTATAAGTTCAAGTGAATGGCCAATTCTTTACATTATTTAAAACTTGAAAAATACTATCTAAAATCAATTTAGTTTTTAATTATAAGCTAAATTATTTCTTTCATAAAAAAAAATTCAATCCCGAAAATATTTTAACAAGACATAACTAGAAATAAAATATCCCTACAAAGAGTTAAGCTGCATAAATTCTTATTTGAAATGTACTTCAAATAATTATATTTGAAATTCAAATAATTAAGACATAAGCGTTAATAAATTTTTACTGCATAAATATATAAAATTCAAATTTAAATTAAATATTTTTGTCTTATTTAAACCTAACCACTATGCATTCGTGTGCTTCATCTTGATTGGCGAGAGATATTTCGAGTGACATATGAAATTCCAGGAGTCAATCGATTAAAGTCGATAAGTACTTAAATATATCGATGTGCCATTGGATCAGGGATACACCATGTTATGCAAATAGTGTATCGCTATTTCTCATTTATACGCACTTGAGAACGATGTAGTTATTGTATAAATAGATAGTTTGAGGTTGTTTTAAACCAGTGGACAGTGGGCCACCATCCAAGGTTTCGTGGCCAAAATTAGTATTTCGATAAAACTTGTTTCAAAATTTAGGAGTTTTTATGTGCAGGTAAATTGAATTCATAGTTGAAATCTTGAAATACGCTAAAAATACCAAAAAAACAACCAAAATTGCTGCTGAAATATGGTGAGCAAAACAAAAAAAAAACATAGTACGTTTAAATAATTAAATATAGCAATGAAAATATAATAATTTTCGTTATTTTATAATAAAAATGAAAAGCAAATTATATTTCCAAAGTAATATTACAAAATAACTCGAAAACATGAAAAAAAACATAACTTTTGTTTTTCGGTATATTTAGTCCACCTTTGCAATATGGGGCAGGTTTTTTCGAAAGAAGAAACATCAAAGAAGACAACAAAGGAAATGTTTAGCTAATTACCTTGTGGAACTTTTTGGAGATAAGTTTCGAAAGTGATTCAAACATTGTAAAATGTCAAATGATAAGATATAGACTATAAGTTTGTCAAGAGTATTAACTAATCCAACGAATTGAAAAATTTTACTATAATTTCAGACTAATTACTCTGATAAAAAGGCAACAGTGAGGTGAAATTCCTATATATATTTCTGAAATATAAATTTAAAAGTTACATTAAAAATTTTTTTTAAACATATTTTTCACTACATTGTGCTCTCGTCGGTCCAAAAGGTAAATTATAATGTTTGGATTGATTATGAATACTTAATTTGGGCGATATTAAAGCTGCCTAAACATATTTTAGCTGAAATTTAATTTTTGACTTTTGGCCAAAGATCATGGTCTTCTGGCCCACTGTGCAGTGGGAGAAAGTTTCAGTTTTTACTTAATTTCATTGACTAAGTACCGATAATTTGTTTTAACTATTGCTAATCAAATGAAACCGCTAAACAACCTGCAGCAAGCTCATTTTTTTGCAATTTGCTGCTTTTTAGTTTACATTCGACTTTTTTTAGCTGATTGTTCAGAATGTTTACCTGTACAGGTAACTTATTTCATAATTTTGCTTTAAACAGCGATGAATGTTTGAGTTTACGACTATCAATGGTCAACTCCGTAGTTTTGTAATTTTAAACCCAGCCCAGAAGACATGGAAACTCCTGGATCACTCATTGGAACAAACTTGCTTTAGTGGAGACTTTTTTGATGGCACGCTTTTGCGTTGCATGGAAAGGAAAACATCGAAAGTTTTCTACAGCTAGCCAAATAACATGCTGATTCTTAGCCATATGATCCCTCTACCACTGAGAATATTATACGTCACTGTGGTCGGTGGGGAAAAGGAGCAGAATTCTTATCCACCAACCATCGCTGGTTGGTGTATATCCTCTGAGCCACTGTACTTCCCTTGCTGATATCTGAAAGAATTATTTAACAAAAAACATAGTTTTAGCTTAATACACTGTTACCTCAGAGCTCTCCCTTGCACATAAATGAGGCGAAGTCTTACATAATTTATTACAGAATTATCCATTTTAAATTTAATAGTACGTTAGATTATAAATTACCCAGATATTAATTGAACATAACAGATTAAATTGAATTGATTTGAGTAGTGTATGTCAAAAATTAAATTTTAATTGGTGTTTGAGGTATTTTGTATGATACTTCACGGGATTAATTGATTTTAATATTTTAATTAAATGCATATTTTAATTTAATTTTATATAATCTTTATTATATTATATTACATTATTTTATTTTATTATATTTTTAATTTTATCCATTTTTTAATTTATTATATATAAGTCCCAATATAGATTAATTTAGCTTCATTTTTGCATAAAATATCATTTAAGAAAACGATAGTGAAACTTTAAATATATATTCTACGCAAAATTCGAAAAAAGCTATGGGTTAAAGTCGAAAATAATATACAACATTTTAATTTAATATGTTTAAGTCTCATTTAAACTAAATTGAGCAGCATTAACGTATTTAATTGGAGAACAATATTCGAGTAATTTTAATGTGAAAACCAGTGAATAAAATATTTTAAAGACATAATTCGGTGTAACCAAAATTTTGAATACATGAAGAACTTTGAATTTAACACATAACTTAACACATTTTTACTTAACTTGAAATTTATAACTTTTTTAAAAACATATAAATTGTTTTTAGCATATAACATATAATTTCTTTTGTGATATTGTTTAGCAAGTATAAAAAAAAAACTATTTTAGAAACATTTAAAAGAATTTGTAATTTTTGATCCATTGAAATATCAGGCTTTGATATAAAAATTGTTTTTGTTTGTTTTGGACAAAAATAGCTATGTTTTACTTTGTTTTCGACATTTTTTCCCTTTTAATTTTTGTTAAAATAAAAAAAAATGCTATTTTTTAAAATTATTGGATATTTTTCTTTTATTATTTTTTTTTATAAAAATTGCATGAAGCAAAATCAAAGAAAGTCTTACGAATTTCCAAAAGAAAAATAAATTAAAATAATTGAAATATTTCTGATTACAATTTTTTGGAGTTACATTCATTTTCACATGCATAATTTTAAATAAAAAAATATAACCGAGGGATTAATATTACGCACAGGAAAGAATGAAGTCATATTTAATCTCGTGCTCCAATTAAGTTGAAAGGAAATTTTTCGCCATTTGAAACGAAAATTATTAAGCTATAAAGCAATCTCAAAATATTTAAGCTATTTGTGTTCTGTGCCCCTTAATTTTTACTTAATGCAAAATAATTGTATACATCATTTAAACTCAATGTGCAAATCGAATCTATTAGAAAAAATTCCTTTTTAATAGCAGCTTATTGTAACAATGGAACAATCTCACCTCTAAGTATGGTAATATGTTAAGATGTCAAGGTTACTCCGAAGAGGGAATATAATTTGCAGAGTTTTCCTCAATTAATCATCTAGTTAAGGTTAAATGAAGGAAGCTGTTCCTTGTTATCGCCTTGATTAATTATTCAAATTCAATTTGACGTCATGTTCTTTGTCGGAGCAATGAGGGGATTCCCTTAGAATTCAGAAATATTTATGTTTCAAAATCATGTGTTATTGATTTAAATACTAAATTGGTTTTAGTCAATTTATTGCCTGCTAGTGCCTTTAGGAGTTTTGCTCATATGAAGAATAATTATGCGTTAAAAGATATTATATAATATGATTTATCAGGAGGTTTTTAAGCTTGAAATTTTGGCTTTTTTACCAAAAGTGTTGTTTTTTACCAAAAATTACCTTTTGCACTTTAATTGTTTTTTTTTTCAGTCATGTTTATTCTTTTTAAAAAGTTTCGTGAAAGTGGATGGAGAAAAAAGTTCTGGTAAAATTACCGCATTGGTACTGAAATTTTATTTTATTTTAAAATTATAGTTCTAATTACCATACATCCAGTAAAAAATAAAAAACTAAACATTAATTGAATAAATAATTTTTATGCCCTGGTCTAAGTTTTCATGAAAAAATTACCACATTTTATCACACATTATAAAAGCATAAAATATAGTGCGGTTTTAATTTAAACAAAATCATTACCAACGGATTTGATAAAAATTAATGCGCCTTTTGGCGTTTCCATACAGTCAGAAACACGGTAAATTTTATCATATTCAGGTTGACCAATTTTTTTCTTAGCGCGGTTTCATTTCTTGATCAAATACTTGTTTGTATATTTTAATTCAATTAGAAAACATGATTTCATTTCTGTTTCGATGACATTAACGAGCACAATTACCAAAGTAAAAATAGTAAAATGTTAGAGAGCTTCTGCATTGCTTTAACGTTACATTAACGTAAACTTTATTTCCCATACTTTAGCGATACGGCTCATGGTCAGAAATAGCGTATTGTGTCTCGCAAACAAATTAGGAACATTAATTTTAACGTAAATATTTTAAAAATGGAGAACAGAAAGTTTATGTATATTCAAGGAAATATTTCTCCGCAGAAAAGTTTCAACTTCTGATCCTTATGAAGATCCGAATCTTTTTTCGGATGTACATTAAAATAAAGTCAACTGCAAAACAATACGATGCAAAAACACTTTTAAAATAAGAGTGCAAGAGTCAGAAAATTTTAAGTTTATTATAAAAAAACTACTATTAAATTTTTTCCGGAAAGAACTGATAGTGTAAATAAATAGAGGTATACAGTTTATCTCCAACATTATTTATTTCTGTTGATCCCTTTCAAAGTCATCGATTCCTTCTATACTATAGTATTCATATTAACGCAGTTTGCTATGACCTTTTCTTTTGTATTCTTTTATTTCCGTATTCTTTTTATTTTTGCAATCAACCGAAAGTAATGCCAAGTGCACTCTCTAATTGATCAAAGTGAATATATGAGCACAAATAGTAAGCATATATTGCAATTAGAATGAACTTCATTCAAAATTTATATTAACATTTTCAATAAAATTAAATTTTAACGAGCATTTATTTCGTTACTACTTCTAAATTGCTTTAGAAGTAATTCAATAATGTTATGGAGGTTACTTATATTTCTCTCAAACGAATTAGAGCCGTTTATTCATTTTATTTACTTTCTAATACATAGAACGGAATTTTTACTTCAATTAGAACCTATTATCAAAATTAATTAATTGAGCATTATTGGGGTCAATATTAGCGGGACGATTTTTTTATGTTTCTCTCAATCGAATTAGTACGGTTTCTCAACTAGTTTAACTTTTTAGTACAAAGCTCATTTTTTAAATTTCAATTACTACCTATTCTGACGTGAAATATTCTCAGTGGTAAATGGTCCATAGAGTCCCTTTGCTGTCAGGCTGACAGTGGGAGGTTTTGGCTTTTTTTTATCTCTATGTAACGAAAATGCACGTTAGTTGCACTGAATAATTCTTTAATGTAAGTTCACAAAAATCCCTAGTATATTTATTTATTATACGAGATGTTTTTTCCCCTTAAAATGATTCGAGGTGAGGATCTCAAATATGCTAATTAATAAGGATACACGATATTTTAATTTACTGAATCAGACACAAAAATGTACTTTCTCTAAATAAACAAGCCTTTTTTTTCCACCAAATTCAGATCTAAGATCCTCAAAATACATTAAGTAGCAGCAATCTGGGATATATGGTCGCCATAGTTTGATCAGGAAATCGATTTAAAATTTAGACCCCTTAATGCTAACTTTACTTGCACGCAATCATAAAATTCATTTGTACAAAGATAATTCCATGCAAAAAATAAATTTCATAAAGAAGCATTATTTTCTATTATTGTTTTTAATAATAGTCGAAAAATAAGGAATTGTAAGGGAGACAACTTTTTACATCATTTTAAAGTACGTAATGGTAGAATGCAAAATTAATAGAAATGAGTCGATTAGTTCCCGAGAATTCGAATTTTAAAAACACGACTTTTTGAAAATTCAAATTCTCACGAACTATTCAACCGGATTGATTCAAATGTTGTATTTTGCCGTGTAAAATTAAACACTTTAAAATGAGGGAATAAATTGTATACCTTACCATACAATTTTTTTTCGACTTTTATTAAACAAAATAATAAAAATAATGAATATTTGCTAACATTTGTTCTTTTGCATAGAATTATTATCTTCGAACAAAAATTTTTTATAATTATGTGCAAAACTTTTTAAATCGCTTTGAAAGTTCTCGAGATACGGCAATACACAAATTAAGATTAAGGGTTCAAATTTTTGGTTCGCACTCCTGACCGAAATATGAGGACCACATTTTCCAGATAACCGCTAACCCCTATATTTTGGGGATCGGAAATCAGAATTCATTGGAAAAAAAAGTGTTTATTTAGAGAAAGTGCATTTTTGTGTTTGATTTCTTAGCTTAAAATATCATGCGCACTTATTAAAGAGCTTATTTGAGGTCATCCCCTCTAACTATTAAGATTGAGTCCTAAAACGTAAAGATCCGATCATTAGATCAAAAGTCATTTAAGAACATCCGTCATTTTTTTTTCCTCGCACTGTTCACCAAATTTAGTGACGGATTGGTTCAGAGTTGTGGATTTGTATAAGGTACATAAATAATTATAAAAATTTTACTTTAATTATATGCATTGTATTTTCTATAAATTGTTTTCCTTGCACTAAATATTTACCAGCAAGAAAATTTTAATTCAAAATCAAGATTATAATAATCGATTTAAAAGTTTACGAGTCCTTAGTCGTCGATAAAATACCCTCCTTTGCCTTAATGCTGTGAGTAGTTACTCCCTTGACAACTTTTTTTCGCGACACTGGGGAAAGATCAGGAAGTCTTCACCCCCTGAATCTTTCAAAGAAGTTTTAATTTTTTTACATTCCAGCTTCAAACTGCTTTTCTTCCCTCACCCAATAATCTATAAATAATAATAAAAAAAAACTATTTAGGTTGGATTTTGGCAACAAGCGGGTAAGGAAGAAGAGGCCAGGAATGTTTTGTACCGTGAATCTTACAATTATTCTAGTGAGTTTGGGGACCTCTACCCCTTATGTCACATTCACGCCAAATTGTAGCTACATATTTTTATTTTATGGGTGTGTTTTGGGGGAGAATGAGGATGGCTGGAAGCCAAAAGACGTGGAAAATAAGCAAAAGTATTGTGAAAAGAAACAGTATTAATGATTTTTCTTAAAATTTAAGAGAACACTTCTCCCTTTTGCTTTAACTATTTATGTTTGAAAACTTTCACTTTCAGAGACTCAGAAGTAATGAAATATTTAAAGTAATCTGCCGTGTCATCGCTTGTAGAGGTTCCGAAGCTCTTGCTGTGTGTTTGGAAGTTATGCCAAACGTCCCCACCCTCTTTCGCGTTTTGACTAATGTGGTTAAATATGTCAATTGTTTAGGAGTGTTCGGAAAAGCATAGGAATCACATGAGATAACGAAAAAAAATCACTGATTGGGGATTGCTGAAAGTAAGAGTGGGGCTCACTAGCTTTTTAATAATACTGGTTCGAATATCAATACAATAGTTCATATCAATACAATGATATGTTTTGCTTTCGCTACCATAATATAATATTAGAAAGCACAATTTTTTTTCGAATATAACCTTTTCCCTTTTTTTTTTGATTTTAAATTTTTTTTTAAATTTGTGAATATTTTTTTAAAACATTTTTTAATAATTTCTTNATATGTAAAGAGGATTTTCTATATTTTTTAAGGAAATTATGAAACCTAATACATTAAAAATGTTCTGAATGAATAAAAAATGAAAATTACTTTCATGCGTTTCTCTTTACCCGTAATAAATAAACATAAACAAAATTAGTATTTATTCCTTAAAGCTTTCGTAAGCTGTTTATAAATATTTAGAATGTGATTGTTGGGAAGAATATCTTTCATGGAAAAACATAATGTCACAAACAACGTAAAGCCGGTGAAAATCCAGATAACACATACAGTTTTTGATGTCACCCTGAATTTACAAAATTAGAATAACTGAATAAAAAATGGCTTATTTGACAACATGTTTACAGCTTATGCATGAGACAATACAAATAAAATAAGAAACAAAGCAAAATATTTTTAGTAGGGATTTTTTAATGTCAGTCGTTGACATTTGGCAAGTCGACTGCGCAAAACATCAGAGTTTATCATTTAAAATGAATTCAATTTTTTTAGTTTTGTATTATTTCTTTTTCTTCATGAGTAACTATTGAGGTATAATTAGTGTCTCTTATTTAAGTTACATTAACCTGTGCTACAATTATTGCTACTAAAGAAATAATAATGAAGATAAGATTTAGAAGTTTATACTTTTAAAAAGTGCTAAAACTGAAGTATGCAAAAATTAGTTTGTGAAAAGTTTTAAGACTACACGATAACCTTTTTTTTAATTTTAAAGTTAAAAGGAGCGTATTTTGTGGCAACATTACTGAAAGTAATCATTATTTAGTTTCATATAATATCATTGCATTGTTTTTGAAAAATAAGTCATCAAAAAGTCATTTTATAAGAATATTAAAAACTAATTACAATATATATTGAATACTTAAAAATAATTTCTTAGTATACATTAATTGATTTAAAAAACCTAATTTTTATGAGTTTTAAATTTTTTAAATAATTATTGTATGTATTATTGTACTGTATTGAATTTGTATGAATTTCCTGAATTGAACAGAAGTTTGTATTGATTTAAAAATCTGACTAGTTTTGAATTCTAATAAAAATATTTCTGTGACTAAACCCTAATTTTTATTTTAAAAATAATAATTCTAAATATACTAATTTTAATTTCTTCCTAAAAAAAACTAAATATAATAGTCACACTTAAATCCAAATGATCTTTTAAAGCATATTTAAATTAAAGTACCTACAAAAAATTTCAAACCTCTATCTTAAACAGAAAAAAAAATCTTTAAGAAATCGGTAAACACAAATGACAACAAAAATTAAAGATTTTGAAAATGTTCTTCATATAATAGTAGGTTGGATAAGAAATAAAAAATTAACATTAAACATAAACGAATATTTCAGTAATAGAACCTTAAGTTGATAACTGATTGATCTAGGGAATCGATTAAAATTAGTTTTAAAAATGCAAAGAAGAAAGTAAACGAACCCCCTCTCAGTAGTCAAATTTTGAGAAATTGGCTTCTCTCAGAAAATTTCGAATAACTCCAGAGATACACTGTAAAAAATTCCTTATAAAATTCCTGGATTGTATGAAAAAAATACATATTTCAATCCTTTATTAAGGTACGATGAAGCTTTCAACAAAAAAAGAAAAACGTTTTATTCTTGATCACTCAAAAACCTTGTCAGTATGTGCAATGCATGAAATATTAATAAAAAATCATTGTTTTTTCATTATTTGGATTGTGATATTAGTAAGAACAAAGTTAAAATCGTAAAAAATTAACTATCTGATATTTATGAATAAGGTATCTAAACTTTCTGAAATTTATATATATTTTTACTAAATTTTTAATGAATAAAAAGAAGGAAAGTGGAGTGTACCAAAAAAATGAAATGATGTATAAAATATTTTGAAACAAGTGGCTGGGTGGCGCAGTTGGTTAGTCGGTGGCCTTCTGAGCCCAAGTCTGCGAGTTCGATCCCCGGCCCAGACACCGGAATTTCGGGATGCAGAAAATCCTCAGCGGCCATGTCGTATGATTATGCGGCATGTAAAAGATCCCTGGAGTGCCTTATTAGCTCTTGGCATTTCCGGCAAAATTAAATTCCTAGTGCACTTTAGCATCCAAATAGAGTCTCGGTGCTGCCATCTGGTGTGGCAGAAACTAGACGTCCAAATTAACATGACCAACGGTATCTCACCCATCGTGGTGGTCCTGAAAGAGTGGATACCACCTCTGGAGAACGCACTAGGTCTGCTCATCGGCAAGACCGATTGTGCAGCTCATTGGAAATAAAAAAAATAAAAAATATTTTGAAACAACTAATGCCAGTAAGAATACTAAGTTTGTTATTCATTTTACTTTTACTAATTCTCATCATTCTTACAGTTTGTAATTTACTATAATATAGTAAATTTAAAGGATTTTTTTGTACTTTTTGACTGAATTCATTATAATTATCATCACTCGCAACAATAGAAACTGTAATAGTAACTGCAATAAACTTTAAATAGGCTTTAAACAATATAAATGAGAAAGCGATACATTTTATTGTTACAGATTATTACAGCGTTTTTCATTTTACTTTTATTTTCATCTCTTATGTTTTTTTTCATTACTATAATAAAAATTTAAAGGATTTTCTTGTAATCTCAGCCCGAACTTTTCTTAGTTACCATAACCCTTATCAATAGAAACTGTTACGTTTTCTTTAAATAGGTTTTAAACAATATTAATGAGCGTGCAATAATTTTTATTGTTACAGAACATTACATTTTGAATTACTAACGATGCTTAAAGATTAGCATAGCCATGAATATTCTGGAATTAAACTTAATTTAACCTACAATATTAATTAAAGATTGAAAATTTTCAATTTCTAAAACTGAACCCCCATTCTTATTACAAATATTTTATTTACTTAACTATCATTGGCTTTTAAAAATTATGTGATCATTTTTTTTTTAAAAATTGAATTAAACAATTATAAATTGCATATTATTCAGTATGTAAATATGTTTCTTACAAGAGTTATCAATGAAGGGTTTGTCCGTATTTTAAAATTAGGAAACACCAACTTTTGTAATACAATATTGTCTCTTCTCGCTAAAGAAAAAAATTAGCAAACGACATCACATGCAGTGGGTAAAAACAAGCAATCGATGTTATCGGCAAGCTCACAATGACGCTCCTTATTTACGCAAGTGGATAAATACAGCGTAAAGAACGAATGCCAAAAAATACAGTTACATGAAAACAAATCGTGAAACAATATTTATTTATTCAGCAGTCAAGGATCAAGATAATGATGGATAGCATTATTCTCAAATTGTATTTCAATATTTATTCATAATATGTGTTTAGGAATCTACAAATTGGCAATTTTAGAAGGAACTGCGAATCATTAGTGCATAGTCATTTAGATATTCATGCTTACAATGATGATTTGAGTATTCATTAAATGATAGTAAAAAAACTAGACAGAAAGTAAAGTAATGACAGGAAAATAAAGAATATTATCTACTAATGTCTGGGATAAATATAGATGTTACGGTCTTAACGGCCCATTATGAGCTTTCAGTTTATACTGTTCTTACTGTTTTAGCTTACTTTAACCCTTCAAAGCAGAATTTTAATTAAACATGCTTTTCGTGATTTTTTCACTATTTTGTATTATTTTACGTTAAAATAAGTGAAAAATATTATGTTTAGCATTTTAATAATATATGACAATGAATAAAGGATGAGATACCAGTATTTTTTTTCTACGTTAAAGATTGAATATTCTAAACACGGCTCACTTTCGAACAATATATATTTTTAAAATTCTTATGTACTTAGATCAAAAGGAAAACGGTAATTTATCATTAAAATTTCTTTAATTTACAATTGAAAATTTTTTGAATATGAATAAAAAAATGCGAAATTTTTTTGGGGGGTATAATATTTTAGTACAATATAATTTTAATAATCTGACAGATTTTTTTAGTAACCATTAAACTGCTTTTTATAATTAAAAAGTACCAAAATGTATTTTTACTTCTAATTAGTGCACCAAAAAAAATATATATTGTGAGGGACATCGGTGTCATTTCTGCCTCAAAGGGTTAGCATATGTATATTATGAATTACAAATCTTGTCGATAGATATAATATGTAGATAGAGAGACTTTTATAATACATTATAAATACAAGCTGACTTAAACCAGACTGACATTTTAAAAATATATATAATTTGGTAACGGTTAACAGTTTACATTAAAAAAAAATCTTACTGCAAATTCTTTAGTCGGGCCATAAATTTTCCTCTTAGGAATCCTGGTTTTAGTTGACAATTTTTACGATAGATGGCTTACTTCGACATTACTTTCTCACATGTTTTTATCCTAAGAGTGATTTTATTCTGAGTTCTTCCTACGGTGAGAAAGTAAATAATCAAAAATTCGGTTTTAATCAACATTATGAAGTTATGCACAAAGCGAAAAAGCATATAACAGCACAATTGAAATTTTTTTAAAATATTTTTTTTTATTATTGCACTTAGTTACTTCGCCTATTTTTTAAACACCCTATTTTTTATCTATTCATTTCTGGTGAGTTTATTAACAGCACATAATTTCATGAATATTAGAGTCAACTTAACAGCTGTCTTCCAGAAATATTTCACTGAACAATCAAGCATGTGCTTAGCAATATATTCACAGTAATTCCTTTAAACAATTATTATTTTTTTAAATTTTCTATAATATTTTGCACGATAGCTACAGTTCGGTACTTAATGCACTTGAAACTAAAATATAAAACTGTTACAAATACTTTTAAATACAGAATTGTAGTTATAGTTAATTTCTGTTTCCTTTATCTCTAAGATTAATAACGTTTTAATAAGAGCAAATAGTATACTAAAGCTTTTTAAAAAAACATACTTAATGAATCAGTTGTTCCTTTTATATATAAGCGTTACATTAAAGCTAAATGGAAAAAAATAATCAGTTTTTTTTTGGGGGGGGGAAATCAGAAAAGAATATCAATTAAAAAATATATTTTATTTTGAAAATTCCTTTTAGTAATTCAGTTTTTTAACGGGAAAAAGAATTACCCCAGTTTTTTTCCATAAACGTATTTTATTATTATAAATCATTCTTGTAAACTTGCTACTCATCTCTGTACGCTTCTTCCGAGGGAAATGAGGGTGAGGGTTAGGGGAGGAAATGGAATTACTTTTAGACATGCAATTAAGACATTGTTCCCGATGTATTTTTCACGCTCAGTTGAATGAGACTAATCTCAAGATGATCGAACTAATAAAAATATAGCAATGCTGTTTCGATAGCAATGTGAGATGCGTAATCAGGTACAAATACAAAATTGCACTTTTTGTTCATAAAGTGCTTCTAGCGTCTAAATCGGTAGTTTTATCATCTCGGCATTGGTTTCTTTCAATTCAACGTGGAAAAAAGATATCAGAAAAAAGTTCTACTTTCATATCTATAGGAAATTTAATTCTCCTCTCAAATCACTCTCAAATTTCCCTCTTTAAAGGGAAAAGTGTATAGAGAAGAATGGCGAAGATTTCAGGTATCATAATCATATCAGAAAAAAAAGATATCAGAAAAAAGTCCTACTTTCATATCTATAAGAAATTCAATTCTCCCCTCAAATCACTCTCATTTCCTTCATTAAAGGGCAAAAGTGTATATAGAAGAGAAGATTTCAGGTATCATAAACATATCAGAAAAAAAAAATATATCAGAAAAAAGTCCTACTTTCATATCTATAAGAAATTCAATTCTCTCCTCAAATCACTCTCATTTCTTTCATTAAAGGGGAAAAGTGCATATAGAAGGGAAGATTTCAGGTATCATAATCATATCAGAAAAAAAAAGTTATCAGAAAAAAGTCATACTTTTATGTCTACAAGAAATTCAATTCTCCCCTCAAATCACTCTCATTTCCCTCATTAAAGAGAGAAGCATATAGAGAATAAGAGGAATATTTTCAAGTATTATAATCATAACAAGGCCTTTTATCCAAAAATATATTGGGTTTTATTTTTTCCGAAGAAACATCCTTTTCTCCTTATAATTACAAGATTTTTTTAAATTGAAATACTTTTAGAAAAGTTTTGCTTTTGTTAAATTTTTATAGGGTTGTTTTAATGTCTTTTTTTATTAAATTAGTACTTTATTTGAAGTATTCTTTTCCCTAGTTGCGTTAATCATTGTCATTGTGTATTCATTTCACTTAGTTGTAATTATTGATTATTTTCGTTGTATGCAAATATTTTAAACTGCTAATCTTATTTTTTAGGTTTATAGCGATTGTTCGTCCTCTCCGACCACGGATGTCAAGATTGGCAGCATATGCTATTCTGACAACTGTATGGATTGCTGGTGCTATTTTGTCCTGCCCTTCTATTTTGTATTCTACAACGATGACCTTCAGATATGCCGACCGAGGTCACAGGACAATATGCTACTTAGTATGGCCGGATGGTCCTGCTGGGCATTCATATTCCGATCACATGTAAGTATTTTTGTTTTTCTTATTGTTTACAAAAACTCAGAAAAAAATGAATTCCTATTATTTTTGTGCATAGATGCTCAAACTTACTTCATTTGAATGTACCTTACATTCAATCATCCATTAGTTAGCTGTCAATATCAAAACTTCACTTTATTTTAAAACTGGTGCTAAACAGTCGACACTTTTTTTGTTTTATCAATGTTTATCTAAGTAATCTCGTTATTTTGAACTGACCTCAAAAGAAAGGTGAATTTCTGAACAAAGCATTGGGTCAAACTAACATTCGTGAAGAAAGTTAAAAGAAACTTACCCCCGTTTAAGTAACATGGAGTGGAAAACCACAACAATTTTCCTCAGTTAATTCGAAGTAAAATGGATTCTAAAGCATGATCTGTTTACTTTTGAGGATAATTTATGTCAGTAGTATGGTCGGTGCAAGCAGGAAATAAAATTTTTATCGATCTGTCAACACTAGGATTTTTACATAGGTCACCTCAATGGGAAGCGAGCGCTCTATATTCTGAGACACTATGGCTCATATCGACGGGTTTTTATTTCGTTTTATAATCGTCGTTGAACAGCCGGCCCAGTTTTGAGTTCGCGACTACCAATGTTCAACTCCGTATCATTGTAATTTGAACCCAATCCAGAAGACAAGGAAACTCCTGGATTACTAATTTTTGCTGTAACAGCATAATCTTTAAATTTTTATTATAATTCTACTTTTCTAGGTGAACGTGTTCAAAATTTCTGTCATTTTAATTCTGCTTTGCTGCTTGCCCTGTAGTTAAGTTTAGAAGGTTACCATATCAGACATTACATTCTATTGGCAATTATCTAGATTATTTCACTTGTATAATTAACTGCGAGTGTTGTACCGTGATACGTTTTTTTTGTCGACTGTGAAATATTCGCTTTTCTGCATTATATAAGTTGAAAAAATCGGATTAGATTTGACTCCTTTTCTGTCAAATATTTTCTTTTCTTAGAGTCTGTGAAATATTCCATTTTCTACTTTATATAAGTGAAAAAAATCGGATTGGATTTGATTCCTTTTCAGCCAAATATTTTATTTTTTTACAGTCTGTGTAATATTCGCTTTTCTGCTTTATATAAGTGAAAAAAATTGGATTGGATTTGACTGCTTTTCAGCCAGATATTTTATTTTCTTAGAGTCTGTGAAATATTCGCTTCTCTGCATTATATATGTGAAAAAAATCGGATTGGATTTGACACCTTTTCAGCCAAATATTTTATTCTTTTAGAGTCTGTGAAATATTTGCTTTTCCGCATTATATAAGCGAAAAAAATCGGATTGGATTTGATTCCTTTTCAGCCAAATATTTTATTCTTTTAGAGTCTGTGAAATATTCGCTTTTCTGCATTATATAAGCGAAAAAAAACGGATTGGATTTGACTCCTTTTTAGCCAAATATTTTATTCGTTTAGAGTCTGTGAAATATTCGCTTTTCTGCATTATATAAGTGAAAAAATCGGATTGGATTTGACTCCTTTTTAGCCAAATATTTCATTTTCTTAGAGTCGCTGGACAGCCAACCTAATTTTGGGTTTACGACTACGGATGTTCAACTCCACAGCATTGTAATTTTGTACCCAATCCAAAAGACAAGGGAACTCCTGGGTCAATTATTGAACGAAATTTATCCTTGTGGAGGACTTTCTGTTCGAACTAACCAGCATTTGCGCTACACGAAAAGGAAAACACTAAAACCTCCCACGGTTAGTCTGACGGCAAGGAAACTCTAACTAATGATTTGTCTGTCACTTATGATATTTTACGTCAGTACTGTGGTTAGTGCGTGCCAGGTGTGGAATTCGTATCAATCAGTCATGGCTGGGATTCGTATCAATCAGTCATGGCTGGGATTCGTATCAACCAGCCATGGCTGGGATTCGTATCAACCAGCCATGGCAGGGATTTGAACCTGGTTCACCTCATTAGCCAAATACTGAAGGAAAAAAAAGAGTAGGAACGAAATGCAAGCTTTGTAAATGCTTTATGAATGCCGAAATATTTTCTTTAAAAACTAATTGTAAGGATTCCTTATTTAATATTTTTTAAAGTGTTAATGTATTTTCATTTTGATTTTATGTCCTCTAAATGAATTTTTTCGGGAACTATGATAAAACTATTTTTTCTACTTAATTGATATTGGAGGACAATTATGTCTTATAATCCATATTTCGGTTCATTTATTATACTCTTACTAGCTTTATATATGTGTAAATAGTCAAATGTACATCTAATATTCCTCTTACTTAAATAGTATGCAAGAGACACTGTTATTTATATATTTTTATTCACTATAGTGCTTGTAGTTTACCTTTGATTTGGTTAGGCATAACGAGCAGTTTAGATATGAGTAAATCGACAGTCACTGATATTAATTATGTTAAGTTATATTTTATTGCTTAGGTAAATCTTTAACCATTGGTCAACCCTGTTAACGTTTACATAACATTTCGAACTCAAATATCGGATAAACAAGTAATTACAAGCATTTTTTAAATCTGTATTTTAGTAGTTTATAATTGCTGGGAGCTGCAATTATAAAATGGAGGTGGTTCAGAGGACAGAGGTTTTGGCTCCCAATGATGTAACCCAAGTTCCAATCCCAGTTGTGGCCGGTTGATTTGAATTATACTCCTAACTCGCCTCGACAATAGAGCAGATGTAAAATATCTTCAGTGTGTAGAATCACTTTGCCGTTGGTCTAACCGTGGGAAGTTTTAATGATTTTGCTTTACAATATATGGATTAGTTCCATCAAAATGTCATTCTCGAAAGATTAGTTTGTACCAATGCTTGATGAAAGAGTCCTCTTGTCATGTGGGTTGGTTTTATAATTACAAGGTCCTGAAGAGGAGCGCTGATAGTCGTAAACTCAGAATTTGGTAAGCTATATGAGGCCAGTTATAAAGTAGAATTTAACTTCTGGGACGATGCATTATTTTTTAAATTAATATCATAAATATGAATTTTTTGTCTTACGAAGACCATTTTTATTATAGAAAATAAAATAAAGAGATAAGATCCAAAAACATTTAATATGAACAAGAAAAGTTTTCTGGTTTTCTCCAACTTTACTACCATAAAGTAGAGATAATGAGATTTCCTTCTGCACCTTTCCTCTGAGCATAAATTAGGTAGAATTCCAGAGTGGGGAATCCATTCCATTCCCAGAATGATCATTAACGAGGTGTGTTCCGAGAATTTGATAAGACACTAAAAAATGTTTACCTCATCTAACGTTTTTAGCGTAATACAGCTACAAGTTTTCGATTCAAATGGAAGCGAAGAATAAAGAACTAATTTCCTGTTGAGAAGATAAAAATGATGAGGCTAAGGAATTTTAGAGATTATACATAGTATTTTAGCGAAACTAGAATTAGTGAGGTTCACAATTCAAATAATTATATATTTATGAAACATAACGAAAATTAAATTTTTGGTTATACTACAACAAAAAATGCGTATAATACCTTCAGTATATGAAATATTGGAATTCCTTAGAATTCCTAGTTAGGGCGTAAAATGCCTAGGTATTTTATGGAATGGCAATTGCTTTTCGGAAAAGACTGTTGTTTCTTGTTTTAGAATTATTATATTGCCGAGCAGTCTAAGTCTCAGTAGCTCAGTGGTATAATTCGAATCTACAAAGCTGGAGGTCCCAGGTTCGATGCGGGACGCGAACTCTAATTCCCAATTTTTCTTATTTAATTCTATGAACATTCCAGAAGCTTCCGATACATTCAATTTACATCATTTCCTCTTTAGTTATTTCTAGGAAGCTTCAAGAACGTTCTTTGTCAGTATATAAGCGATCCCTTCATTGTAAGCAGGCAGTTCTAAAAAAAAAAACTCAAAAGATGCCAGAACAAAATTCTCAGAAAAATAACACAAGCAAGGTGGTTTATCCGAAATAAGAACATACATCACGACCTCAACATAGATTTTTTAGGTCATCATATTGCAAAGCTAAATAACCAATTTTTTGAGAAAACCATAAATTGCGACACCGCAGGATTCAATGAAATTTTTAATTTTGAAAACTTAAGAGAAGACATAAATCTCAGGCCGATGGCAGCTTACTATTGTAGTGACGTAATCTTATCCAAAATACAAACTATTTAATTTCTCTTTCACTCCAATTTGCATTCCAATTACCAGAAAGAACCACCTTAAAGACAACATTTCAAGACGGATGGGAAAAGGGCCGCTAACGGCCTCAGGCGCCCAGATAAAATTTGATGATGATGGTGATGAAACAGGCAGTTCTTAGTGCAGACCGGTTCTCGTCATTTGTACTTTCTTCGCTTTAATAAATTCATTATTTAAACCTCATCTTGTCATCTGTATTAAACCACTTTAACTTGACAATATTCTTTATCTAGTCATAATGCTGAAAGTTCATAGGATTTTCTATTAGATATTCTGTAAAATACCTATGCAATGTGGGTAATATTAATCGTTTTCTACTGCACCGGTTTTTATGTTCTTTATCTAGTAATAATATAGAATGTCTGTAGAATTTCTATAGTCATTCTATAAACCACTTATCCAATTCCATATTAGAATTATTATGTTATTTATCTAATCATAATATAGAATGTCTGACGAACTTTTTTTGAGTCTATATTAGTTTATTATTCTATAAAATACCTGGGCGATATGTGATGTTAATCATTTCTAACTTAACTGTTTATATTAGGCTTTAACACTCCATAGTGGTACTGATAATCAAAAATATAATCTGTGTTTAAAGTGATTGCACCAGACGCATTCAAAATCTTTTCAAGATATTTATGCAATCCGAAAACGAAGTTCAAGAGGGTATCAGGACGCTAAAAGCGCTTATTTTTCTCCGGAAAAATTAAGTTAAAGTTACTATTATGACTATCACCATTTTTTATGAAAGATTTTTGCCGTTCGGGCTTTTAACTTTTCCTTCTCAATAGCTATTAGAGGATAAAATATGACGTTTTGCATATTTTTTTCGGGAACGTTTGAGAAACATTCTGATATGAAAGTGTTATTTATCCAGACATCTGATTATGAGCTGTTTTTATGTAAAAGGTAAACATCTTTTTTTAGGACTTGTAACTCAGTTTAACGAAAATACTAACGGAAGATTTTATAATTATTGTTTTCTTGCAGACGCGTATTCCTATGGTGAAAGATGCTAAACTTGTTTTCCTTTTCTTTATTTACGAATTAGTGTTGGAGTTATTTTGCTGATGCTGTTGTTGTCGTAGGATTCTGTAGAGATGTGACTGTTCTTGTTTTCCAGTGGTGCCATCTATGGCCAAGGATTCAACTTCTGTGATGCCCTTACGTCGCAACTGTTTATAGGGCGGGCACATTCATACATTCATTCAATCATGCACAGATCGTGATTTTGATCTGAACCAAAAGACGATCAATCTCCAATCCAGCACCCCCAGAGGTGTAATTTGTTGTGGGATCATGGTTGACTTTGTGACTCGACAGAATTAACGTGTGCCAGTAACCATTTTCTACACGGGGATTCTGTCGCCGGGTAGATTCGAACTACCGTTCTCATGAGTTGGTGTTATTAAATAGTTTATTATCGTTAATCCCCCCTCTTTCTTCTCCTAAGTACGGCCTTGATTACATCCCATCGAAATTGCGTGATTAATTTTCATAAATTTTTATGTAAAACAGAAATGACTGCTAATTTTTCAATGAAATTCTAGTATTTTTAAATTTCCCGAAAAGTGTACCCGGGTTTGCCTTCCTAGGATTTACCTCCCTTCCTAAGATTTTTTTCTAGAAAATGATCATTTAAAAAAAAAGTACATTTATGACTTTTTAGGAATGATATCGTGTGCACATCTAAAATATGAATATTTTTAATTAAAGCAGACAGTTTCAATAACGAGCAATTCCGTCTTGAACAAACTCATGAACACTTTTGAACAAACTCCAACAAACTCATAACCTTTTAACTACCCAGTCCTATTCTCTTTTCCCCAATTTTAGTTTCTCATTTTTTGAAATTTATCATAGTAAAACAACCGAATTTTTCTTAAAGATATCTATAGCTATATTTACATATTAAAAAAATTAAGGTGAAATTTTTAAAATTCTCCTCAAATTCCTCTTTTTTTCTGTTGGTGAGTTTTCTTGCATTAGGCAAATTTACCAGTTTTATCACTTAATAGAAAAACTCACCTAAACAGTTTTAGATAAAAATTTACATAACATATGAGAATGTTTTCAAGCAGTTGCTCAAATTTTAAAGATTTTTAATTTACAAGTTTTAAATTTTCTCTCTGGTAACGCATACATATCCACTTCAATATCTTAATTTCTTTTTCGCCTCATCCGTCTGAGGCGGATGAGCCAGCGAAGCTATCTGAAAAGAAATGTGCAATGTGTTCCAAGCGTTGGTAAGCGGAATTAAAGTACAAAAGCTATAGTATTTAATAAGATAAGTACTAATAAGATAAGCTATAAGTACTAATAAGCTATAGTAAGACTTAGATCATGAAGTGATCAGAAAAAAAGTACCTGAGAAGAAAAGAGTCGGTAAGTGATGTTAGCGAGCAGTAGTGGATTTTTCTAGTAAATTAAAAGAAAAACTATTAATTCAAATTTATATTTAAACTATAAAAATTACTACATACTGTGAAATACTATATATTTTGTTACCTCAATTAGAGATTGTGTTTCAGTATGGAATTTTATAATGCTGATGAAACCATCATGCTTTCTTCTACAGCAATATGTTTCTTATTTTTTAAAATTTTTATTTTAAATAAAAAAACAATAAAATATAAATTGCATTTTATTTAGACCTGCTACGTTTCTTATACTTTTGGAAAAGGCAAAGATAAAAAAAAAAGCACGAAAAAAACATAAGAAGATAAGTAATTTTAGCTTAGAGAAATTTTAAGTGTAGTGAACCTAGTCTAGAAGACTAGTTAAAATGCGGATATTTTTGTGTTAGAAAAAAAGATTGTTCTTTATAAAATAAAATTATTCCTAGTTAAGTCCAAAGGATGGAAACATTTATAATCTTAATTATTCATAAATTTAGAATGTTTTAAATTTTTGTAAGGAATATTTTTGAAATACAAAACAGAAAGTAGAAATTCAAAATAATTTATGCATTTTTAAGAGTATGCTACGGACTTCTTAAAAAATAAACAATTCCTATCCACCTTTGGTGACCTTCTTGGTCCGATTTCAAAATTATCTCGTGCAACTTTTAATCTTCAATTGTTACGAAGCCAAATGCACAGCACAACCGCGTTCAAATATAAAAATTTTTCAACCCTTCCTCCAATCCTAGCACCTTAATTAATTTTGAACAATATATTAACTAAATTTTTCCTCCGTCTATCTGCTTCCATCTCTGTCTTGATATAATTTAGAAAGCTGATTACATTGCTCCATAACGTGCAGTACTACTTCCTCACGCACCTCTCGAGCCGTTACTTAAGTATCAAATAATATATGCACAAAAAGGCAAGCTCCATCACCAATAATATATATGCCAGTATTCGGCACCATAGCACTGTTTATGTTTGAAGCTTCTAAAGCCAATTTAGAAGGGATTAAAACTAAATCTAAATAATGACTTCATAACTGAGTTTTCACTTCAATAAAAACACAAAATTATTCTAGATAAATACTTAGCGCATAATTATCTATTCAACATCTATTAAATTACTATTTAAGACAACCTATCAAAATGAATCAAAATAAATACTTTAGATATAATTAATTTTTAACACTACTTAAATTATTACTTTAGACAACCTAACAAAATAAATGATTACTATAGTGTTGACAATAGATGGAAAAATACCCGAGTTTATGGTGTCATATAAGAGGAATGTATAAACTACCTCTTAATGAATAAACTTGCTAAAATTTAAAATATTAAATTTGTTTCAGGGATTTCGCATAGCTAAAATAAATTATTTTGTCTACGTAACAAATATAATTTTGAAGTAAAACATCAAAGTGTTTTAATAGCCTTCATTTTAGGGTTTGTTTAATTTCTGAGGGAAATAGAATTTTAAGTAAACGTGTCTTGTTAACGATTATTTCAGCATCCTCTTTAAACCTGTCTGCCTCACATTATTCCGCTTTCTGTAATTCTAAATAATCCTACGACACCGAATCTCTGTCTGGATATTCTTGTTAATCGTAAATAATTGATTCAGAAGTATTTTATGGGCAAAGAGATTAGAGATAGCTGGTGTGCACAAAATAGCCATCTTTACTTAATGAAAACTATTTTATGTGAAAATTACTTTTTGAAATATCTCATAAAAGAGTAAGACGTGAGCTTTGAAGATTTTGAATTGCATTTAGAGCGCGACTGTTTAAACAAATCATATAAGCTTAGTATTAGTGAAATATTTAAAACAATTACATAAGCGTGAATTGGGATTAAAATAATTTATTATAGCATTTAAGTCATTGTGCTTAATACACGGAAAAATTTCTAATGCCATTATAAGTGTTTTCTTGATAAGGATAAATATATTATTAATGAGAGAAAAACGGTTCATTATTTATAAATATTTAAATAAAAGCTTTATGGCTTCGAGTATAAGATTAATATATTACACTCGATAACAAAACTTTTGTTGTATTTATACATATAGTTGATCATGTCTGAATAGAAGTGGAGGTTTCAAGTCTAAAATTAAGTTTATGGCATTTTTAGTCTATTTTTTGTCAAACTGTATAAACTTAAAAATGCAATATATAACAAGGTGTAGCGTACAAAGTTCTAGGGAAACTAGGGCACATCATTCGTAATAAAATTGCATAGGAACTCACGCCCCGAAATGTCATCGTACGCGGATAGGGGTGCTTCGCTTTTGCAAATTCTTCAGAAGCACACGAAGGAACAGTTCATAATAAGGAAGCTCCTCTAGAGGCCAATTATGACATTTCCTAGCATGGAATGTTTTGCAGCTTTATTCCCGATGATGTGTCAAAACTCCAACTGAAGTTCGTTACAACATTTATGCGGATCAATGTTATATATAACGTTTTTGTTCCTTTCCACACAAAACTTAAAACAAAATTGAAAACTTCGACAAAAATGTCACTTAAAAAAACAGTAGCTTAAAGACAGATATCGTTTTCAGATTTGAAATCAGCGAAATGCAAGTATCTAAGATCTGTTATAAAATCTCATGCAACTGAAAAAAAAAACGTCTTCTATTGTTATTATTATTAATAAAATTTATGTCTTAAGATATAATTGTGATATTTATTATCACCTCCGTATTTTATATTTTTGTAATTATTAAGCTTTATTTTTTTACAAAAAAAGCATATGTACGGACTACCATGCTTGAGCTGTCTATGAATTATTCTTGCATAATGCATCATAGTCCACACACTAAAAAAGATTGGAAACTACTGATTTCAAGCATTCATCGCAACGTTTGTAATTTTCATGCATATAGCAGTTTCCAATTTATGTTTAGTGTAAATATTTAATTTATTTTTAATATTCTGAATAATTAACTATGAATGTTTCTTAAAGCCTTTCTCTTCATATTTTTTTCTCTTATTTCTTTAGATACAATATCGTTTTTCTTGTACTAACATATGCCCTTCCGATGGTTTGCATGGCAATTACGTATTCTTGGGTAGGATTAGTATTATGGGGAAGTCAAGTTATTGGAGAAAACTCGGATTTCCAAAATGATGTCATACGATCAAAACAAAGGGTAAGGTGCCTAATGCGTTTGAAATTTTCTGATTTGAATATTTATGCATTAACACTTGTACGTTTGAAATAAATTTTGCTTTAAAAATATAATTTTATAGTCCTTCTTAAAAATTGTAGTTCGCGAAAAAACAACTTGTTCCACAAACAGAGTGATTTTGTTTAGATTTCAAAGCTTTTCTTTTTCGAAAATACTTTAAAAGGTATAGATCATTGAAAAATATATTTAAAAATTAATATTTGCACACAAAAATTTTGCTTGCAGTTATTTTTTAGTATAGTAATTTTACCTCAACGTGAGGTAATTTTCGTTTAAAGATATAAATTTCTTTAAATAATTAGATCAAATTAACATTATCGTTTATTTATAAGAGTTATTCGAATTGACGTTTAAGAGTCATACAGTGCAGAAAAGAATATGCGTGTAAATTAAAATACATTTTCCGAAAAATTGGTTTAATAAGCTTGCATATTTGCTTTCATATTAACGTGCATATTTGCTGTCATATTAACATTCATATCTGATTAACGTTTATATCTGTATTAACTTGCATATTTGCTGCAATTTTAACAAATATAATCCTGGTTAAACTGAACAATAGTATTATGAAACTTAGTTTAAGACGAATTAACTTGCACAATAATATGCTTCATCTAAGCGAACTGTGGTATCACACAACTTGAATGATTATATAGCCCAAGCTACAACATTCCTATATAGCTGTATTTTCAGCCACATCCATAAAATAAATGTGTTTTAAACTTAATAGACACATTTAAACCACACGAGGCCAGAGGGGACCACACGAGGGCTAGAAATCAAATTAAACTATTCATGAATTATTTGTGTTGCATGGCTATAGCGATGCAGCTTCATCAGAATCAGTGCAATTAATTGCACTGTTTTTAACTTCCTTTTTTGGACGTTAATATAGATGTCTGAAAATTCAAACTTATGAAGAGTTTTTCAAACTCAGCTTTTTACATAAAATATTATTCTGTTTAGTGTTTTTACCACAAAATACAAAGGTCTGTTAAACCAGGAAATTTTTAGAGATACTAAACCTCGTAGAAACGATGACAAAACATTAATATTTTTAACTAAACACTAATGGGCGTCTATATCAAGATTTAATTTATAATTTCTGCTTACTGGAATTTGCGACAAATGAGCTAAGTTATTCCAAAATAAATAAAGTAACCTTAGTCTCCGGTAGGGAAACGAAATCAGACTAAAAATCTTTTAACTTGGTTCATTTGTTTGGTGTTTATCCGTTTCAGCGGGAAATTTAAAAAAACTATTTGCACAGTCCTTATAATAGTACATTAAGTTTCTTACGCCTACTAGATATTGTCACAGTGTGAATAGTATCTATTACAACCATAACAGTAGTACGTATTTTAACTGTCAGTGAATTATCA
This sequence comes from Parasteatoda tepidariorum, assembly GCF_043381705.1. Classification (NCBI taxonomy): domain Eukaryota; kingdom Metazoa; phylum Arthropoda; class Arachnida; order Araneae; family Theridiidae; genus Parasteatoda; species Parasteatoda tepidariorum. The sequence goes on along the minus strand of NC_092205.1, from coordinate 63,230,267 downwards.
CTGATGTCAATAATAGTGGAGAATTTTTGCAGCAATCCCTAAAATGGATTTTAAAAACGGATTAATTTGTACTAAACCGGAATTTTATCATTTAATCTGCAATCTAACTTAACAAAATAGTTCCGGTGTTCAACCCACTGAAATAAAGAGTCAAATTAGTTTAAACGTTATGATTATGAAAAAAAGCATTACTTTTTTCTTTATATGTACAGTATCAGGAAAAGATCGAGATGGGAAATAAATTGTAAAAACTCTTTAGAATGCATGTGTTATTCATATGATGAACATAGTACTTACACGTTAAATCAAAAAATAATTAGCAACAATAATATGTTACATTAAACTAGTCGAGATATTGAACGCGTTTACTTTAAATTTTGTGTTATACATATATAGTTTATTTTTCAATTGAATAAATGTTGGGGAGATATTTACAGGACGAGCTCTTTTCAATTATTTTTTTCTTGCACAGTACAGTCTAAGAAATGTTGGTGTTTAGTAGTCGTCATTTTTGGTGTTAAGGTAAGCTAAATACATTTATAAATACAGAACTGTAGTTATCGTTCAAAAACTTTTATAATAATGACAATATAGCGATTGTTTGAAACAATTGGTGCGGATATATTATTAAAAATGTGTGCTTGTTTTTAAACAAAATTTATTTTGTATGAAGCCAACAAATTGATTCTAAGGTGCAATAAATGTTGTCAGCAAACAAATAACTAAAAAATTATTAAATAAATAAAGAAAACTATAACAGCAAAAAAGTAAATAAAAAATATGACAACACACACACAGTAAAAAATTTTCGTTTACCTCAGTACCAAAAATGGTGATAACTAAGTACCAAAATTTTTTTACATTGTAAAAGCAACTGTTGATTATTTAGAAAATAGCATTAATGATTCAAAAGTAGATAATTACAATTTTAAATGAGTATGCTTCATAAGTTATGTAAGTAAACGATTATTTTGTTTTATATATTTTTGCACAGGTTGTTCACATGCTGGTGGCTATTGTTATACTTTTCGGAATATGCTGGCTTCCTTATCACGCATATTTTTTATATGTATACCATCACCAAGATGCACTTAGTTCTCAGTATATACAGCATGTTTATCTGGCAATATATTGGCTTGCCATGTCAAATTCCTGCTACAATCCTATTGTTTATTACTGGATGAACTCAAAGTAAGTTAAATGTATTATAACATTTAAATTCTTAAAACAAAATGTAAATTATTTTATTATAAATTTTATTATATAGAATATTAATTCATCATACTAAATTTTTTCTCAAAAATCACAATATTTAATTGTCTATGAAAAAATTTAAAGATATTAATTAATGTAACTATTAATGCAATTAAAAATCGATAATTTTGGAGCTGTGTCTCTATTTATCTAAATACAAAGTGCCTCGTAGACATTGGTGCAAACTTTGGAGGGGGATTTTCTATTATGAACATGCTAGCAGCCTTTGGTGACTTTCAAAATTCAAATCATATAAACTTTAAAGGTAAGCAAATTAAATGCAAAGCACAATCGTAATTAAATATTATAATTCTTTTATACCTCCCATCCAATCCTTAAAACTTAAATAGTTATTATTGTAACTTAAATAACTATTAACCAAATTTTTTCATTATCTAGCTGATGCTCTCATCTTTTCACACTTGTAGTATTTCGCTTTCAATTTAAACTATTTTTAAGAGATCGCGATATTATCAAAGTTCTCCATGCATTGAATTGTAGTAATAATTCAAATTCTGTTCAGTAGCCATTAAAGCAGAAAAACTAATATATGTCTGAGTTCGGGATATTTTAACGATGTAAGAAGAAGAGGTATTAAAATTATTTCTATTTTAATCATGAAATAAGATCGAAAGATCATCCCAATGCTCCTTTACATGTTTTACTACTTCCTCACACACCTGTCGAACCTTAACTTTGAATATCGTATACTATAATTATGCTATTGCTCCAAAAAAGCAAGTTCTGTCACAAATAATTGGTATTACTATATGCGTCACCATAACATTGCTTAATGCTCAAAATTTCTGTAGCCATTTTAGAAAGGATCGCAAACAAATCTAAATAATTACTTCATTACTAATTTTTTATTTCTATAAAAATACAAAATTATTCCAAATAAATACTTAACGTATGACTAACTATCCAACACTACTTAAATCATTATTTTAAAAAATCTAATAAAATAAACAATAACTGTAATGTTGCTAACAAAGAAATACCCGAGTTTAAGATGATGTTATAAGAGAAATAGATTATCCATGCGCCTTTAAAATCTAAAATAACTTAATTTCGTGTTAAGTCCACTTTTCAAGAAATAACTGTAGAAAACTGCATTTCAAATATATTAAGCATTAGCTGTTTTTATTAGTTGTTTTAGGTGTCTGATTTGGGGACAAATTTGACAATTTCACAAAATCAAATTACGATAAAATAGTACTAACCTATACTTATGAAATACTAACCTATTTGAATGAAATTTTCGACAATAATTATTAAAATACTTGGTCAAAGGCACAAGTAGAAAAAGTTCATAATCGAAAAAAGACCCTATCAGAGTATGATGACTTTTCCGGGCATTACTCGCTTTTCGTTAAAAGTGACTAATGTATAGTAATTCTGTAATTTATAAAGTCAAAATTGGACTAATTATTGGTTATGTTTTATCTCTAGATTTAGAGATTACTTCAGGACAGTCATGTGTTTACCACGAAGAGGTAAACACAGATAGTGGTTACCTCTATCTGTGTTATCACAGCCTCTATCTGTGCCCTCTATCTGTGTCCAATTATAAACACAGAGATAAAGCAAAAAATTAAGGAAATTTAGCTAGATAAAAATACTTGGTCAAAGGTATAAGTAGAAAAAGTTCATAATAGAAAAAAGTCCCTATCGGTGTAGGATGACTTTTCCGGTCATGGGTTGCATTACTCGTTTTTCTTTAGAAGTGGCTAATGTATAGTAATTCTGTAATTTATTAAGTCAAAATTGGACTAACTATTGGTTATGTTTTATCTCTAGATTTAGAGATTACTTCAGGACAGTCACGTGTTTACCACGAAGAGGTAAACACAGATAGTGTTTACCTCTATCTGTGTTAACACAGTCTCTATATGTGTCCAATTATAAACACAGAGATAATGCAGAAAATTAAGGAAATTTAGCTAGATAAAAATACTTGGTCAAAGGTATAAGTAGAAAAAGTTCATAATAGAAAAAATTCCCTATCGAAGTATGATGACTCTTCCGGCCATGGGTTGCATTACTCGTTTTTCTTTAGAAGTGGCTAATGTATAGTAATTCTGTCATTTATTAAGTCAAAATTGGACTAACTATTGGTTATGTTTTAACTCTAGATTTAAAGATTACTTCAGGACAGTCATGTGTTACCACGAAGAGGTAAACACAGATAGTGTTTACCTCTATCTGTGTTAACACAGCCTCTGTGTCCAATTATAAACACAGAGATAATGCAGAAAATTAAGGAAATTTAGCTAGATAAAAATACTTGGTCAAAGGTATAAGTAGAAAAAGTTCATAATAGAAAAAATTCCCTATCGAAGTATGATGACTCTTCCGGCCATGGGTTGCATTACTCATTTTTCTTTAGAAGTGGCTAATGTATAGTAATTCTGTAATTTATTAAGTCAAAATTGGACTAACTATTGGTTATGTTTTATCTCTAGATTTAGAGATTACTTCAGGACAGTCATGTGTTTACCACGAAGAGGTTTAAGAAGAGGATGGTGCAAACATCACCCAAAAGCACCAAAAACAACAACTTACACTTGTTCGACAAGGACGAGGTCCTGCCGGGTCACATTGCCGGTTCCAAGAACTCCTAACGGAGTGATAAATCCTCCACGATATGTCTGCAGTAGACTATAAGAAATAGTTACTGGAGATATTTTAAATTCACTTTATACTTTTTTCATATCTTCGCACATCGTTCGTAAATGTTAACTGTTTCATGACAAGTGGATTTTTTTGAATCCCTTTTTGATTATCTGTGATCTGACCAATATATTTGTGAACTTATCTTAAAACCACTTTTCATATTTCTAACTGTAAGTTATTTCATCAATTATGTTTGTAAATATGCATGTAAATAAATTCTAATTATCAAAACAATGTTCATGTTTTATCTATTATTAAAAATATAATCCAAACATGGGAATTCAAACATATATATATATATATATATATATATATATATACGACTAATTTACTGAGTCTATCTACAGCACCATTTGCATAAATCAAAATTTGTCTACAATCCAAATGTAATNTATATATATATATATAACCTTATTCTTACATGCTATTTTATTATGCCGTTAACGCTGTTTTATTCTCTCAGTTATTTATTCTAAGAATCCTTTTGACTCGTTGACTGTTGCTTCATAAAAGTTATAATGGAGGCACTTTCCCGCATTCGAGTAACAGCAAAAGTTGCCCTCGAGCAGTGTTCTCCTCATTCAGATAACAGCAAAAGTTGTCGTCGAGTAGCATCTACCTCTTTTGGGTAACAGCAATAGTTGCTATCGAGCCACGTCTCCCGCATTCAAATAACAGCAAAAGTTGGCATCGAGTTGCAGCTCTGCTATTAGGATAACAACAAACGTTGTCATCGAATTGCAGCTCTCGGATTCAGAAAACTGCAAAAGTTGTCATCGAATTGCATATCTCTCGCATTCAGATAACAGCAAAAGTTGTCATAGAGTTTCAGCTCTTGCATTAGGATAACATCAAAATTTATCATATCAATGTCCCGTATTTTAGTGACGGATCATTTGACTGCATCGGTAATAATTTCACAAATATTCTATAAATGTCATAATACTATTAAATTATTATAAAATGGTGTATTCAAAACTTTATTCAGGACATAAAACTTTATAGCAATCTATACAACTCTGAGGTTGAACAGGGCATTTGGTACAAAATAATTTTGTTTTTCTCGGATTTCCCAATGTCTTTGTTTGTTTCCTTTTACAATGTTTAACTGAATAGCATGATTTGCATGTGTATTTAATCATTTGTTGACTTGTTTGCATTTACAAACATTCTTGATAATTTTACAATTTTCAAAACTCTACATCTAATGCTCACCATCTTCAATTGTGGATTGTGGACATCTAATGTTTATAATATTACAATAGCAAATTTATAAGGCACCAAAGCGTTTAGGTGTAGATGGTGGATATCAAATTTTCGGTGCCATCTGATTCATTTTCTAATACTCGGGGCATAAATAACGACTTCGTTTGAATAATATTTGCCACACTTTCCCTTATTATATTCTAAAATTAACAGATCTGAGCCAGCAATGCATGCTTCGTACTGCAGTACATGTGGCCTTATAGAATATGTTAAACTACTCTTTTTCTTTTTATTTAATAAATTACAATTCTAAGTTTAATTTTCCAAAAAAATTTAAATTACTATGTGTTCTATTTAATTTGTTGTGGTAAAGTATGTTTTAAGAAAAACTCAAAGGTACAGAGGGAAGAAACATAGCAGATTATATTTTCTTAGGTTATGTTAAGGTGTTCTCAGGTAATATTAAGGTGTTATATTTTTTTCCCACCTAACGTTTACTCGCTTTCATAATTTTATAATTAAAATCTTTATAATTTTAGAATAAAATTAATATTACATTACAGTGATATCAGCACCAAGTGAAAAACAAAAATAAAATGTTAATGCGTATTTGGAGCTAGGGGACTGAAAGTTCAAAGAGAAATCTTAATTTTTTTTAAAAATATTTTTTTGCGAAACATATTATTTTCTTGTTTAAGAGGAAACCGTAAAGTTTTTTAAAAATTGAAAAAAATAGCATTTTTCGATAGTTTATCCTTATAAGATATATTACCTATATATTGACTTGATTTTTTTAAGAATGCAAAAGTTACAGCATAATATGTCGAGCAAGGAGAGCGGAGTTGAGCACGCAGTAACACGCATGAACAAGTAAACTTTCGCGCTCAGTTGATTCATGGATTTGCTCACTCATGTTAAAACATTTTAGAGCAATAAAGAGCATTATACTGCAATATAGAGCAATATGGGGCATTATAGAGCAATATAGAGCATTTTAACTTTTTTATTGAAGCAATTTGTTTAAATTATGCCAGAAACAGAATTAATGATACTTTCGATATTAATAGTTGACATTGTAATTTATTTAGCTGTAATAATATTTAATGAAAGTGGTTATTGTGAGTTTTGGAACAATTTGAAATAAATTTTGGCCCAACAGCCTATAAATAAGCTCAAAATAAAGATGGCAGCATAAATTCGGCTGTTGTATGAGGATAGATTTACAAGAAAAAGAGCTAGACTTAAGACTACCAAAAATTATGGAGAAGATACTTTTTTATGAACTTGGTATTGATGCATTATTGTTAGTTGCGACTTTTTTTAGTTTTTTGTGTTTATATAGATTATTGATCACAATCTTTGAAAAGAATTTACACGGAACTATGTTTTTCTGACTTGGTTTTCTCTTCAACCTTTTAGTTTCAAATTCACTAATCTTCTACGAATTTACTTGCTTCATATGGCACAATATTCACAATAAATTTAGTTCTCTTTGCACGTAGGAATTTTTTAATTGAGTTGACAGGTTTTACGTGTGAAAGGACAGTTTTGCCTATTTTAAGTCTCTTTTTGTTACGTTTTTAAACACCACTATTTTGAGAAAAAAAATATTTTTTACAAATCGTACGTTTCAATTAAAGCTACATTTGTGGCAACCACATCGTCAAGCAGCCACAGCGCCATCTGAACAGGCAGTAGATGCTCAGACTTTGAACAGAATGAACCTTCTTTTTTTCTCCTTCTCTTAATTATTCAAATTTATATTTGTCCGTGTGCTATATGTAATTAATAAAAATATTTGGCACTAAACTTTTCTGTATTTAAGCCCCCAAGATCTAGCTAGGGCCATACATTTATGTAATTTGAAATAATTTAAACGGAATCGAATCTGGATGAATTTTTTTTGTTGACTTATGAGTATCACAAAATACAGATAATTCAAAAAATAAGTTTTACAGTGTTTTCACTACAGCGCGAGAACGCGAGAATCTCGCATATTTTTTTATATTCTCGCATTAAAAAATTATTAACGCGAGAAATTCGCGCATTCTATAAACCAATTTCAAAATTCGTGAATTTCTCGCATTTTGAAAAAAAATTCTCATTTGCACCATTTAGAATAAAATCCGTTTCACTTTTCTTCCTGGATCTTTTATTATTTTCAACATCTGCCCCATTATCTAGCTTCCCTATTTACCAGTATTGTTCAGAACCTTTAAGAACAACAGAACACCATCCTTCGGAACCACGGAACCTCTTTCAGAACGCATTTCTTTCTTCTTCTTTACTGTAGGTAAGGTTTCTTCATGTAAGATGTTCAAACTTTTTGCTCGTTAATGTAAGATGGACAAATGTAAACCTTGAAAGCCAATATCTTCTACTCCGAAACGGACTAATGAAAATGAAACATATGTGGGTAGAAACGATCAAATCGAAACAAATACGCATTTGAACAACCTAATGAGAATAGCTGATGAAAAAAGTAGATGTAGAACATTTTCCATATGATGATGCAGCAAAAATATTCAATGCTTTAAAAATTAGAAGATGTTAAAAATGCATTATAATTAAAGAAATGATTTTTTTCCAAGTCTCTTGGTGTTTTTTTTTTTCTTTTTAATTTTTGAAACCTCACTTAACTTTTTGAAATCCCACCCTGTTTTTGAGAAAGGGTGAGAAATTCTCACCCATTTTTTTCTGAGATGAAAATATCAACACATTTTTGTATTTGCAACATGGAAAAAAGAAGATTAAAATACGCACAATATGATAAGAAAAAGAATTATTGAAATTAAGTTTGTCACAGTCATTGTAAAATTTAATAAAAATTCCCTCTTTCTTACAAGCTTTTGCTGTGTTTTCTCCTTAAATGTTTACCATTAATTTATTTTTTTAATATAATTGCACTTCGGAGATTTCTGTGAATGAAGGTACTAAGGGAGTGTCTTTAGTGGATTTAGAATGCAGGAAGATAAAAAGTACCTTTCACGGTGAGCAGTTAATGGATAATCATTAAAACCTGTTTTTAGAAGCGATTTAAAACGCAAGAGGAACTGCAATGGCGCAAACAGTGTAAATGAGTCTTAAAAATTTATAGATTTTGCCATTTAAAAGCTTGTTGAGAAAAAATAAAGGCAAGTCATTAAATTTTGATTTTCTATTGGTAAATTATAAACTTTAGTTCTGATTTACTAGAATTCATTAAAAGATCACTTGTAACATCTCGTCTCTAAGTGAGGGGGCTCAGGTTCGAATTCCAATTTTGGCCTGGCTGATACGAATACTACCACAGTGCTGGTGATAAATATCCTCAGTGGTGAACGTATCATGGGTTAGAATGGTCTAACCGTGGGAGGTTTTGGGTTTTTTCTTCTCATAGTAAAGCAAATATGTGGGATAGTTCTATCAAAAAGTCCTCCACAAAGGTTAGTCTCCTCCAAGGCTTTATCCCGGAGTACCCTTGTCTTCTGGGTTGAGTTTCAAATTGCGAGGGTAAGGAGTAGAGCATTGATAGCCGTAAACTCAGAATTGGGTTCGCCAGTTATAAAATAAAATAAAATATATAACAGCATTCACAAAAGAATCTATCTTTTGGCAGTAATTCAAAACGAAGAGAGTAGGACAGTAATGGCGAGAACAGCTAAGATTATAAAGTCATTTAAATTTGCCAATTGAGAGTTTGAGGAGTTGAAATAAAGGCAACGCATTTTTTTATATTTCTGAATTATCAACTTTACAGCTAGTTTACTCATAATAACTAAAATGTCATTAAGAAATTTTATTAATATATTTGTTTCAATAATATTACTGCTTGTAATTAAAATTGGCCAATCAAGGTAGGGCCTCCTGGAAGGAAGAAGGCCTCAGCACTGATCAATTTAGTAGTCCGACGTAACGAGCATAAACTGAGCAGTAGATAAAAAAAAATGTCATTATGGTCAGGATACTAAGCTGCGCTGTAGTGGAAAATATAATAGATGTCATTACGTTTGGACTACTAAAGAATCAAATTTCTTGTCTATAGTACCCTGTGTTGAGGACTTCTCTTTTCTAGGAGATATTGCACTTGCGAGGAGATATTGCATTTTCTATCTTCGTAGTTTTGCAACGATTTGACAGGCAGCAACGCTACTCTTTTTATTCACACGCTAATTAAGGAATATTTATATCTCATAACTATACATATAATGTATGACATACATATACTGTATAACTATACATATAGTGTACATTATTATAATATTATTATATTAATAATTCTCTGGCATGGGAAAAAGGGAAATTTATGGATACCATGTGACGTAGGTGGGAAAAGTTGGGAAATCGCTTTGAAATGCCTTTTCTATTCCCAAAGGTAATAATTTCATTCGTTACATTATTGCTTTAATGAAAATAAAGACAGCGAAATTACTTCAAATGCAAACATGAATTTAACATTTGACATTATATAGAGATGGATGTGATGATTTCTCGATACAAATACTTATAACAATGATGGGATTACTCAGCTTGCTTGCTTAACCCTTTGAGAATACTCAACATTTAAATTTTTGTCTCTTTTATGCGTATAATCCTCCCAGAGGGTCAAACATTTCACTAAAAGTGTGCATACAGATTGCAGAAATAAGATTAGTATGAGATAGTTAAATTTATTACCCTTTGAAAAGAAATTTACATGAAATGTGAATTTGCTTCCGTGAAGTTTTAATCTAATGAGTGCAACTTATGAACGCCGTGTTCTGCATGATATTTCAACATAGGGGAAAGAGGGGGTAGACTGTGTAGCTTGTTACATATAAACTGTTCGACTGCTACTTTTGACTCATAAACTCTCCGATTTAATCAAGAACTTCGCTATTTAGTGGTATGCAATGTATAATTCCTGAAAAGTCACACATTTACCACTTTTTTATAAATGATTTTTTCTAGAACAAGTCAAATAATCCGATCTTACCCTATTAGTAAGGTAAGACTGTTCTATTTTTATGGCAATTTAAAAAAAATATGTTTGTAATTTACATGGAATATTATCAAGGTCGTATATAAAGGGGGGAGGGAGGCTCGACGAATATTCATTACAAAATACGTGTTTATTAGTTTTCTTTTAAAGAAACCATCAGAGAATTTTTTTAATATTTACATAAGAAATTATGCTGACCGGATTGTGTAGCGGTCAGGGAACTGGCCTTGCATCGGAAAGGTTCTGGGTTCAAATCCCGGGCAAGGGATGGATGCTCTTTCACTCTCTGTGCAGTTATTTTGTAATTATTTATTTAGAATATTAATCAACTACAACAAGCAAATAGGGTATAGTTTGTCTAAAATAAGAACTCCTTCAGACATTCGTCTGGGCCTGTGGCGGTGACTATGGTAACGAGGTATGACTATTTCAAGTAGGGGTGCAGGGTCACTGTTTTGGAGTGGTTTCAGCTGGTGTCGGCGGGAGAAAGGGAATCTTTTTCTTCGGTCTATTGTGTCAGTCTTAGAGTGAAGTGTGACGCTTATCGTCACTCAAAATTAAAATCAAGAGAAAGGGCTAAAATTAGATTTCTAGAACGTTTCAAAGTCTTCGATTAAATAAAACTACCGTGGGAAATCTCCATCGGCAAATAGTAACTTAAATACGGATAAAGTAATTCAAACAAACGATTAGGTTTAAATCTTACAATGTCACCCCCATCATGGGATTAACCCCATCATGGGACAAACTCGAAAACAGCAATAACTTTTGGACTTGACCTTTCCTCAGATTTGCAACTTTTTATCACTCAAAAATACGATATCAAAGCAGCCGAAGGAAAGTGTTGGAGGAGCAACCAAAAGAGCAATCAGCCAGAGAGGGTAAAAGGCTGAAACCGAAACCATGACTAAACTTGGTAAGTCTCTCTCTCCATCTATTCTAAAAACACGTAAGAATTAATGTTAAAATGATAAGTTGGTTTAATTGTATATTCTAATTCTAAAATAGTTAGCTTAAAATGCCAAATTGGTTTAATATAGTTATGTTATTTCTTAAATTGTTTAAATAATAAAATGTTACTTGTTTAAAAGCAAGACTTCCATTATTCTTTATTAAATAGAAATAAAAACGCCACAGAAGCTATTGCCTGTCTTGGCCATAAAAGCCTGTTCTTGGTTCCATAGTACCAAACGGCCTCAGACTATAGATCGTTCTTTTAGACTAGTAAAGTGTAATTCAGAGATTGTCGGCTAGGAAACAAAACTAATTTCGACACAATCGATTTTTCCAACTCTTCCTTACATTTTCGACTGTCATTTTAAATTTATCTGTGTTTCACTAACTTTTTGACTATAAATTTTGACCACCTAGGGTGAGAATCACGGGATTCTTGTCACTCTTCCTTAATTCAAAGATATTCCTTTAAAGATTTTTCTTCAAAGATGGTTTTTGTAACTGCAATGACTAATAATTAGGGATAGTTAAACACCTTAAGAACGTGAGAGAGTTTACATCACAAAACAATTTTTTCTATTTTAGACTCTGGGAATTAATTAATAACAACACGCCAATATAGTAGATTTTTTTTCTTGACTAGTAAAGTGTAATTCAGAGTTTGTTCGCTAGAAAACAAAACTAATTTCGACACAATCGAGATATCCATTACCCGGTATTTCCTAACTCTTCCCTATACTTTCGATTATCATTATCAATTTTTCTGTATTTCACTAATTTTTTGATTATAAATCTCGTCCAAGATGAGCATTGGAACTTAATTCAAAGAGAATCTTTTAAAAAATTTTCTTCAACCTTAATTCAAAACTTACATAATTGGTTGCATAAAAGTTATTTTAAATAAAAGTAGCAGTCATAAAGACATGGTCTGTATTGTATTCAAGTTACTATTCATAAAATTTTTGAATATTAACTCCTCGAAGGTATTTAAGTTATTGCAAACTTATGAGTAAAGAGTAAGCGTACTCTTTGCTTCACTAATACACATTTTCTAAACTATATTTTTTTCTAAAATTCAGTCTTTAGTAACTTTATAATTATCAACAGAGAAAATAAATTATATTAGGCTTCCTTTTCATCAAAATAATGCGGGGTTTTAAAAAGATTGTTTTTAAAACTTTTAAAAATTAGCCTTGGAGAGTTATTAGTTTTTTTTAATAGTTTATATTCTAAACAAAATTTAATTTAGCGAAAATATTAACATGCTACAAAGGAAAATGTAAACTGGCTTTCTATAGAAATATGAAGAACCTTTAGTTAAACTTTGAAGAAAACTCTCTTAATTAATTCTTTTTTTCGTGGTTTTAACATTTTAACTTAATATGGAACAAAAAATGCTCCAAAAATATTGCTTTAACCTAACTCATAAATATTCGGTGTTTAAAATAGAAAAAAAAATTATTACAATTTTATTTAATTAAAGTTTTTGATATCCATACACTTTATATTTTTATATACATTTTTAAAAATACAATTTTATTCAATTATATATTAACAAGATAGCAATTGATATAAAAAATGAAAACCATGAAATTCTTTTTTAAACGAAAAATAGCTGAAAGGCCTTAGAGAAAAAGTAAATTTAATATAAATTTAATATTATTTACATATTTACTAGTCTTATAAAATTAAGAAGATATTTATTAACCTGTAATATTTTCAATTTCTACTTATTTTTAGAGAAAAAAATATTTTTCCATACTTCATTTTTAAAAATTTTGTGAAAAGGAATGTATAATAAGAACTTAATAAGTATAGTGGGCAAAATAAAAAACGAAACACCTGTAAAACTGTAATGCTCAAGTTTTCACATTCTAAGGCACTATTTTAATATTATGAAAGTTTGATTTTAAATATGATAATTAATTTGTGCAGATGATAATTTAAAGTTAAGATTTTGCATAAAAATGTACTTTCTCTGCATATAAATAAACCTTACATTAAGCGAATTAGGATTTTTAAGCTTCAGAATTATCGAATTTATCTGCAGCTTGGAAAACATGGCGCCAATCAGAAAAAATATGGTAAGACGGTGGATGAAATTACGATTCCTTAATGATCCTTTCGCTTTTTATTTAACCAATTATGCTAGTCAAAAAAAGTTGCCACAATTGCAAAACTTAATCAAATATAATTCCATATGAAAAAAATATTTTATAAATAGCAAGCTGCCACCGAGGAGCAGCTTGCTCGTCTTGGCCCGAAGTTAAAGTATATCGAGATTGTACTGTCAAATTTCAATTATAAACTGATATATCTCAAGTAAGAGTTGTGTTAGTTTTGTCTCTTACTTATTCGTATCACTGATCTCTATACTCTACTGAATTGCTGATTTAATGCTAGGAGCCTAAAGCCCCCCTTGGTGACGAACCGAGATGAGTTGAGACATAAGATATTAGGAATTTTAACATAATAAATCTTTTATTGACTTCATAATTTCTTCCCTTAAAGTATTTGCTACATTTTGAGTGCACATTGTTGTGCGCTATTAGTTATTTTGTTAGCATAAATAAGTTCTTTTTTAAAATAACCCATTTATCCGTTGAAGTAAAAAGTAAAGTAATATACAGTAAAATAATAAAGCAAAAAGTAAACTAAAGTAAAGCGAAAACTAAAGTAAAAAACAAAGCATACATTGTAGATTTTTTAAAATTTTTTTATGGTGTCCATGGACAATTAAGTGGCCTCGTGTGCCTTCAGAACTGCATCCGCAAGCTCCATTACATCATTACTGTAGAGGATCTCACAAAATTCTGAAGCCAGTGGCACCATACCCAGTTGCAAAACATATGGGGTAAGGGCTGGGCACTCGAGAATGTGATCCGGGGTAAGTTGGATATCGGTGCAGTTCTTGCAGGGAATATAAGTTCTTATTTTGTCGGGAAGAATTTTCATCCCTTTAAAGTGGTTTGTTCTTAGTCTTGTAATTGTTGATATTAAGATTCTGGAACAATCAAAGTCAGTAATGAGGGGTTTCCTGAAGGAATGGGGCAGAAGTCTGTGTCTTGCAACATCATTTGCGTCTGCAAGCGTAATGGTGGTGCAAGGTTGGTCGGCACCTCTGCCTTCCCCAGCCAAGGAGTCCGCAGACTCGTTTCCCTCAATATATACATTATAGATTAAAATTTAAAGTAAAGAATAAAGTTGACAATGAAGTGTAAAGCAAAGCGTAGAGTATAAAGTGAAGTGCAAAAAAAGTAAAATGTAAAGTAAACTGTGACGTATACAATGTAACGAAGGATAGGAAGTATGAAATCTAAAGTAAAAAATTTAGTGTAACGTATAAATTAAAAATTAAAGAAAAGTATAACGTAAAGCAAAATCTAAAGTAAAGTAAGTATATAAATATTTGCTCAACCCAATCCAAGAGCTTAACTTTTTTTTTAAGTATAGGAGGAATCCTATATCCTGATTTTTCCTGAGAATGATAAAAGGAAAGTAGCCAAAATTTATTTTTTATTACAGAAATGAACAAGAATTTTTTTTAATAATATAAATATTTTGAAATTTCATGAAAAGAATGACCTAAAAAACGATCATTTTTCCAAATTAAAACAATTCTGTGATTTAGAAATAGTATTTCAAGAGTGCAACCAGGACCATTCTGTAGCCGTCTTTGAGCAGCCGACTCAATTTTAGGTTTATGACTACCAATGTTCAACTCCGTAGCCTTGTAATTTTGAACCTAATCCAGAAGACAAAGGAACTCCTGGATCAAGTATTGAGAGAAATTTGCCTTCCTGAAGGACTTTTTGATGGAACTAAACCGCATTTGCGTTACATGGAGAGGAAAACCACGAGAACCTCCCACGGTTATCCTGACGGCAAAGGGACTCTAATCCATGATCCGTCTATCACTGAGGATATTTCGTGTCAGCACTGTGGTCAGTGCAAGCCGGATGCGGAACGCTCTATCCTCTGAGACATCGCCGCTCCAATCAGGAATATTGGCATTAATCTTGAATATAAAAGCCAAACCTTTCTTGGGGTAAGTTACAGAAATCTGCGTGCTTTACTTCTACGGTTTAGGTTTGCCTGTTTCAGAGAGCGATCCAAAAATATATAGAGATTAGTGTCTCATAGTGTTTCGTGGTGAGTTTGCTATTAAAATGTTTAGACGTAGGCTAACATTTAAAAAATGTTAATAATCGTAATGTCGTTTTTAATGGATAATAAAATAAATCAGCAATTTTGTGAAAATAAATTTAAGCTTTTATTCGCCATTTTTAACTATGCGAGCCCATGAATTTCTCTTGCAAGGGTATTATCGTCAAAACGATATAATTTTTAACTGATATACATTCCGTCAAATTAAAGTAATGCACAGATATAAAACAGTAAAACATTACATTTTAAAACCCAAAATAAATATTAAAAAAAAATTAGCTAAATTGCGCAGTGCTTTTAGCGTAAAATTAGCTTAATTTTAAGTTTAAAAAAAAGTTTTTTTATTTCTACGACGACGCGTTTTAGTAACTGAAATTTTGGTTGCCAATCTGTTTTTTTCTTGCTTTTTAAGTCTAGATGAATTATTTCTTATTGTTAATTTTTTTCCAAATTATTTTGACCCAGGATATAAGACCTAAGTCCTTACATGCCGGATACATAGCACGTAGATATATAATTTTCACGTTTAGAACATTGCGTTGAATAATAATAAAGTTAATACATAATTTTACGTTTAATTACGGTTTATATCTATGCCCCCTGAGCCACGGTAGCTCTAGTGTTTGGCTATTGAGAAAAAAATTCTTCAACTCCTTTTATCTTTAAAGTGTTACTTATTAAAATCATATTTAAATGCAAAAAACTTTTGAAATTACTCTGGCCCAAATTTATAAAATTGTCTGGCAGTCTTACTTACTGAAATATTATATATAAAGACAGATAATAATCAGGTAGAGTATTAATTCGATATCGAACGTTGAATTCCATTTTTATTTAAGTGATTTTCAACACCATAAAACAATTTCTTTAAAAGTAAGAACAAATATAGAAAATTATCGTATTAGGTAAATTTATATAAGCAGGTAAATTTGTCTTATGGTAAGCAAAACTGCATGATAAGAACTAGAATTAGAAAAGGCAATTTTAATTCTCTTATGATTAGAGTGAAAACAAAAGTTGTTTTGCGAAAAACAGTTTTAAACAGTCAAATATACGGAAAGAATCTGTAAAAAAAAAAAAAAAAAAAAATGAATTTTTTTTGCAGTACACGAGTAACAATTAAAAACAGAAAAAAATCTGCATGTATCTTTAATCAGTTCCTTTCCTGTAATATCTATGGTTTTTTCAAGAGAAAATACTGTTATTTTTTTTACAGAATATAACTGTAAAAAGAGCAGCCTTACTTTCATAATGAATTGTTAAAAATTTCGCCTTACATTCACGTTTGAGAAATATATTTCTGATTCATTTTAGAACTGTTGCACCTCCAGCTTATTTCTTCGGTAAAAAAAAGAAAAATATTGAGATAGAAAGACAAGATAGAAAAAAAAGTATTCCGTTTATTAGATTTAAAGGCTCTGTATCCCAAAATTAAAAAAAAATGGAGTTTAGCTATTCCAATTAGGCTTTCAAATATATAAAATGGAGCAACCATATTATCAATTCCCTTTGCGTTATTTGGAAAATGTGATTTCGATAATAATTTATAAATTTCTAATTTTGCAACTTTGAGAAACTATTCTTAGAGATGCTATAATGCAACTCATTTAATTCAAGCTGCAGATCTTGCCTCACTGCTTAATAATTTACGTTAGAATGCTTGGTGAAACTATCCTATTCTGTCGGAATGGCCTTGGAATCTACGTTCAAACTCAAAATACAGTTTCCTCCTGTCGTATTCATAGCTTTTGAGTTTGTCTTCATTTATTGAGGATACTGAATATAAGCTCACGATATGTAATAAGTTGTTTTAAGATAGCTATCCCCCAAACAGATGAAATTTATCAAAATATCCTAAGTACCTTGTATAAATATAATATTATTTCGATTTGCAGTGAAACGGAAATGAAATTTCAAGAAGACGTCGTTTGTTTAGCTCTAGTTTAGTTTATTCGATTAATATAATTTTGGAATGCATTATCTTATCAATTAGGTTATTTTTGCAGCAAATATGATAATAATGTTGTTTATTCAATGGCAACACAAATTGCCCACTTTAGGTTAAATGTGTGAGGGAAGTTTAAGTTTAGTAAAAATAACAGATGTGCTATTGCCTCAAACAATTATTATTACATTAGAAATTATTTTGCATCAAATGCTGTAATCAATTTTTGCCATTTTTATTTTGAACTCATGGAAACGAAATAAGTTCTTTTAACTAACTACATAGTTGATATTAACTGTCGAATTAGTTGTTCGTAAATATCTCAAACAATTTATGTGTAAAAGATTTTTTACGAATAATAAATATTTCTAGTATTAAATTTAAAAGTCGTTTAAAACAAATAAAAGTTGTACAAATCATGATTTTAAATCACTAGAAGACTACTTTCCATTTTCTCTGCTTATCAACCCCTGTGATTGATTCCTATTCATTATTGTTTTACCTAGAATCTTGATATTTTTTTTACGAAAACAAATATTTGTTACTGTGACATATGCTACTTGTCAATACCTGAAAGCAAATCAAGCAAATTTTTAAGACACAGAGTGCATTTCTTGTTTTTTAAACGGCACCATCAATGACCAAGAAGCTGGATCAAGTATTGCAAAAATTTGCCTTCTTGGAGGACTTCTTTGATGGAACTTTTACATTGGCGTTACAGGATGCGATGAAGAGACTATAGCTTGCGAAGACAATAACACCGCGTATTTAAACTCACATAAATCTAATTACCTGCTCTTGCTGCAACAGGAATCGATTTAAAATATTTACGAGACAATTCTGTCTAGTATCTTACTCTAATTGGTAGTATAACTCTATTATTTGTCTAGACACGCGAAGGCCAGTTTTTGTCCTGTTATTTATTATATTTAACTCTGTCATGAAAAAAAGTATAACTTGTATACCTTTTCTACAAACACAAATTTAGTTTAGGAGAATTCCATAAGTGCAAAATCACTAAATCTGAATATGAACATAGTTGCTAAAACGGATTGTGAACCCGTAAAATGAATCGATTTACTCTAATGTTGTTTCTTTGACATACTCTAAAGAGAAATGGCAATTGTAGGAAAGAAACATTCACGAAAATCTCCCCATTTTCAAGAGCATCAAATGTAGACGATTGTGAGATAAAGTGTAGACTTTTAAGAATAATCTTCGTTTAAAAAACATCAAAAGTACACTTTTTTATTTAATTATATGATAACAGAATACTTAAAATTACTACTTTAATCAAGAACTAATTTTATCATTTTCAGCGTGATATCTTAAAAAGAATGTAGTATTTGGCACAAAGCTCTATCATTAGTACTCAAAGCAAATGGAGATCATTAAGTAGAGGATGAGATCTAAATTATTCCAGTTTGAAACATCTGGATTGTTCTCAGTACATTCCCGAGATCCATTGACCGTGTGATTGTCACCTGCTTAGTTCTCAGACAAATTCATTCGATCTTATTTTTATGCTTCTCTGAGCTATATTTTAGTTTGTTTTAAAAATAATTTAATGTTTTAGCATACTTACTAAATAACTTTTGAACTACTTATGAACTTATACTATAACTTATGAATAACTTACGAAATAAAAAAAAACTACATGTATGTAATGACAGATGATAGAAGAGAAAAATTCCAGTTTTCTGTTTTGATAGTTGCATAAAAACTGGGAAATAGACAAGCGTAATTTTCCGTACATTTCAGAGCTTACTGTACTTAGGCTATACGTAGCTCATTTTTTATTTGTTTTAAAACTCGCACTATAATCTGAAGAATACATTATTTTTTAGGAATTAGAGGATGAATTCTCTGATGAGCACTGAAAGACTTTAATAGGTTTTCTATTTTTTTTGTCTTTGCATTTAGTATAGAATTTCTTGGAACCATTTTTCTTAAAAAAAATTTTTTTTTGTTAAATGACCATAAAGACATCAATATAAGAATTGTTTTTTTTTTTCAGATAACATCTTAACACATGATACTGAGAAATTTTAGAAAGTAAATCAGGTGTAGAAATGTATAGTATATATCAGCAAAGGCAATAGACTTGTAAGAGCTACAGCCCCTGAATTAGACAGGCCGACTTATCATTTATTTTTGGAGCTAAGAGCTAACATAAGCACATAACATAACTAATACTAACATAACGCTAACATGCGAACTTGTTTGCTCCGATATTGCTTGATAGGTCAGCTCTGATAGTATAGGAGCCTTAGTAAGAGCAGCGATGGCTCAGTGCTTAAGGCAGCCCATTCAGCTTAAGATCTATGGATACGAGCTTATCTGGGAAGTAACGACTATGGTCTATGATCTATGATCCATGATCTATGCGCAGTACTGAACCCCATTGCAGCAATCATGCCGTTAGTGACGAAATTGTGGACCCTTAAATTCAATTACCCCTTTCCCACAACGGTCCGTTGCAGTATTGCTTTACTTTATTTCATTTGTAAGCCATGAATGTCGAGGCTTGCAAAGTGCATGCAGTGAAAGATCCCTATGCCTCCAGATTTGGCATAGTGCCTTATGTCTCTCATCTAAAGATTTATCACACAGTCTTGTGAAATGATAGGTCATCTTATTATCACCCCCATAATATATCTTCTTAATATAAACACGGAATGACACATATCTTTACTTAAAATTTAAACTATAAGGTTATTGAAGCTTTAAAACATTTAATAAAAATGTAAATATTTTAAAATTACCCTTTGTTTATCAAGGAAAATAAATTTATTATTTTTAAAAACAGTTAAGATAGAGATTACAGTAGGCAGAGATAAAAAAACGAAATAAGTTTAGCTAAAAGAGAACAGAAAATCGTTCTACAGTTAAACATATAAAATTTTTTAAAAAGTTTTATATTCCTTAACAAAACATAAAATATACAACTTCGCTGTTTATAAAAGTTTTATATTGTCTCTGATATAAAGTTTTTCCATTTTATGATATTATTATACTGTATAAAAGCTTTATTTTGAAAAGAGGTATAATTTGAAAACAATATACCTAAACCCTACAAATATATATAAAGTAATTTATATTAAGGAGGATTTATATTCTTTCTACTATGTTGATGGTATTACAGTCTGTTTAGTATTCGATTTGTGTTACTATAAGTCAGAAAACTTTTGAAAACTTTGTGGTGTTGAATATGAAACTTATTTCTTCTAGACGTACATATAGAACTAATGCTGTCAAAAAAAGAGAGGAAAAAAAACTAAAGAAAATGTGTCAAAGTAAAAATATATTTGTTCCAATTTTATTCTAATATTTTTATACCAGGCGAACTTATTTCGGAATATTACCTTTTTTGTGTTATTCGCTACTGGATGATTTGGAACTTGAAAACCTACGATTTGTCGGCTTCAAATAAAAAAAATATTTACGAGTTGGATAGAGAATAAATTCATGACTTCGGATCTAGTTCGTAGAATTGATTTTTTGAACAACTTAGTTCAGAATTTTAATGCAAACGTAAAAAATAAGACACATTTTAGAAACCGGGTTTTCAAAAAGGAAAGCTTATATTTTTTATATTCATGAGGAAAATGCCTATTTCAAGTCAACATAACACATATATTTCCCACGTGAACATATCTGGTTTCATCTAAAGCTTGCAATTTCATAATTTTGCATCAAAAGGTGAGTCATTTTCTGTTTGTTTTGCTCAGAAATCCCTACGAATGTATAAATCATATTTTTTGTTCTCTGCAATAAACAGAAAGTTACAAGTAATAAAAAATATTCATTTCAATTTGAAATTATACTAATTTTTATTTCATTTTACTAGTACAGATTGGATATCACTGATTTAGTTCCAAATTCTATTGGAATAAGACTTCGCTTGATAACTATCATCGGCAATTTGTAACTTAAATTCTTATTCAGTGTTCCATATTTATAAAAACTCGTTAAATGTTCTTGTTGCAGAATGGGGAACTAAATACTGATATTTGCACCAAAACATCTAATTATTAAAAATATTTGTAATTATCGTGTTTAAATAAATAGAAACTTTATTAATAAGTATTTTTTTTTAAATTAGACTTGTGACAGCTAGTTTTAATAAATTTCTTAATCGACAATTCTCTTTAAAACAAAATCTGTAATGAAAAATTTTTAAAAATGAACCGTCAGCTGGTTTAATAGTATAAAATCGCTTATTTCACTGTTATTTAAAAACAAACGCTTGCTTTTTAAGCAGGTAGGCAGTGGCTTTTAACAAACAAATTATATACCGTTATCTTACTAAACAAACTGTACTATTTTTAAGAAAAAACTAGATAAAATAATAATGTCAGTATAGCTGGTCGGTACGAGCCAAAAGTAGAATTTAAACAACCAGTGAAAGATGGGACTCAAACCTGGGTTACCTCATTGGAAAGTGAGTGCGTTTTTCCCTTGAGCTACCACAGTTGTAGTGCATCAGTAAATAGAAAGGTTTTAAAACAGTTTAATTTTAAAAGTTCTACTTATTGCTCTAATATTTATTTGTAAAAACGTAGAAAACTATATAGGCCCACCCTTATAAAAATGTGTGGAAATTTAACTTACTGAAAGATTATAAAGACAAATAATAATCAGGTAGATCATCAATTTGAGAATTATATTTAATTGAAGTTTTATTTATACAATATTCAATACGATCTGAAAAAAATAGAGTTATCGTATGGTGAGCAAAGCTGTATAGTAAAATCTAGAATTTGAAATGACAATTTTATTCCCTTTCTGATTGGGAAGAAAAAAGGAGAATAACCATGCTGCCAACAAAACTGTTATTTTTAAATCGTCAAATATACAGAGAAAGGCGGGAATATTTTATAAAAAAAGACGGGAATAATTTATAGCGTATCTGAAATTAAGTAATTTAAAAAAAAACATGCTTTAATTCATATAACTATAAACCGTTAAATTAAAAAATATAGAATTTATTTAAAAAAAAAGATCATTCACATGGTGTAAAGTTCTGCTGTGAAAGCCATTATGTCAATGATTATGTATCTCTTAATGATATAATGAATGATATATCTCTTAAGCCCAAAAATATTTTAACTCAAGATTATTAGAAAAAAAATGGTCCTACAATAAATTTCATATTTGTTACTATATTCAAATAATTTTACTTAAAGAAATTACTACAAAGATTATACTTATTAGAAGGAAATTAAAGTATGCTTAATGAATCATGTTTACATAATTTATTACAGAATAACTTATCCATATTTTATTGCATTTCAATTTAAAACACGCAAAGAATTTTTAGTTACTTCAGAATGTTCCTTTTCGCGAAAAATTGTACTTGTACAATAAATATCTGGAAAGAAATTTCTGTATTTATGCATTTCAAATATCATAATTTAACACTAGAAGGATGAATGAGGCTAATTTTGAAATTTTGCTAATTTTGATTTTAATCTAAAATTAGAGGAAAACTTAATAAAAAAAGGTATGAAAATTTTTTCACTTAACCCTATTTTATTGGAATTCAATTTAAGAATACGAAAAGAAAATGATTAAAATAACAAAATAATATTATCGTAAAAGAAATCACATCGTTTATATTTTTAATTCTTGTTATTAAATCATTAAGAACAAAATTTTATACAATAGAAAACATTGATAAAAATAGATATTTATCTTTTCAAAACTGTCCCAATTTCTACGAATTATAAATCAGTTATACCATTTCGATAAATAAATTACGTGAACAAAATACAAAAATAAATTATTGATAAACTGAAAATAGAAAATATCAGAATTCTAAATATTAATAAAAATGTTTACATGTTTAGAACTGCGTAAACAACATATTTCCCTTAAGTATATTGTGCAAATATTAATCTGCTCTAGGTGCTATTTCTCGTAAAAATTGAATCTGTTTCATATTTCATTGTTTACGCTCAGCAGACATTTTAATAAGCAAAGTATGTTTTATTGCGACATAAACTTGCGAAAAGGAGCCTGTCTTCAAATAAAAGAAAACAAACACTCCCGTCTTAATTTGTTTTTTGAAACTTTTAATATTGTTTGTCCGAAACAATTTCGAACCAATCGAATTTAATAAAACGCTTGAATTGATTGTTGACTTCTGGCATTGACTGGATTGAGAGTAAGTAGACATATGAAATGTTTCATTTTGCCTGCTGAATGTCATATACAGTATTATTAAATAACAACTCAAGAGACTATCAACAAAATAAATGTACTTACTTTGTTTGAAAAGTTATACTCTTATTTTGTTTAATCATGGATTTAAATTGGAATGTCATATTTGTTGTGACTGTGCAGTTGGTATCGTATAAAGATGGCTGAACGAATTACATGAAAAAACAAAACTTGCAATCTGATCTTATGAGTGATCTATTTTGAAATTTAAATATTATATTTATTTGAATATAGTTGCATTTTTGTCTAAATTTGTCGTAATATGTTTAAATTGTTATCTCAATATTTTTATGCTTATCGTGAAATCATATTTGTATCGAACACAATTTATTTTCGCATACGCTTACATGTATTTTCTAATGCTATGACACAAATTACGTAAATTGTTAGAGTTTCAAAACATTTATAAGATTAGGCTGCCTTTATTTTTGCTATTTGTGCATTTTTAGAGAGCAATTTCGTTTTATAAAAGCTTTTAGCTTGCTTTTGTGAAAAAATAAAAAAATTCTAAGGAGTATGACTTCTATGATTCTTACCAAATTTTTATTTTTTTTAAATTAATTTTTTTATAATTTTCAAACATTGGGCTTCAACGGCCTTTTTAAAGTGTTGTTTTAGTGAATGCTAGAAGCAAAGATCGAATATTTCGTGGCTTCTGATTTTTTCTTAGTTGCAGATGATAGCACAATAGTTCTGACGGTTCAATTGGGCTGTCAATGATCTGATCTTTGCTTGCAGGTAAAAACTAGCTGTTTAATTTCCTAGTATTAACTCTCTAATGAATAACTTTAACTAAAAATATTTTTCATATTTTTTCCATTGTTTTGTATTAATTTCGGTCAAAATAAACGAAAAATATTATATTTAGCATTTTAATAATTTACGGTTTTGCAACAGAGCATGAAACACGGTTGTCTTTTTCTGCGTTAAAGATAAAATCATCTAAACACGGCTCACTTCCAAACAATGTTTGTTTTTTAAAATTTTTCCCTTATTTGCAGTTAATTAAATGGAAGAAAAACAGTTATTCATCATTGTATTTTCTTTAACTTTTAAAAATCAATTTTTGGATAAATTTTTGAATATAATTGAAAACGAATTCAAAATTTTATATGTTTTTATATTTTAGTACAAAATAATTCTGATAATCTAACGGATTTTTTCGTAATTAGTAGACCATTTTTAAAATTAAAAAAAACCCAAAGAACATTTTTCATTGTAGTTAGAGCATCAAAAAACAATATATATGAGGGACTTCGGTGTCCCATCGAAAAAGGGCAAAAAAGTCCAAGTTACAGGTGGTTATCAAAATAATGGAAACACCCTGGATTTTGAAGGAATCCCTTATTAATATGGCCGTAAATGTTATCTTTATGAAGGTATCTCCTAACTGTAATTGTTGACCCTGGAGAATACAGATGCTGATTGAGCTCTGCAGTCACTTTGGCTGCAGTTGTTTTCTTTTTAGACATTACAATCCGCTTCAATACCCGTCGGTCTCTTTCACTCAGCTTCTCCTTCCGTCCACTATTTTGCTTTGCTGAGCTTGTCTTTCCGCGCTGTGTGTATGCTGTCATGACTTTAAACACCGTAACTCTAGAAACGCTTAAAAGCTGGGATGTTTCGGCCGCTGTTGCTCCAACTAGTCGGACTCCTACAATTTGGCCTCTCTGAAAATCTGTGAGGTCTGACATTTTACGCTTCTGACAAAAAATCAAAACGTAGACAACTCTGCTAAAGTTCTCTCATACCACCCAATAGGTGTACTTTTTACATTGAAAAAAACTGGTAGCTAAGATTATATTTTAATGCTTATGAAGCGAATTCTTAAATGTCCCTTTTATTCACAAGTGTTTCCATTATTTTGATAATCACCTGTAGTTTTTCGTAACAACCACAAAGTGATCGTATCCTGGTTAGACTAAAAGACTAGCTCAATCCATATTAAGTATCACTCTAAATATCGTTTGTTTATAGCAATGGATAATGCCCATGTTGTAACAGTTTGTCAGTAAATGCTTAAGGATATGATCCATTTCTAAACTTCATTAGCATGTTTGTTTTTAATTAAAAAATTGGAAGAATTGATCTGAGAAAACTCATTATAGAGGGATTATAGAATTTATGAAACAGTAACAGAATCGGAATCAATTAGAAACACGAATCGTTAAAGAATGGTTTAAAACCGAATACATGTAACTGTTAATTTTTACATTCAGTTAATAATTCCAAACTGTTTTAAGATAGTAAATTTCAAAGTTTTCAGAATTAGAGTTTGATTTAAATGTTCTTACTGTTCTTTTTAGGTAAAGATAATGTTGTGTGTTGATTCAAAATTTATGTAATTTCAAAATTTTTCTTCCAAAATATGAAAATAGTAATATGAAATTGATATTTTAAAAAAAGCAGATTGCTTAAATTTAAAACTTTAAGATATCAACTGAGCGTTGAGGAATTTATAAACGCAGATACTTTTCTGGAAAATTCACTCAGAGAACAGATTTATTATTATTTTATTGATTCAAAATGTCCGCTCTTAACGTGTAACTTTAAAATCTACAATACGAATAGAATATATAATGTTCAAAAAGCGAACTAAGGTAGGAAAATTGTTTTAATTTGGAATTAAAAATTAATAATTAAGCAAAATGAGGAAAAAAACTTTAAAAAAAACTATCGAAATCTAACAAATGCTGCTTAACTTACTGCTACGCTTACTGCTTAATATAAGAACAGACAACATGATATCCTGCCTAATTGCTGTAAGATACGGAGTTGGATTGAAATGCTATAGTTAAAGACACATCTAAGTTTCTCCAACAAAATTTCTTTTCTCCAGAAAATATCCTTTTCTTACCTTACATTTTACAAACATAAAAAACAAAAACTTAAGTTCAAAATCATTCTTTTTACTTCAACCGCATCACGCAAATTTATTGAAATGAGAAAGTGCAACCAAAAAATCCCGGTGTCTTATTCAGTGTTAACAAAAATACGAAAAATCATTACGATAGATCGTTTTTCTTTTCTACAAAGGTACGCAAAAATTTATGACTGTGCATAACTTTGTAGACAGATTGCTTTTTTTACACATTACATCATACGAACAAGATAAGCGATCAAGGTCAAGTATTTCCTGCCTTCAAAGCAAATACGTGATCTTCTTCCAAAATGATTGTTCGGATGCGTTATTATTTATAAGCTATTATTTTATTCTTTCAAGCTTAGTTTCTCTTTCGTTTAATGACTATCATTTACAATTAAGATTTAGAGAATTGAATGGTATGATTTGAAATGTACGTAATGTAATTTAATTTTATTGCTTTCGTATTTCAATCTGTAAGTCATTCTTTTTTCAAATGTGGTTATTTTTATGTCTTGCATTATATTTAACCATATAAAGCAATCTTTATTGTTTTTAAATACCATTATCTAAAAAAAAACTTTTCAGCTTTACTGTTTTTAAATATTTTTTCAATAGTTTAAACTAATCTTTCATTGAACAACAATGCTACGAATATAAATTATCATTAATAAAATTACTGGTTATTTCTTTTTAATTTGAAAATATTTAACGATAATTATTTTGAATAATTTTAAATTTTTTTATATATCCCGATAAAAATAGACACTAAAATTTCAAGACGGTTTCTTTGTTTTTTACCGGAAGTTGTTCAGAATAAAATAATCAATACAGTAAATTATTAATAAACTATAATTCCATGAATATTAATTAAAATATCTAGTTATTTCATATTTATTTAAATGTAAGTAACTATATCTATTTTGCATGGTTTTAAAATTTTATATAAATTCTATTGAAAATGTGCATCCAAATTTCTAAATAAGTTTCTTTTTTTAGCTCTGAACTAAGTCGAAGGAAATAGTCAACGAACTAAAGTAATTCAGTAATAAATAATAATACTGCGAAAATAAATTATCATAAATAAAATCACTAGTTGTTTCTTTTCAATTTGTATGTGCTTAATTATAATTATTTGTAACAATTTTAAAATATTATGTATATAAAATAAAGAATAATGCTGCGAATATAAATTATCAGATATAAAATCACTAGTTATTTCTTTTCAACTTGAATGCGTTAAACAATAATTATTTTAAATAATTTTAAAATATTACATACGTAGAATAAGAAATAATGCTGTGAATATAAATTATCATAAATAAAATCACTAGTTATTTTTTTCATTTTGAATGTGTTTAGCCATAATTGCTTTAAATAATTTTAAATTATTGTATATGTATCCTAGTAAAAATTGATACTCAAATGTTACGAAATTTTATTCGTTTTTTAAAAAACGATACTCAGGAATGGTTGAATTGAGATTTCGTTCAATGGAAAAAAATATAATCTACACTTTTCGACGATATTTAACTTTTAATAATTTGTTTCTCAAAAGCAATATAACTAATGCAGTATATGAAAAACAAAATTTATTAAAAAATACAATATGAAATAAAGTGAGCATAAAGGAATAAGAACTATGTAAATCCTGTATACAAGCGAGTAGAATATTCGTCCTATTTTATGACACAATGCAAACAATTTCAATAATTCGATAAAAAAACGTTGGAAAATTAGACGTTGCGTTTATAGTGGTTATGAAGAAAACTACAATACCATTCATTTGATTTTAATCTAAACCAGTATCTCCTAACTTTTTTGCTTTTTTTAGAAAACCCCTTTTTGAAATTCAATTAAAATTGGGGAAGGCCTTGTGTAATCTATGATAATAAGTTAGAGAGCAATGAAATTATGTAACATATTGTTTTTTTTTGCTGCTTCTTTTTAAAATTGAAAAACCATCTTTATACAGCATTAATAAAATTATGATGATAGCTAGATGAAGATGGATAAGAAATCATCTATCTAACTAACTAGTTATCTTTTAAGTTTTTAACTGGATGTTAAATTTGATAAAAAAGAAAACCCTCTTAATTAGATGTTTGTGGCTGTCTAGCGGAATTAAAAAAAATACCAAAGTTAAGTACATTGTCGGACAGTGCCAGTTTTATATTAGAATCTTACAATTATTTGTTTAGTTAAGTTTGTAATTAATTTGTACGATGGATACGTTATGCGAAAGGTAATACAATTTTTGCGTTATTTCGATGAAACAGTACATTTATGTGGATTTTCAATTTAGAATTTAATTAAAAAATAATCTATAGAAATATCTTTTTGAAAACTATAACGAAATAACTCAATATTTTTTTCCTTTTGTTTTTATAATAAATTTAAGAATTACGATATAACTTCGATCCATGCTATGTTTCTAAGAAATCTGAACGATATCATTGTTCAATAAGTTCAAAATTGCTAACAGTTTCTTTTCTTGTCAATATAAGATTAAATCATTGTTATTATATACAAGATTAAACCGTTATTCTTTTTTATATCCGATATCAAGATGTGTAACAAAGAGTGAGTAGCATGAAAAAAACAACGAATGAACATTAAGGGACAAAAAACAGAACGTGTATTAAAACAAAAGAAACACCATGACCGAAGTTATCGTCCCATAAATATTGATTTGCCAAAACATTGACGTTTCAGCGTTACTGTGATGTCAGAAAAAAAAGAAAATAATCAAAAACGTTTGATATAATGAACGGATTCTAACAAACTGAGACTCAATCTCAGTGTTTCGATTCCAATTTAGAATATTCGACTTAATTACTGCAGACTACTTTTAAGCTACAAAATCAGACTACTACTCACGAAAAATGCATTAAGTCTTATTCTTGACCGAAATCTAGTACATATGGTCTTGGGTTGGAAGGGTGGTCGAAAGTTAAGAGTCTTTATTATTTATTTTACTTTTTGCGTATTTCGCTATATCTCGAGAACTTTTAAACAAATCGAAAGTAAGGAGTATCTTTTAAGTAAGGATTTTTTACATTTTATTATTCTATGCAAAAAGCATTTTTCAATTATTATTTGTTATTTTTTATTGTTTTAATTAAAAATTATCGAAAAAGTTTGAATGTTCATAGACAAAAAAATTCTAGTAAAATTACAGTACTATATGGTAATTACATAATGAAATTTTTGGTAAAAAACCATAATTCTGATATTAAAAATCAAAGTATACGGAATTTAAACCATTCATTTGATAATTTCTCAATTCACATGGTAACGGTTTTCCTGTAAAATAATGGAATATATATAGAATTTCAAAATAATAGTTCTTTTTATCACACATTTAGTAAAACACACAAAACTGAAAAGTAAATTTAACCAAAACAGTTTTTATACTATACCCTTGATAAAATTACAAATTTTTACTAAATTTACCAAATTTTATCGCATATTATAAGACCATATTTCATTGATATTTTTAACAAAATCATTACCAAAGCACTTCGGAATAAATTACCGAGATATTTGGTGTTCCATGCAGCCAGAAACACAGTAAATTCTACCATATTCCGGTAGTTTTGACCATACTTTTTCTGTTATATGACAAAAAAATTTTGCATAATTTTAAATTGTAATTTGAAATTACAAAACACAAAATTTGAATGAAATTGGTTGAATAGTATTAAAATAAAATATATTATATATAGTAATAAAATAATATAGTAATAAAATATATTCGTATATTTGTAATTCAATTGCTAATTCCATTGTTTAATATGCGGAATGTTAAGTGATACAGCAATCTCGTAAAACTAAGATTCTCAATGGGATATAACTTCATTCTAATTTAATACTCATTATTCTTTCTTACAATATAATTGACTCTAAGCTCTTTTCTTATTATCAATTTATCACATTCGACATTTTAAGATATTATCGAATTGTCAAAAATGAAGCAACTCAAGCATGAAATAACTGCTTTATCAATCATTTCCTTTTATTAAAAAAGGAAATAAACTCTTTGATTTCATTTAGGAACAATACATTAGTATTCATTTGCAAAAATGATCGGTGAATTTATTTTCAAATAGTTTTTCAGACCCTAGTAAATACACGTTAATATACACAAGCATTCAAAACAACTTATCTACTAACACATCCGAGATATTTTTCAGATATCATGACGAAAGTTTAAAGGTAAGCCACAAATAGGTAATAAACAGCTTAATTAGATGTTTTAGGATTCATATATTAAACATAAAATATATACCGTAGTTGTGGCACTTAACTTTAAAAAAAATGTTGGATATCTCAATTCAAAGATAGCTCTTTCTATAGTGTAAAAATTTCGGATCAAATTGCCGTAAAATGTTTCGGCATTCAGGTTTCTGATACTTTTTATCATAAAATTCATATTTGCAGGAACATATTAAGGAACAAAAATCGTATATACCACAATTTGTATAGTAATAATACTACCATAAAATCACACAATATCTCCAATTGATAAATATTATGTCTGTAAAAATTATGGTATGATATTTTACGGTTTAAATCTACTTTACGGTAAAAATGGATTTTGTGGTTGATGCACCCAACGTGTTGGTACTTTATACAGCAATCTGATCTGGAATTTCTTACAGTGTAATTCCTCATAAGGAGAAAAAAGTGATCCCATAGCAATCGGGATCGTGAATATTATAACTAAAAAATAAATAGGATCAAGTCACGTGAACAGAATCTATCACTCTGTGATTGGCCGAATATGATTGATCGGTACGACACAACAGCAAAATGAATTTAACCATGTGAAATGATCCGACGCCGATATTTAGCATTTCACAAAGAAAAGTTTTGGTGATCAAGTAACAGAAAAGGATCTTTTTTTTTGTTCACGGTGTTAGGTTGTAGGACGAAATGAATCAATCACCCAACAACTGAATATGAACCTGCGTCGTTTGTATCAGAAATAAATATTTTATGGGTTTTCCCCAAACATTAATGGAATGTTGTTTCAAAAAAAAAAAATAGAGAGCTTTCGTCTCAAGAAAGAAATATCTGCGTATTAGAAGAGATCTACAATCAGCTTACGGTGAAAGATATCCTCAGAAAGGATATATTTAATAAGATCAACACACCGAAACCAAAGTATCAGTAAAGTTAAAACATGGACAGATAAGATACAAATATGATATTACTGTTAGATTATCTATAACATGTGTGATGTGTGATTATAATGCATAACTACGCGAACAATGGAATATTCATTTAAAGATTTTTTTTTTCAAATTGTTAAAGATTTTTTTTGTATGCACTTGGAATGTATTGGTGCAAAACACTCAAAAATATCTTTTTTAAACTCATTTTTTTTTGAAAAAATGCAAATTATGCAATCATTTCATTTTTTTCAATATCACTTCAATATAATTTTGTTTCATATGGCAAGAAAATTTGGAAAAGAAAATATACAAGTTTTATTATTTTTTCAGGCTAAATAGAAAATACTAAGAAATAATGAGAAAAAATTAAAAACAATAAAATTATTAAATTTAAAGCAAATATTAAAAACGTAATAAAATTTTAAAAAAATAATCAAAATTATTACTTTTCTTCATACATCTACAAAATTTGAATTTTATTATTTTTGCTGGTTAAAGGAAAAAATAAATTATTAAAAAATATAAATTATTAAATTTTTAAAAATAATCAAAACTATTTTGTTTTACATGCCTACAAAACTTGGAAAATGTACAGAAGAAGAAAACAAAACTTTCTGGAAGAAGAAAACATAATTAAAAACTTTTTTATTATATTTCTGCATATTTTTCATAACAGGTATTTCTTATTACTTTCAGAACAGAAAAAAAAACATATCAAAAAATTTTTTCTTGCATTTTCAAAAATTTTAATGCAAAGATTAATTAATATTTAATTGAGCAGATGATGAAAAGATGATTAAAAAGATTTCTATCCTATCTCTGCGAAATTTGAAAAAAAAAGGAATAAATGTAACTGAAACTCTGATTAGTACCTTTATAATTACATCAGTTACAGAGAAAAAAAAAACGATTGAAGCAGTAAAGGTACAAATGCATCCCATTACTAATAAAAATATTTCCTTGTAATTTAATCGGAGTTATTAGTTTTTATTTTTATCATTCTCATACTTTCCGAATCCATTTCCCTATATTAATGCTATAAATACACATACAGTAAACTAAAATTGACGAATTTACAGGAGATTGAATTATTCATTAATATTGAAATCTATTACCCGATTTTGAATCTATTACCCGACACTGTTAAAATGCTCAATCTAAAATTAGCATAAAATAACTAGCAATATTCTTACATTTAATCATAGTTCATTCAAGTTTACGTTAAAGATATTTTTTTTGCATTTGTAGTTTTGAAACCATTTACAATTTGTATGGTTAAAAAATCAGTAAAACGTATACGGTTTTTTAAATTTTTACGGCGATTTCAACTATTTACAACTCTTTTAACTATTTCAAATCAATAAAAAAGAAATTTAACTGGACATAGAAGTTAGGATTTTTGTTAGATAATGGACTTTAGAGTTAGGTAGTGGTTGAGTTGCGCTTTATCAAATGAACCGTATAATATGGTTTAATTAGTTTATCTGGTTGTTTAACCTGTTGTAAGAAATGCGAAATACTAGATTTTTTGCAGTAAACAGTATTATGGGGCTGCCATCTACGCATGGATGAGAATGAATCCAGAGTCACAATCTCCGGAGTGCAGGACATTGGAAACTCTTGTTGAAGAGAATGAAGGAAATATTGTTGTGTCAACGCTGGGAGTCGAACCCCCGTTCTGTCGAACAAGAGATTGACAGATTCGTCCTCTCGGCTATAATATGTTCCTATCTGCAAGAAACATATTGATGCAATTTTAGCTGTTAAACCGTATTAGGAGAAAGCAGTAAATAAACGATTTTTCTAATAGTTGACAGTTTGAATATCATCTTATGTATGGTTATTTGACTGCTTTATTTGAATATGGTAAAATAAAAATTAAATAAATTGTTATTTAACCATCTTTTCAGAGAAATTTCTAACACTGCAGCTCATTGTTCATAAATTTTGAAATATGTTACTAATATTTGTCTCATAATTATAAATAATGGCATTGTTTTAGTATTTTATTGTATACTTTTTAAATTACCCTATACCAAAACACTGAATTGTAAATACGAGCAGAACTTATTCGTACTGAATACTGAACCTACTCATAAATTAATGAATTATTTTAACTAAGCGTATTATCTTCCTCTAAACTTTCTATCATTTAAATTTACTGTCAATTTGTTCAATGACCTTTTGATTTAAGCGATCAAATTGTTAAATAAATAAATATTTCGACTATATTTTTGTCAATTCTTTAAGTTTGAAATGAATGTATTAGTTCTCTAACTAAACTACAAGCTACTTATCCTGTGTACTAATTTAAAGACTTAGCTTTTGAAACCAAACCTTGAATTATTAAGTTCCATACTAATGTTTCGATGTTTTAATAAGAATATATAATAAAGATGTCAGCGTTTTTAGTCGAAATTGTATATATAATATAATTTTATTCATTCCTACAGTAATAAATAAAAACAGCAGAATAAAATTGTGGTTTCAGTTACTTTTAAATACACAATAATTCGAAAAGATACAGATATTGAAAAAATAATTTTACAATTCTTTTGTTATCAAATTTAAAGACGTTGTAAAAACTTATGATACAACAAAGATTAGACGATAAACGCTTGCAGTCTAGCTGTCTTGCCAGACGTCAAGGTTACTTACGGAAAGACATAGTAATGATTATAATTCAATACGTTTCCTCAATTACGAATTTTGCCGAAAAATTGAACATAATAAAGGGAAGTTGTTTTCTTACAAAACGTTTTTTTGTTAAGCAATAAATAGCTGGCAATTATGTTTAAAATAATTGAATTTTAATGAACCTTTGAATACAGCTATTTATTATAAGATAATTATCGAACTTATTTTGTCAAACAGATTTTTTTTTAAATATACATGAATTATTAGTAATTAAATGAGTGTAGATATTTTTGTCGTTATGTAACATCATTTTATAAAAAAATTTAGTTGACTGAGTGAAACCGTAAAGCTAAAAATATATGATTTAAAAATCTGTTTATTTCTGACTGTTTTAAACAAAATAAAAAATTTATACCCGAGAAAAATATTTTAAAATTTATAATTTATTTAAATACCATTAGTGACTGGAAATTTAATTTAAAAGTAATTATTATGAGAATTTATAACTTCAAAAAAGTTTAATTTGAGAAAGTGCATGCTTTCATTTTTTAATTATTAGCTTAAAAAGTCCAACAAAATATAAGACATAAATTTGTAATAATTTTTTCAGATTTAAAACAAATAAAAAATTATATATTTTTTAAATATTATTTAAATACTATTTCGGTGTTCAAACCTTTTATTTATAAAATGCATTTTACATGGAATTATATTTATGTAATTAAATTTGCAATAATTGTATCAGCCTTTATTTAACAAGAATAAGTCATAATATAGATTTTTTTAATAAAATCTTAGTTCTTTTAAAATTACATTGTTTAACATGAGTGCATAACTAAAGGGTATTTCAAAACATGTTAACCCTTTCGAATATTATGGGACATATATTATGTCCCAAGGATACAGTTGGGCCAAATAGATCAAGTTTTTACGTTAGATTTGCACATTACCGTGTTTTAAACGTCGTTCCTTCTGTTTGGAAGGTTGAAAGGTTTGGAAGGTCTAGTAAAACTGTAACTGTGGTAGAGTTTTAAGAAATTACATGTTTGTGAACATTTATGGATCATTTCATAGAAAAAATAACTAAAATAGAGTTAAGAAATAGTAGGTATCATTATATAAGTGTTATTTTCATCCTTTTACGTTGTTTTGAATTCGAATTCGAATTCTAATTGTATGATGTTGAAAGTTTTTATCATGAAAATTATAAAAACAGCCTCATCTTTACCAATTAGATGCGTATGTACCAGTAGTCTTTTCGCACTAATGAAACATTAATGTCCTAAGGCCCAACAGCAAGAAATTAGTCCAGATTATTTTAAAAACCTGTTTAACATCGATTCCGTGACATCGATCGATCCGGAAAAGTATACTCTGAGTATACTCTATCTCTAAAGTATCTCTCTGATTTTGATTATCAACGAAATTTTTTTTACAAACTTAATTTTCATTAATGATCAGTTGTCAAAAGAAAAATTTTCGCTATGCAAAATTATAAATCAGTCTTGAAAGGATTAATTTGTAAACATAGTTTTTCAATAAAATTTTATAAAATACTTTAAAAAATATAATTAAATAAATTTTAGAAATTTGTAAAATTATTATCTGGAATCTCGAGAAATGTGGCACAGTATCAAGAATCTAGTAAAAAAGTGACATGGTATCCAGAATCCAGTAAAAAGAGGCAGATAATTTATTCTCAAGTATATAAGAATAAAAATATTTAAATAAATATACAAAACTGCAAATCGAATCCCAATGGTAATATTTTTTTCAAGGCAAGGCTTCTTATACTATCATATTAGAAAATATTGGGGAAATCATGTCAAAATTCAACGCATATTTCCCTAGATTCTAGATATCATACCATTTTGGCATGATTTTACCTATATTTTCTATTATGCTAGTTTAAGAAGCCTTGCCTTGAAAAAGTATTACCAATGGAACTCAATTTTTCAGATTTATATACTTGTGAAAAGATTATTTATAAAAGTAATCGCAATACTGATTTTCGAGAACCATGTACAATAGAAACGTTTCTATGAATGACATATAATATTAAGAATACAAAGTGCTTATACTCGTATATTGGAGATACTAATAGAATAATGATAGTTATAATATAGTTTTTTTTTAAGTTAAAAAGGATACATTATTATAGATCTCAGCCCACAATTTTATTTCTGCTTACCACTTTTAGGTTTTTTTTGTTGCTCAAAATTATGCATGAAGTGATTGAATTAACAGAACATTTTTATTTATATTAAGTAACATTTTTATTTTAAATGACATTGAAATATTGAATCATCCTTTATATTATTTCGAGATAGTTGCGTCACAAGTTTTCTGAATTTACACTAAATAAGAGCATTGTGTACAGATATATCTCTTTTTTTCTGATTAAAATTGAGTTTTCATAAAAAAAAAACACTTGAACGCTGGAGAGTTATGGCTTACCATCATATTATTATTTCAGTATTGCCGTTATTTTCTTTATTTATTTAAGAAAAAAATACAACTATAACTATAATTATATTCATATGAAGCTGCCAAATATGAAAATAAATAATTAACGCATATTTATTAATTTAAATATATATTAACAATTAAACTGAGCAGAACTGCATATAAATTACTTTCAACGACAATAATATTTTGAAGAAAAGAATTGAATATCATCAACTCCCCTTTATTAAAGTTTAAAGCATGAAATAAACTATTCCAAATAAACTTTTAGAACAAAAAAGTGTTTTCGGTTAAACAAAATGTCGTTTCCATTGTTTCCGTGTCATTTAAGAACAAAAGATGAGTAAACTGTACATGACAAAAAACAAAGGCCTTAAAAAAATACTTTTTTCCGAACAAAAACTTTAAAAACTTTTTTATATAAATAAAGAAAATCATTTATGACCACATGGAGTTTAAAACAATTATTTATTTACAGTTCACTCCTAATAGATTTCTTTTACGAGACTTTTATATATCCCAAAAGATATAATAAAATTTTTATGCACATCAACTTCAACATAGAACTGCAGTTTTATTTAGCAAAGAGCAGTTATTTTTTCTCATTCTGTTAGTGCTTACTTTTATTTACTCGTAAAGAAAGTAAAATGCTTTCAAACATTTACTTTTCTCGATTAAGAATTACAATCAAGGCGGTTTTGAGCAATTCATATTGATTTTATCTTCTGGAGAAACGCACAAGTTTTCATAATAAAAAGTATTTATATTAAAGGTTGGCATCGAAACTTGGAGGGATAGTTTAGATCTAAATAGTGTGAAAAACCATTTTCAACAAAAATATTAATTGCCTAAAATTCGCTACTAATATCATTGTAAAAAAACTACCTACTAATAACATAATTGTAAAAAAACTACCTACACAAATTTCACAAAATTTTCTTCGTTTTTAACGAAAATATTTCCAAGACACTGCTTATATTGTTGAATTGAAGAAATTATTATCTTCACTCCTTAGATGATTCGAATTTTCTAAAACGTTTTTAACTTAGAAAAACACATCGATTAACACAAATGTTTAGGAGATACAAATGAAGATAAAAGAAGTAAGTCAGTCATAATCAGGAATCAACCACAGCTTTATTACCTGATTAAAAAACGTCAAAAACTTCGAACTTAAAAAACTTCAAAAATATACAAATGGGAAATAACAGTTGACATGTTTTAAACGTTCGAAAACATACTTGCCATAGGTGACGGAGAAGAATCAAAAATGATTGTTTTATATTTCAAATCACTTTATTCCTGCACATTCACTTTTTGCAAGTCTTGAAAATGAGCTCCTGTTTTCGAGAGCTTGAAACATGTCAACTGTTATTTTCTATTTGTATATTTTTGAAGCGAATGAAATTTTTAATCAAGATTGTGGATTGTTTATTTCATTAACAGTAGAAGTGAAGTGGATAATTGAAAAAAATAGAAAGAAACACATGCTAATTAAACCTGTAGAACTGCATGTTAATTAATGCTACGTTATATATATCTACATGCTAATATTTAAAGACGTTTGGATGAAAGCCAAACGTCTTTAAAAATCCATTGCCATTAAAGAAAATTTTATTAAAAATGATTAAATTTTAATATATTTTTAAGTGTATAAGGACATATATGAATAAAAGCACTATTTTATTGGCGCTGCATTTTTATCCGCTTATGTCCTGATATTTGAGCAGTGCAAAAGCAGAAAGTTTAGATGAACAGTATGCCCACCAAAAAAGAAAAAAAAAAAGCCCGGACCAACCGGTCCGGTCCGGATTTTCACGCTCTAGTTATTCTAGGACTGAATCTTAAATGTTCTTGAGGATGACCTCGAATATGCTGAGTAATTAGCGCAGACAATGTTCTAAGTTACGAAATCAGACACAAAAACGTACTTTCTCTGAATAAACATACCTTTTTCACGAAAGATTCGGATTCCCGACCTTCAAAATAAAGGTAGCTGCAATCTGAGAAATATGGTCCTAATAGCTTGATTAGGACAGCGCTCCAACGTTTGGACCCCTTAATGTTAATTTTACTTTTTGTGCATATCGCTAGGTCTCGCAAACTTTTTAAGCGAATAGAAAAAATTTTTCACACGGTTATTAAAATTCATTTATCTAAAGATAATTCCGTGCAAAATATAACTTTAAGTATACATTATTATTATTTTTTTTATTATTTTATTTAATTATAGTCGAAAAAATTTTGAATTGTAAGGTATATATATTTTTTTGCATCATTTTAAAAAAATATAATTTTGCATGGCAAAATTCGGTTGAATAGTTCCTGAGAAATTGAATTTCAAAAAATCAGTGATTTAAAATTCGATACCTCAGGAACTATTCGACCAATTTTGCTCAAATTTTGCATTTTGACATGCAAAACAATATTCTTCAAAATGATACAAAAATTTGCATTCCTTACAATTCAAAATTTTTTTGACTATCATAAAATAAAATAATAATAAATATT
This sequence comes from Parasteatoda tepidariorum, assembly GCF_043381705.1. Lineage (NCBI taxonomy): Eukaryota > Metazoa > Arthropoda > Arachnida > Araneae > Theridiidae > Parasteatoda > Parasteatoda tepidariorum. The sequence goes on along the minus strand of NC_092205.1, from coordinate 63,191,223 downwards.
TATTAAAGTTATTTTTTGGAATATCTTTGGTTAAACAAATTTTATAACTGTCTGCAAAAATTGTTGAATTTGCATAAAAAGTTCTCGAGATATAGCGATAACACACAGAAAGTAAAATTAATATTATGGGGTCCAAACTATTGGGACCATATTTCCCAAATTGTGACTATCCCCTATAATTTGGGGATCAGAAATCCGAATCTTTAAAAAAAAGATATGTTATTCAGGGTAAGTACATTTTTTAGGCCTGTTTCATAACTTATAATATAGTCTGTACTTACAAATTAGCATATCTGAGATCACCTTCGTTCTTCTCATTTAAGGTCACTCACTCGATCTTAATCGAATCATGGAACGCCGAAATCGAATAATTAGATCAAAAGTTACGCAGGGCGATCCACTTTTTATTTCGGCACTATATGAGTTTCTTATACAAATTCGCCATTATGAACTATACTGTGAAAAATTTTGGATCAAATTAGGATATAAAGTATCGGCACATTAGGTGCTTCATCTAGAAAATCCATTTTTACCAAAAAATATACTGCTATTTTTACAACAATATTTATTTAATTAGAGTGATTCTAATTTACAGTAATTATGACTGCAAAAAATTATTATATTTTTATTACATAAAGGGAGTGTGCCTGTAGCATTCTGTACCGGCACTCAGCCATTACAGAAAAATAGCCAGGTTGGTTTTGTTGATGACAGCAGTCAGTACAGGTACCCAAATATCTTCAAAAGTTAAATATTTTTAAAGAAAGTAATAGAAGCGTTTAATTTCGGAAAAAAAGTATGATTTTTTCATCTTTATGCATTCATTTGCTCAGTATTACAATAGAATGTTAAGATGTAAATGTGATTTTTATGCAAGTCCACTATTCTAAACTGATTCGCACTACACTTAGTGTGCGTACGCTCAAATACAGAGCGGTCGTCAGTACCTGCTTCACAATTTCTTTGGGTTATAGCGTGGTATGCAAACTACTGTACTACAACTGAAAGAGTTTTCTATTCCATTTTGTAAATATTTTATGACTAGTAGCTTTACCCGATGCTGCGCAGGTAAGAAAAAAACCCGTTATTAAGCTAACTGTATGATCAGTGAGTTGTTCAGTGGAGTACTTTTTTTATTACGTTTTTAAGAGAAAATTAAAACTGAAAGTATAAAAAACACGCAGAAATTAAATATAATGTTTCTGTTTGGATGTAAAATTTGGTATACAACCAAATGTTTATTGAAATTCTTTTGTACACAATGTTTCTCACGCACATTTAACTAGAAACCGTTTACTGTCGTTAGCATTAAGAAAAAAAAAACGTTTGTAAAATAGAAATTGTTAATATGTAACTTACGCTTAAATCTGATATACATTTTATGCATTTATTCAAATAGTATTCATGTATTTAGAGGAAAAGGAATATTTTTTAAAAGAAAATCTTGGTTAATTTTCATTCTATGTTAGACTGTCCTGTTATCAGAGTAAACCGAAACTATAAACAAAAATAATGGATATTGCTTTGGAGACACGAGTTAAAAAACAAACATGAAAATATCCGTTGTCATGGATAATAGTCAAAGTATTTGATGGCTATATTCTTACTTAGATTTTTTAAAAAAGTGATTTAATAGCAGATATATTTATGAGTTGCTTTTTTAGGCTTTTGACTGCAGAGTTATAAATGAAAACTGTCATGGAGTATACTAATTATGAAAACTATTTTGAAAGCTTGCGTTTTTTATGGGAAAAAAATATCACTTATTTGGAAGCTTATTTTTGATGTGTATTGAGTTTTTTTCTTTAGAAGATAACTCTATCGTGCTGTAAAAGTTTGCATTATAAGAAATATTAAGAAAATAGGAAATATTTTAATAAAAAAGAGGATTTGAAAACTCGTTTTAGGAAATTATAATTAAGCATGGTTTAAAAAATATTGGATCAAAACTTACTAATAATTTATGAATAATAGTTCATGCAAAATGAATAATAAATAAATAAATATGAATAATAAATGAATAATAAATGAATTAATATGAATAATAAATGAATAAGTATGAATAATAAATGAATAATAAATGAATAAATATGAATAAATATGAATAATAAATGAATAAGTATGAATAATAAATGAATAAATATGAATAATAAATGAATAATAAATGAATAAATATGAATAATATATAAATAAGTATGAATAATAATTTTTGTAAAAATTGAAAAATGCATGCATTTTATTGATCGATAAAAGCAAAAGAACTCTGATTTTTTTTATTAGCGTAGAGCCCCCCCCCCCCAGTTCGCTGCTCTTACTGGCTATAATGATTGCTCCTCATTTATCGCTTTCTTATCCCCTTAAAGGTCGATAGTTCTTTTTTTTAATAGTTCATTTCGTTTATAAAATATATGATTATTATAATTTTATATAAGATTATTTTATTAATACTAGTGGGCTGCGCCCCCTGCTCGCTGACGCTCGCCAACCCCGGAAAATTGCTACGCAATCTTATATGGTTTGCTTCGCAAACCAAGATCGCTTCGCTCGCTACTAACTTAGATACATTGCAAATTCACAAAATTCTAAGAATTCAAAACAATCATTTAAATCCATATAACAACTTTTAAAAAAAAATTACATCTTTTTAGTAAATACTAAGTCATTAAAATAAATTTGAATTCAAATAAATGACATGTAATTCGTTAAACCTATTAGAAATGTGCTATAGTATAAAATCTTAAGATAAAATTTCTAAAACTGATATCTCTTTAAAAAGGTTAAAATTTTGGCTATAATTAAGTCTATTAAAAATTGAAATAAGTGAATTGCAATGGAAAAACCTGCATAAACAAAACATTGAATTTCGGACATGCTCTCTCTTGTCAAAAAATACAAAATAAACTGACCTCAAATAAAACTCCAAGGACTTCGAATCAAATAATTAAGGAAACTACTATCACGTTTAATACAAAAGGAAGATTTATTAACTAAACAATAAAATTACAGCATCGCAGATCCAAAAAAGAAATATCACACTCACTAAAAGAAAAAAAAAAAATACATTCTAAATAGTCACCATAGCAACCACAAAACTCTTCTCCTTACCATCAATAAACTGATATATAATAAATAAATTATTTAACACAAAATACGATGCGCATAAGCACATAATATTTTACACTCTGGTTATTTCAGTTTCCGTTTTTAAAAGCGCTATATGTTGAGCCACCTCACCATGTGACATTCTCAGCCGCAATGATTGGTCGATATTCAAGCGTTGCCATTCGGGGAGTTGTAATGAGGCTTTTTTTTTATCGCCGTGTAAGGGAAATATATATATAGATGTTAATCTCCACAAAATGTACAATTACATGAATTTGAAAGGAAAAAAAATCAACAGCCTTTGTAAAAATATTTAAACTTAGAAATATATAATATACAGTGAGTCAAATAAATAAACATACCACCCTGAATAACTTTTGACTTAATGATAAGGTCTTCACGTTTTAGGACTCAGTCTTAATCTGACCTGCAAAGGGGTTGACCTGCAAGTTTGCAAATTAATTTGCGCTGACGATATTTTAAAATTACTAAATCAGACACAAAATCTGCTTCTCTGAATAAACATGCCTTTTTTTGAGGATTTTGTTTTCAGAGCCCCAAAATATAGGGGGTAGCTGCAATCTGGGAAATAAAGTCCCAGTAGTTTAGTCAGTTGGAATAGTCCAAAGTTTGGAACCCTTAATGTAAATTTTCCTTTTTTCCTTTCTCGCTATATTTCTAGTACTTTTGAAGAGAATTGAAAAGTTTTTGAGCACAAATAAAGAAACCATATATTTAATGATAATTTCACTAAAAATCCATATTTTAGTAAATATCTGCTATTTTTTTGATGATATTCGAAAAGAGTTTGAATTGTGAGGTTTTTCTACATCAATGTAAAGAACATAATTTTATATGGCAAAATGCAAAATCTTTGCAAAATTGGTCAAATAGTCAAACAAATCAAATTTTACAAATATGATATTTCTAAAATTCAATTTCTCATGAACTCTTCGACCGATTTCGTTTAAATTTTTTATTTTTCCACGCAAAATTATATTTTTTTAAAATTATATAAAAAAATTGTATACCTTACAATTCAAAATGCTTCCGAGTATTATTAAATAAAATAATAAAAAATAATAAATATTTATAAAAAGCTATATTTTGAAACGGATTATATTTATTAACGAATATTGTGACTGTGTGCAAAATTTTTCAATTCGCTTAAAATGCTTTCGAGATATGGTGAAATAAACAAAAAGTAAATTTAACATTAAGGGGTCCAAAGTCTCTCGATCAAGCTATTGGGAATTTATTTTCCAGATTGCACCATCCCATATGTTTTGGGGCCCAGAAATCTGAATATTTCGAAAAAAAAAGGTTTGTTTATTCAGAGAAAATAGGCTTTTGGGTTTGATTTCGTAATTCATCGTATGTAGGGGAGATTGGGGTCAATTGTAACATTTTTTACTTAATTATTTTTAACTAACAAAAAATCCAATATATTATTAGTATTAATTGACGGACAAGTAAAGTAGACTATCCTGTACTGGAAAAAAATAAATACCTTATTTTAAATGTTATTATATTAGTCATTAACAATTTTTGACCGTCGTACACTTGTCACAATAGTCCCCACTTACGGGGTCAATTGTAACAGTTCATAAATTCAACTAAAACATAGTTAATTATACATATTATCATAGTTGTGATACATTTGTTTATTCATCAAAATAGTAGTGATATTTTAGGAGTAAAAATAATAATGAGGAGAGACCTAAAGGGTTAAACTTTTAACTTTAAGGGGTTAAAAATTTTAATTTATGCTGTGAAAGGTGACAAATAAAATAATGCACATAATAAAATAATGCATGCAGCATAATATAAATGATATAGGAAACTATTGGTGGTTCTTAAAGTGTTAAGTAATGGTTTGTAAACATAAGATTATTTATTTTCAGCTGTTACAATCGTCCCTTTACTTATTGTTACAATCGTCCCCAAGACGCCATTTCAGCTTCATTTGTTAAAAACAATGCTAGTAACAAAACTAATTTTTTTTATTGAAATGTAATTAAGGTGTCCGCTTACATATTCGGTTAATAACTTTAATTTGTTTAAACAAAATTACTTTGCTACAATATAATATTCTAATACCAAAAAAGTACTTACGTAGCGTGAAAATATCTTTTGTGATGTAACTCTTTCAAAAGTACATAAATTGTACATAAAAATGTACATAAAAATGGGTGTACATGTAGATTTATTAAATACACCTTGTGCGCCACCTAGGAACCAAATCTAGAACCCGACATTCGAAATTTTTGCTCTGTTACAATCGTACCCTGTTACAATTGACCCCACTCTCCCCTACTAATTAATTAGCAAACTTTAAGTCCCCCCCTTAAGCCCTTAAAATTGAGTTCTAAAGCTTGAAGATCCGACTATTAGATCCAAAGTTATTTAACGTGATCCGTGTTTTATTTTGCAAACAGTACAACGTGAGTAGAAACAGTAAATGAGAAGCGATTTTACTCGTTAACAATATATGAGAATAACGTTACATCGTTTTACTTTTTAAATTAAAAATTGTTTCTGTAGTTATAAAAATCTCGAAACAAATATTAGGATTTATGTCAGGCAATATCTAATATCTCACTGTCGCTGGTCTGGATAAAAAGTCATTAATTACCGCAAAAAGTAATTCAAAGGTAAAAAAAAAACTCGCAAAAATGCACTTAAGATTACAAAAAAAAAAATTAGAATTTGAAGGGGAAAAAAAATCGTGTTAAATTCATAAAAGAAAATGGCCATGGCTTGTGGTGCTTTTTTTCTTCGATAAGTTTATCAGTTAATAATTCTCAAATTAATTATCAAATGTCGATTTTTTTACTCCATCGTATTCCCTGTTCCTCTTATAAAGCAGTTTTTAGAACTTACAGATCAGAAATATGTTTTAACTTAAGTGAAAATATTTCAACTTTATAACTTTTTTTTTTGCAGAAATTTTCTTTCATTTTTTTTTTGCCATAGTTGCACTTTGAATTTCCTATGATTAGCAAAGTAAGCAAATCGTATTAATCGTAGAAATAAAAGTGATATTCCAGAAGAAGTGACTTAAATCAAATGGAATATTAAATTATTTCCCCGAAATAGTCCATAAAAGACAAAATAAAATTCATTACATTTACGAGTCATATCTCAATCAATAATAAAAGGAAAGGTTTGTGAGAGTGGTTTTGCGTCCATCTATAAGACTTCAGGAACGTTTGTTCCAGGATCATGAAATTTAAACAGTAGATGAAAGGAGTAATTTGAGTCCCCTTATTTTGTCATTAATTTTGCAATGGCTACTGTTTTAAAGTATTGACAATTCTATCTTTTTCAAAATTCTTCCACGATAAAATATGTGATGTTTGCTAGTGTTCAGCTCTATTTAATTTAAAAGAATTTATTGCACGCTCTTTAATATAAAATTTTTTTATTCGTTATATCGGATAATTTCAATGGTAAACGTGAACCGTGTTGGCTCAAGTGATAGAGCTTTCGCCTTCCACTGAGGTAAACCGGGTTCGAATCCCAGCGATGGCAGTTGGTTACGAATTCCGCATCCGGCTTGCACCGACCGTAGTGCTGACGTAAAATATCCTCAGTGGTAGACGGATCATGGGTAAGAGTCTCCTTGCTGTCAGGCTAACCTTGAAAGGGTTTCGTGGTTTTCCACTTCATACAAATTAAATGAGGTTTAGTTCCCTTAGAAAGTCTTCCACGAAAGCAATTTTCTCACAATATCTTATCCAGGAGTTTCCTTGTCTTCCGGATTGGGTTCGAAATTACAAGGATACGAAGCTGAACATTAGTTTCCTCAAATCCTATATTTGGTCAGCTGTTTAACGTTTATTTCATTTTATTTTATTTATTTTTATTTCTTTTCTCTTCATTTCTTTTCTTTTTCTTTTTTATTTAATTTTATTTCTTTACCTATTTTTTTCTGCTTAAAACATGAAAAATCAATTAAAAGCGAGCAATAAATAATCGCATTATACTTGATGTCATGAATATTATGAATAAATTCCTAATTTAAAATGAAATATACTAAATCAAAACAGTTGCAATGCAAAATTTCAAAATATTTAGTTTCTTAAGCCCAACCTAAAAGTCTAAATACCAGAAGTCCATTATTATCAATGTGTGATACTGGCCACGTTATCACCATGATGTCTACTGTTTGACCCGAAACTGTGGTGCCTTAATCTTCACGACCCCCTTGTCCTGTAAAAATACTGTAAAAATAATTTAACAGCCGGACTTAAAGAGATCGCTTCCGATCTCCATCTTTCATTTATTATTCATAAATTACTTTGATTTCATCATTATGTATATTTTTAGTAATCTTGTGTACTGACAAATTTAAATCACTCTCGATTATTGTCCATAATTGTTCTTTTCCATTTTTGTTTTCTTTAGTGCATCAAAAAATAAAATCAATCAGAATTTCTTTTCCCCCTAAGAATTAAATAAAAATACAAGTTTTTTTCCTCTCATTTTGAAGAAAAACAGATAGCTCTGAGTGCTTTTACAATTTATAAATAGAGATGCATTCGATTCTCTAATGTCTTCTACCTTAAACATTTAATTTAAATTCAGAAATCTTTTTTCAAAAACAACTACGTGCAGAGAGTGTTTTATTTATTGTCTGTAAACGACTTTATGGTTGAGAAACGTTCACTTAACAAAAGAAAATGAATTTTCTCGAAAAGATATTCCTTGTTCGAAACGTGATATTTTACATACACTTGTGCTACGCCAGCCATTGAGTGCTTACTTCATTTGCCAAAATCATAATGCATGAAGACACATTTTTGGTCACGTTTATTGATTTAACAATAGTTTGTCTCATTTCATTTTATATATCTTTATTCAGTCTTTAGATACAGAGTCACCTGCTTAAAATCAGTTTAAATTAAAAATATACACTGTTAAAAAGATGCAATTACATAAAGAGAAACAAAATATATAAAACGGTTTCTTATAAACTATATTTTAGCCACACTGAGAAGTATGGTTAAAACTATCGGAATTTGTTAGAATATTTGATATTTTCTGCCTTTATTGGAACACAAAAAAATACTGTAAATTGCATCGTAAGGCTTTTCCCTCTAGAAGTTTAAAAATATATGCGAAAGGTAATTCCCTATTTAGAACTGTTTCTAGTTGTGCTTCTGAACAGGTCATAATAGCGGCGGCACCCCTAACCGCGTATGATGACGGGCCCGAACATGGACTCCAATGCAATTTTAAACTTGATAGTGTGCTCCAATTCCCCTAGAAATTTGTTGCAATATTTATGCTATCCTGTGTTATACATATCGTTTTTTAAAACGTACATATTGGATTTCGTCAAAATTATCAATAAATTATGGTTTTACCAATAAATTTGATAAATTTATTAACTAGAAAATAACACTGGGGAAAAATTTGTTTTCTAATGCCCGACATTTTTTTAATAGATTTAGATGTTTTCATATCGCTGATTTTAAATCTGCAATCGGTTTCTCGCTCAAAGCCACAATTTCGTTTAAACTGAGATTTTTTGTCGAAATGTGCAAGTTTAAAAACGTTATATGTAAGGGGTGCCTTCCTATTATGACCTCTCTCCATGTGTGCTTCTGTAAAGGTCATAATAGGGGCAGCACCCCTATTATTAATTTCAGCAGCGACGCTAGTTTTTTCTTTTTTATCTTAGTAATAAATTTGTTTTAATTTATTGTTAATTACAATATCGAAGAGCTACCAACTTTAAAACTATAAAAGAAAATGCATATTTGAAAACATCTATATGTTTGATTACAATTACAAGAACTACAACTCATAATGTATTAAATCTATTTCCCTCTGTAAGCCCACAGAATAAATTTATCTGTAAGAAATAAAAAAAAAACTGCAAAAAATCTCGTGATTTGGAGATTTCACTGAACGATGGCTCACCGTATCGCTGGTTTTTGAATAAAACTTTTTATAAATATTTTTGTTATTAGACGGTATGTATGGGAGGTAAAATAAGAATGCAAGCAGGAATGAGCGGAAAATAGCAAAAGAAATCGTACAGAAAAATGACAATTTAACGATATTTTTTCTTTAGATCTTAGGATAAAAATAATCTGTTTTCGCTCCTCCAAATAAAATTCATGGCTATAAGTTTATCAAAAAATGAAAGAGAATTGCAAACTGCTATTGTTGACGGTTTGGAAAATATCAATAAACATGTATCGAACATCTGCCATTACAAATTTGATCTTCTGTAGAGGTGATGGTTCCTTCGATAACACATTAGGGAAGAACACTTTAATGAGGATAAATACTGTAGACGCTAGGCTCCCTGGAAGACTGATAAGGCTGTCAACCACAAGCTCATAGACAGCTTACAGTGATGATTGACTTCTGTGAGCTACTGCAAACCATGGTTTACGGTAAATTTACTGTGGGACAGAGGAAGATACGGAAATGGGTAGGTAATTGGAGACTTTTGGCTTCAGGATATCATTTTACACAAAAATCCACTGCAATGGTGTTTGGTAATTTTTCATATTATTTATAAGACGGTGAGAATTTTTGTTGAAGCAGTGTCTTATTAAAACATTGAGTTGTCAAAATATGGAGAATTTTTTTTGTCGTGTCGTCAACAATAAACTGAATTATCGGGTGAGTAAATGAGGATAAGTAAAAGAAAATAAAAATTAATAATAAAGAAGGTATTTACTAAGTACTAACATAAACCAAAAAGCAACAAGAACTATTTATTATTATTATATTCTCTTTGATTATTATTATTATATTACTTCTGTTATTTTAACGAGAGAAGTATATTATTCCATTTTTGGAGACTGTAAAAAAAGTATCAAACTTATATTGACACCTGTGCTACTTTATTAAGCATAGAAATAGGTAATTTTGTTATTATAGTAGCAGACACCTATTATGAATTCTACGGAAATAGGTTGATCACAAAATAGTGCTAATAAATTTAAGATTTCGCACGATGAATAAAGTAAACTAAAATAGTCCGGGAAAAGTTCATTATTACGCTAAATGAATAAGTAAAAATTTTTAGTGCAAGTTTAACCATTATAATTAAATTAAAATAACAAATCAATCTTAACAATATGATGAAAGCAGGAAAAAACACTCTTTTCAGCTAATTAGTTTCTTTTTTTTATAGTTAAGACTAACCACCCAATAGGTTAACAATGTCAACAAATTTCTTTTAAACTTATTTGCAAATCACTAAAATAGAAACAAAACTTGGTAATTTCCTACGAAAAGTCCTTTTCAATAAAAGTTGTTACTTACCAGTAAAATGTTGAACTAATTCCTCAAAACATCAGTATTAAAAATCTTATTTATGTTTTTTCACATATATATGCAGGCTTGAGTTTTCATTATAAATTCGGCTTTTAAGTCCTTGTCAAGTTGAAGAACATTTAGTACGCATTAAGCAAGGGCATCACAAAAGACACATAGCATCACAAAGATGTATCCAGGGTTTATGACGGATTTCGAACCAACTACATATAAGCTGCAAAACGTTTGACGGAACTGGACCACTTCGTCTGGGAATTTTCAACTCCTTTACTGTTGCACATTTATGCGCATGCCTTTTGCGCTCATTACAAAGCCCGCCTTGTCCAATTAAAGAGCGTATACAAAAGTTCGAGAAAAGCATAGCAAAGATGCACTCGTGGGCAGCGGAATTCGAACCCGCAACCTTTACACTGCAATGCATTAGGTGTAAGGGGAAGCCATGATATATTGCCTTCACATTCATAATTAAATCACAAAACAAAAGTATCTAGAATAACACAAAACATAACGTAGAATGTTGTTTAACCATGATATGGTTTTATTATAGCACTTTATAGATTTTACCTAAGCGATCTGAAACTTTATTTAAAACTTGAAGAACAAGAGGAAAATAATAAATAGAGTCTGTTTTCATATCGGTACACGTTCGCGTCGAAAGATATTCGACGCGAATATATCATATTATAGCGCTTTATAGATTTTACATAAGCGATCTGAAACTTTACTTAAAACTTGAAGAACAAGAGGAAAATAATAAATAGAGTCTGTTTTCTATCAGTACACGTTCGTGTCGAATGATATATTACGCAAGTGCCAACGAACTTTCTTCATTGCTTCACGAATTACATTTATTTATTATTTTGATTAAAATTATACGTATTATGCTCGAAGCAACGAATAGCTTGTAAGCTCTTATCAAATGGAAAAACTGACAACAAAATTTGAGAAAAATAGCATAAAGATAACGTCCAGTAACGATAGGATTCGAGCCCATTACTTCAGTAGTAAAATACCATTTGGCAGTCCCAATAATGTTAATGTTAGGTTGTTTTAATTGGATTAAATGACATAGATCTTTATGGCCAAGCGGCATCGCCACTTCGTAACGTGCTCTGAAGGGTGGAGGTAGCAGGTTTGAATCTCGATTTAACAATATTATTGTTATTTATCAGTGCACATGCATGCAGACTTTGGGGCAAAATTTTACAGGGTTATTCATAATTCCCTCTGTTTACTACAATCTTATGCTTACTACAACTGGCTTCAGTGGTACATGTTACTGCCATCTACCGGTAACTGCTTAAATTAAAACTTGAATACTTTCGGAATAATTTCATATGTTCTTTTTTGCCATGTTCGTCTTCGTTTTTTCGCTATAACTCTTCGAAACCCCGGAGGGAATTATGAATAACCCTGTATAAGCACGGCTTATATTCCTTTGTCAAGTAGAAAGATAGATAGTACAAGTTAGAGAAGGGCAGCACGAAGATACATCCAGAGTTACGACAGGATTCGAACCACTGCCTCCAGGCTATAGAGTTTTGCAGGGACGCCCCCTTTCCAGATTTTAAAATGAATGTGTCTTATTGCCGCCTTTCTTAAGCTTGTGGTATTTGTTTTTCAATCTGAAAGGGTTAATTAAGCAAACAAACTTACACTTGTATGTAAATAAATAAATAATTACCCTACTTACATCAAAACTGCATAAAACAGACACCATAGTTTGATCTGTCTGATTTTAGTATTGTTTAAATAATTGAATTAAGTACTTAAATGCATTATTCATGCCCTTTTTCTCTGTTATAATTAAAGAATATATAAGGAACAGGAATAATTAACAGCCATCTAATTCATATAAACTATGTGCCCAGTGCCGCCATTTTAGAAATAAAGCTCATTAGGGTAAACACATTTTAAGGTCCCTGTGAGACCTTTCTGTCTCTTGGTTCGTTTTTAAAGACTACTCAATACAGATGACCAAGGATTACTTCAATTTTAGCTTATTTATTACTAAATTCTTGATTATAGAATTATTTACAAAATGATACATGAATTGGAGAATATAATATTCCGGAGCGCTGCTGCTCCCTTCTCTCTCATACTTTCTCTAGCATCGTTCAACACGAAACTCAACTCTTCTCCGTTCAAAGCTAATCTATCCTGCGTTCAAAACTGATCTGCCCTCTACAAAAATCCTCTTTCCCATGTGAAACAGTCCTTTGCTCCACCCCCAATGTAGGGGCCGACACCTGCAGTGTCCTTCACCCTCTGACCCTCAGGTCAAGGGGTCAATCAAATGCGTGGGAGAGGAATCAGGATCCTGACAGTCCCATCCCATTCTATTGGGTAATTTCTATTAATGTCTTAAAATCGGTGAATAAATGGTAAAAGGAAGATTCTGAAGATTTGTCCAGTGATTATATCATAATTCTTCAGAGTAAATCGTGAACAAAATTATTCCATTAAATATAGTTTTTAGCTTCGTAATGTTATTAAAGGTATGGGTAAGAACTATTATTTTAAAAAATAAAATTTCAATAAATCTTATTATAACAAACAGTAGGGTACAGAGCTCTAATGGGACATATTATTCCCAGACCGTAGCCTATAGCTCATTGTGGAGCTCTAATGGGACATATTAAAATATGTCCCATTAGAGCTCCACAATGGGCTATAGGCTACGGTCTGGGGAAAATCCCTGAGGATGATCCGAGGACAATATATACGTCACATCCGATTTTACGGAGATGACACATTCACACACCATCCATCCTCCGATCGTAATTTTGATCTGAGCCGGATCACGATCTATCTCTGATCCAGTATCCTAAGATAAGTGATTTGTTATGGGACCTTGGAGGACTTTGTGATCCCGAAAAATTTGCATGCACCAGTTACCATTTTGTCTTCGGCTGGCGAGAATCGAATTCACGACCTCTCGGACACGGACCCAATGTCCTACCAGCCAGGCTAACCTGGCCCTCTATAACAAGCAGAAAAGCTATTAAATGATTAATTAAATAGCGTATAATGCGGTGTTTATAACCAAAATTCATGTTGTCTTAACATAAAACATATACGATACAAACATAATTGTTTTAAAATATTTTTGTTTCTCAATTTGTTGTACAAAACTAAAATTCAATTGTTGAAAAATTAATTTGATTGCTGCGTAGCGGGCAAAGTAATAAATATATAATAAACTGCTACTTCTCGAATACCTTATAACATAATTAATGGATTTTAACATTCGTTTAAATACTCTTCAGGATTGAACTATCACACTATATAGAAAGGACAGCAGGCAAACTCGTTTAACATACACCTCGATTTAATTAAATATTGACGGAAAATATTAAATGTTTGAAAATATGAGTGATTTAAAGTTAATTACATTCCATAGCTGCTATTACGAGAGTAACTTGGATTTAACCAGGATATTTTTGTACAAAATTCGTGAAAATTATTTTATAAAAACTTTAAGAAAGAACATATCTGGCTATTAGTTGTAGTCTAACTTTCTTTTATTAGGTTCAAAACCACTTTTGCGCAAATTTGCTCAAGGATTGTATTTAGATAATAACTATACAGGCTAATAGATTGAATAGTTTTTTGAAGTTCTTTCGCCAAGGAAAAAAAAAAGATCCCCCAGTTTAAGTACTTTACGCTTGAAGCAAAGCTATAATTTTAAACTATATATGCCATATTTCTATAAAGAATTATTTTGACTTTAATGTGATTACGGTAAGATGACTTTACTAATAAATGGACAAATAAGTAAAAAAAAATTTTAAATTATTAAAGTTTTTTTTCTTTTTTTTTTCTTCTTTTCTTAAATTAAACTAGAATTTAACAAGAGAATCGCCTTACTTCCTACATTGCTTTTAACATTGGTTTTATTGGGCAATACATGGGCACCATTTTGGTGAATTTAAATTTTGCGAATCCATTAAAGCACTTTTCATTTCGTTATCTTTTATAACATTTTTGTACGCTTTTACGAGTCACGTTTAAGCAAAACTCAGCGCAGTGCCATAGTTTTAACTTAGAAGAATTTTTTTTATTTCTTGTATACTTTGAGCAGCGCAAGCGAGAAAATGCAATTTTCTCGAATTTCGACGAAATGCATGCTCATATTATGAGCGAGAAATGCTTCATGAAAGATTTAATTAAAAGTTAATTTTCATGTTAACTGCCTATTTATCAACCGTGAAAATCCTTGTGGATGGCAAAACACAGAATTCACGTCACGTTGTTTCATTCAAAAGGTAATTTCGTGTAAAATTTGAATTTCTAAAATTAAAAGAGCTTGCATAGATTAATATCTAAGCACTGTTAAATGTTTATTGAGATTGAATTATTGTTTTAATGAAATTAATAATATTCATATAATTATAAGTATGTTTGCTGTAAATTTATTTTTACTAAATATGAAGAAATAACTTAACTATTACTATGCCATTTTTTATAAGTAAAAAAAAGACCTGCTCTGTAGTTATTTTAAAATATTTCTCCTTGATTTGTTTTTTACTGCATAATAAGTCACTATAAGATAAATGATATAATTATGTATGTTAGGTCATGATAACAGTAGTATTCCATATCTTTAACTGCCAACCGGCCTGTGTAGGGGCAGGGAACTGTCCTTGCATCAGAAAGGTTCCGGGTTCGAATCACGGGCAAAGCATGGATGTTCTTTCCTTCTCTGTACTATCTGTCCTTACTGTGGGAGCGACGTTCGCCCACCTAATATGGTGCCCCCGAAAGAGAGGCCAACAAAATCGCCCTGTATATGCCTGCATTGGCGGATGTTAACACAGGTGGGCATTGGAAAAAAAATATCTTTAACTTATAACATAAAGAGAAAAAAATCAAACAAATCCCTTTATTTCGCAATTGAAGAATTCCTCACGGCAGCCCCATTCGAAAGCAAAACTGGCTCAAGTAAAGCTGGACAAAATCTTCAGCATGGTAGCATTATTTGTGGCGTAACTAACACTACAAATATGAAATACCAATTCAGTAATGTATAAGGCATGTTAACTTGATTCCACAAGACATACCTTTTGATATAAACTCATGTTTGTGAAAATTGCAACACCATGAAGGACTTACGCGAGTGAGCTGAAATTTTCAGGAAATCTAAAGTAGAGCATGATATGCAAATGATTAGAATTTCAGACCCGTAGCGCATGCGTATGCTGAGCAGCGCCCTCTGAACGGCGGATGGATCCGAATAAATAGACGGTTGTAGCAAAGCTAGTATGGTTATCGGTGGTTATCTGCTAGTGGTAAACGTTAGCTTAGTCATTACTTATGCCTATTGGACGAAAGAGAGCGAGATTTCAACAACTTACGGGGTTTAAACAGGGGAGAATCATCGGCCTTCGTGAAGCTGGATTATCTTATCGTACAGTAGCCCCTCGTGTGCAGCGTAACAGCAGCACAGTGATGCGTGTTTGAAAGCAGTGGAAGGACGAGTGTCGGACAACTCGGAAATCTGGGAGTGGACCCCGAAATGTCACGTCAGCTCGTGATGATAGACACTTGTTCGGCGTTGCGCTAACGGACCGTACGGCTCCCTCTAGACAACTAGCAGCACGGTGGCCAATAGCTACAGGTGTTTCATTGTGTGCTTTATCAATTCGTAGACGTCTGCTGCAGCGTGGACTGCGCGCAAGGACTCCTTTATACAGGATCCCCTCACGCTAAACCTTCGCCGCCTGCGGCTGCAATAGGACAACCAGCATAGGGACTGGCGTGCTGATTGGCAGCGTGTCGTGTTTTCTGATGAATCTCGCTTCAATTTGAGGTACCATGATGGCCGCATTCGTGTCAGACGCTATGCCGGTGAATGCCATCTTCCGGAGTGCGTTATCGAACGCCACAGTGGACGAACACCCGGAGTTATGGTCTGGGGTGCCATAGCATATCATGGACGATCTCAATTGCTACGAATTGTGGGTAATCTGAACAGCAACCGGTACATCAGTGAAGTTCTACAGCCCCAAGCTGTTCCCTTCCTTCAAGCCTTGCCAGGTGCTGTATTTCAACAGTACAATGCCCGCCCTCATATTGCTAGGACTGTTCAATCCTTCCTTGCATCGCGACAGGTACAACTTCTTCCTTGGCCGGCGTATTCCCCGGATATGTCGCCGATTGAACATGTGTGGGATTTCGTTGGTCGGCGTCTCGCTCGTAATCCTCGTCCTGTTGCTTCTACAGACGAACTTTGGGTACGCATACAAACAGTATGGAATTCTCTTCCTCAGACAGACATTCAAAGTTTGCTTGACTCCATGCCACGTCGTGTAGCAGCACTTATTGCGGAGCGTGGTGGTTACACAAAATACTGATTTCGATCTCTTGTTATTGTTTGTTTGCTTTGAAAGTTTAATCATTTATTTGTACCACTACCACTCAACTGTGTATTAAATTTTATTCAATTATGACGATTCCTTCATGGTGTTGCAATTTTCACAAACAGGAGTTTATAAAGGCTGATATAATCTATAAATGCTTCCCTAATATTCTTTAAGCATTCATTGTTACACAAATATTGCTAACGCTTTCAGTGGTCGGACTAAAGGGCCATCGGACATCTGAAAGCCCCCCCCCCCAATTCTAGCACCAAGAAGCTTCCTCACCACAATTTACCATTACCACTGAATGCATTGTTGTTAAAGGAAGCTTAGGAGCAATCGAAGAGATTCAAAATTTGGCGAGCTATCGATGGATGGTCTAACCAGTTTCAAACGCGCTAACCATTTTCCATGATATAGCCAAAAAATGAATCAACCCCGCGCTATTAATATTAAATTTTAAATAGTCTGGCTACAACTTAATCACCAAAATGACCTTTGAAATTTAGTATAACCCTGTCACCGAAACATTTTTGATTTTGGAAAAATAATGCAGCTTAAAGAAAAATGAAGTTAAAAAATCTATTTTGATATTCGATTTGCAGCAAAAAGTTAGCTGTTACAATGATTTTTAAGAAGAAAAAAATAAAGCTAATATTCGATTTTTATAAAATGTGATAAAAATTGAGTAAACAATTTAATTTAATTATAATAGAATTAAGCCTTATTAAATTAAATTTATAAAATTAAAGAAACTTTAGAAGCTAGGAAAATTTGAAATGCTTCTAAGGGAATGATAAACTACTTTATATGTACTTAGTATTTAAACTGAAGCAACTCATCATTTACAAAGCAAAAATAATACTTTCATATTTACGGCTGTACAATACCGTCTGTAAAAATACTATTTACTTTTACGATTCTCAGTTCAATTTTTTCATGTCATTTCTCTAATTTTTAAAGTGAAATTAAAAAAAAAACTATAAAATTTGTGAAAGGCGTAAAAAGATTAATAAAACTGTTATATGAATGTGAAAGAAATCTATTTTTCAGTTGAATATCATACTGTTGAAATTTAGTGCTGTTATAGTCTGAAACACAAGGGAAATTACTGTTGACATTTAGAGTATAGTACCACTTTCTTACGCGAGACTTACTTTCCCTTAGGAACATTATTTGTTGTAAACATTGTCAGATAGCATTTCAAAATTATTTACATTACATTTATTTAGTTTGAATGGAATTATTAGCAGAATACAGCAAATAGATTTTATGAATTGAAATTAGATTTAAGCTCTTGCAGAAATACTGAAAATGTATTTTTTATTTAAAATACCTATCTAGAGTGGACTGTTTTTATTAGCAGAATGTAGACAAAATTCAGTAGTTTTGAGCTTTATAAAATGCATAAATGACAGAAACGTTTGAACAGAAAAATTCTAAATTATAACATGAGTCTGAAACAAGAAAATGAAATTGATTACAATAACATTTAACGTCATTAGTAGCAATTGTTTCTTGAAATTCTCAGGATAGTTTGAGCATTCGCTTCCCAATGAGACTGCGAGGTTCGAATGCCAGCAATGGCTAGATAGCACGAATTCTGCTTTCGGTTGCCCGAACCACAGTGCTCACGTAAAATATCCCCAGTAGGAGGTGTTACATGGATTAGAATCCCCTTGCCATCGGGTTAACCATGCGAGGTTTTCATGGTTTTCCTCTCCATGAAACGTTAATACGGGTTAGTTACATCAAAATATCCTCCTCGTTCCAATGCTTGATTCAGGAGTTACTTCGTCTTCTGGATTAGGCTCAAAATTACAAAACTACGGAGTCGAACATTCATTGTCGTAAACTCGGGATTAGGTTGGTTGCTCAAAGCTGGTTATGAAGTAAAATATACACGCTGTTTTTCGTTTTTTTCTCATTTTTTTGCGAAAATTTTTTTTTAGAAGTTTTGGGAAAACTATACAAATCTCTGATGTTTTGAGAAAAAAAACACCTATATACAACCAATTTATAAGAATCGTATCTCTGTTTTGCACATATGGAAATGAATGTGTTTGACATTGCTATATGCAAGCAATGTATTTGATCATAAGAATTATTTTGCGCAAAAAAAAATTCTTTCTCGAAGTTTTGGGGTTTAAAACTACAAATCTGTGATATTTTCAGAAAAAAAAACACGAATTTACAGGTGTCAATACTTTTTAAAATAATTGAATCTTAGCGGTGAGTCCTTATTTTATGTTCTACTATGTTTAACAATAAAAACATGAATACTTTAAGTAGTCCTTTGCATCGAAGGTCAATGGTTATTCACACATCTTCGGAAAAAAAGCTATTTTGACAGTCAAAATCCTGTAGTACCCACAGAGAACCACAAGGCTTTATATTTCCGTGAATACATACCAAGGAGTAGTTCCTAAGAAATAAACATATCTGTGCTCTGTTTTTGGCCCGAGTTTAAAATTGACCTTTAAGTATCGAGAAACTGAAATTTTTTACAAATTCACAGAATTATGGTTACTTATTTAACAAATTATTATATGACCCTAAAGTTTGAGACACGTAACCGAGTAATTGAAGAAAGAAATAGTTGTGAGAAAGCTGCAAATTGTTTTAATAAAAAATGTGATTCAGCCCCATTATTAATATTTGAAATTATCTCCTTCCCTCGATGTGAGCTGCTGTCTCAATCTGTAACTTACTGAAGTGGATGGAGAGAGGAAATGGAAGAAACTTACACTCGCTTTTCCAGACCAGTGAGGTGTTGTTTTCATGTATTTTTTACACTGCAACGTATAAAACTCCAGCCAAGTCGATACATCTAATAGGTCATAAGTTAAAATATAATAATAAAATCAATAAAATAAGATAAAACAAAGTCAAATGAAATCAAAACCAATTTATTGTTAACAGTTTCAGAAATATTTAATTCCTTATTTTGAACATGTTTTTAAATAACTTTATTTATCAGCCTAAGACAAGAATTAATAGTAAGACAGAAAGTAAAAATCAGTTAATAGTCGTAGCTATGTCTATCATATGTACCTTTTAATTTTTTTTTGTGTAATGCATGTCACGTATAGTTATGCAACTTCTGTTTACGTCCAACTAACTGGATTAACCTTGATGCCTCGGCTATTATTGCTTCCGACTATTATTGTTTGCTACATATTGTTTCCGATGTACTTTTATTCGGAATCAAATTAAACCTCAACCAAGTCGACAGAACTATTAAAAGTTATACAATGAATCGTAAATATAGATGACTCGTAGTACTGTTTTGTACTTATAGAAATTAATGTGTTTGATAAGCAAGCAATGTATTTGATCATAAAAATTTACTTACACTAAATCGTATAAATTTAACAACGTTAATAATTTTGAAGTTATAAGAGTTTTGTATAAAAATATATTAAGTGTTTTAATATATAATAAGTACAGTTTTTGACCTACGCGAATTTATGGAACTGTACATGGGATCCAATACTTTATATAACAATGCTGAAAATGTAAGCTGGTATAAGTCAAAATTCATGCTGTATTAAAATAGAATTTTAATTACTTCTAAAATATTCGTTTTTTTGATTTGTCTCGTATTTTGATTCAGCGCAAAATATTACATCAGAAAATTGTGTGTTAAAAATAATGTATCAAATATTCCTGAAACAGTTAATAATAAATAGGTTCTGTTCTCATTACACATCGTTTTTGCCTTTTTGGCTATTCCTTAAAAGATCAATAAGAACTAAAATTTTATTTTATAACAGTCGATCCGACTTTGAGTTTACGACTACTAATGTTCAACTCCGTAGCCTTGTTATTTTGAACCCAATCCAGAAGAAAAGGGAAATCCTGGATCAAGTATTGAGAGAAATTTGACTCTGTAAAAGACTTTTTGTTGGAACTAACCGCATTTGCGTTACATGGAGAGGAAAAAAACTGAATCATCCCACGGTTTATATGACGGCAAGAGGACTCTAACCCATGATCCGGTTACCACTGAGGATATTATACGTCAGCATTGTGGTCGGTGTAAGCCGGATGCGGAATTCGTATCGTACAGCCTTAGCTGGGATTCGAGCCCGGTTCACTTTATTGGAAGACGAACGCTCTATCCCCTGAGCCATCACTGCTCATAGTGTCTCAGTATGAAGACAAATAGGAAACTGTTTTTATCTTGAAAGTTTTACTTATTAAAATAATACTTAAGTTTAAAAACGTATAAAACTGTAGTGGAACACCCGCATAAAAAATCTGGAAACTTAACTTTTAGAATAGTTATATCTAACGAAATACAAGTATAATAATAAGATGGAGTATCAATTTGATAATAAAGCTGAATAGCAGTTTTATTTATACGATGTTCAAAACCATAAAATCATTGCTGAAAAATAAGAGCAGGTATAGAAAATAATTGTAAAAATATTTTTAAAAAAATCATTGAGTTATCAAACGGTACAGAACTGCATGGCAAAAAATAAAATCTGACTGTTTTATGTCGTTTATGATTCGGATAAAACGTAGAGTAGGATAAAATCATTTTGTCGAGAAAACAGCTTTGAACCATCAATAAGAAAGGGAATTTTTTTACCGCCTGAAGTGAAAAAAATTTTTAAAAAAAACCCGGCACAGTTACATTGAGAATTTCGGTTCAACGCATATATGATAAGCGTCTTTTTATATTGTGAGTCAAAAAACTGTACTCCTATAGGCCAGTGTTTCCGAAACATATGACTTTTGTGTACCCTTTCTAAATTTTTCGCAATGCTGCATACCACTAATAAAAAAATAAATGTATTTTTTACTATAAAAATTGTACATAACTGGCTCTTGGCACCACTAATAATTAACTGTTAACTCTGCAAAAAATAGCCAATAGAAAAATACGTAATCATAAATTTTCACGGTTAAATTTGTTTTCAAATAAAATTTCCTAAAATTTTTGTTTGTTGCAAGTTATTTCGCATAAGAAAACGTACCCCATCTAAACTGTTCCTGTACCCCTGGGGGTACACGTACCACACTTTGGGAAACAGTGCTATAGGCTAAACGGCGAAGTCTTAGAGTAAAATAGCTCAGCCACCAAAATATTCTTTTAAATGATTTGAAAATAGATAGCTGATAAAAAATATTTCGCGGTATCTGGTTGATACGAATTCTGCTCCCTGCTTACATCTACCACAATGTTTATTTGAAATATCCTCAGAGGAAGATGTGTGATGATTTAGAATAATCTTGCTGTCTGGCTAACCACCTAAGGTTTTAAATCTTTTCTTCTCCGTGGAATTCAGATGCGATTCTCTATGCAACGCAGATCAAAAAGTTATCAACGAAGGCAAGTTTGCTCAAATGCTTGATCTAGAAGCGCCCTTGTCTTCTGAGTACGGTTCAAAATTACAATAAGGTTGTGGAGTTGAACACCACCAATTGTAAAGTAAAATTTGGGTCAGCAGTATAACGGCAAATACAAAAATAAAATATAAAAGTTATAATAAATATTTATAAATGAAATTTATAAGTAAACTACCAAAAAAAAAGCACTGGTAAGTAATACCATCTAAAAATTGTCGATGATCTTTTTTTATTTTCAGAAGTATTAAAAATATCATACTTTAATATTACAAAACTCATCAATTCAAATCAATAAATCAATCGAATGTGCAGTTATAGTTAATACTAGCTTTTATTAATTTAAATAGTGATAATTTCAGTGCAACATGGACCAGGCTTAGTGAGTCTACCAATTAGTTAGAGTGCCAGTACGTGACGCAGAGATTTTATTTTTCACTGCCCGACTGAAGCTCCCTAACATTACTCACTTATTCATGAGGGAGCCATTACACTAACGTATTTCTATTTCAAACTTAGTTTCTGCTATTTAGTTCCCATTTCCCTCAGTTAACAATACTATATTCTGACAAATTAAGATATTAGCTAATAATAATGATTGTCATCAAAGCCATCTGTGTCATTGATGTAACATCAATAAATATTTGCCGCTTAATCGAACGCGATTGATTATGAAATGCTATTATGAATTAGAAATTACATCAATGAGATTAATATAGTTTAAAAACATTATTTATTACATAGTCAGCTCTCTTAATCTCTTTGATATCTAACATTTAGGTGTATTAAATTCAAACATAAAATTTTAATATCTAGATTGATCTATAGTTTTGTAATTAATTTTTGCCTGTATTTTACAGTATGGTAATTCATTTTCATTTGTGTAGCTTAATGTCTCCATATTATACAATAATTAATTTTGTTTGACAGGTCTAATGCTGATTTCTTAAAATTTATCCAACGGAAAATGTCAGTAAAGTTATTCATGAGATTATTCTGGGGGAAAAAAAGGAATTTGTATTAAGTATACTTTAACTCTTTGTTGACCGGCAATTCTAAATATAAGCTAAATCATAACACCGTTTATTATTTTGTAATTGAAAATGAGAATAAATTAAAACATTCAAAACTAACTCCTATAAATTTTTTTTTCACTGAATGAAATTAAATTAAACTTTGGAAACGGAGCGTAAAGATTTTGCATAATTCTTTATCAGCCTGGGTTTTAGAAATTAAAATAGGTAATCCAAGTGCAATGGCGAATTAATTCGTCATCGGTTGACAATGTTTAGACATGAGAAGACGAGTTAACTCGTGGCAGGTCAGCAATGTGTTAAATTAGAAAATTTAAAAATTGAGGTTTGTTTTGGAACATAGCTCAAAATTCTTCGTTTTTTTTTTCTCTCGTTGAGCTTCAAGTGATATTAAAAGTTCAAACTTTTCCCTCAGTTTTCTCATTTTATCAACTACAAAATGGTGCAGTTTATAAACTAAAGCGATAACTAGTTGAAGTTCATTTGTTGATAACTAGTTAAAGTAGATGTTTATTTTAAGTACTTTATTTTAAATTGTTTCAAGGATATTTAAAAATTCAAATAAAAGAAGCAAACTTTAAATGAGACATTTGTAAATTTTTTTAAATGCTACTAGTAAAAGATTTCCGACGAATCATTAAAATAACGGGTAACTTTAGTAAAAATACATCAGAAATTTTAATTTAATAAAATTTCTAATTTCTAATTTCATTTCATTAAAGAATGGTTTTGAAAGCTTCTGCTTGACAAACGTTTTCATATATTTTCAGCTTTAGAACAATTTATCCCCATAATTGATTTAATTTGGAATTTTCTTTAGATAATTTTTCATTTCGCTAAACACTTTCTAGCTATATGGTGAAATAAGCAAAAAGTAAAATTAACATTAAACAGAGTAAGTAGGGCATATACCAATAATGTTACAACTGACCTTTTTCGATGTATCTTTTCTTAGTGTCAAAACTAGATATTGCTTTAAATTTTTTTACCCATCTTATATATACACATATATTTTACATGTATTTTACATGTTTCACCTATATCTACATGCACATGTTCACACTGTGATAACTGTTTATACACATCCTTGGCAAATTAAAAAAAAAAATTGAACTGTGATTTTTTGATTTTTTAAAAAAGTTTCGTCAGAAATCTTTCATAACCTAAAAAGTATTCCTGTCAACGCTAAAACGTTATTACAGAATAAAACTGATATAATCTCAAAAATCCCCAAAAAATTTCAAAGCGATATAGGTATAGATTCTTAGAAAAGGTAAATCCAAAATGACAGTTTTAACATTATTGATACACTATCCAGCCATTAGTGACCGGACACCCCTTGAAAGGCAGGTGGACTCGTCCTGGCGGAATAAATACGCAACCTGTGGTGGGGGGAAGACCATTCGCAAGCAGGCGACGGCCATACGAGCGTTAACAGTGAAAATGAGTGGACGGTGAGAGCTGAATGAGGCGGAAAAGGGCATGATCATAGGTTCCCACCGATTTGGTCATTCCATACGTGCCATCTCCGACAAGTTTCAGATACATCGGTCAACAGTTGGTGACGTCGTGTTGAAATGGGAACGAGAGGGAGTGATAAAACCGCAGTCCCGACCTGGCAAGCCCAAAATAATGTCCGACAGGGATCGACGATCTCTTCGACGTGCAGTGAAGGCAAACCGACAAATGTCGTTGGACACTGTCGCTACCAACTTCCGGACTGCATCTCGCAGTGTTGCCAATACACGTACCATTCGTCTGGAGCTGATTGCACATGGATTCCATGGACGAGCAGCAGCACATAAGCCAAACATCTCTCCATCAAACGCCCGCCACCGATTTCAGTGGTGCAGAGCACGTCGTCAGTGGACAGTAGAGCAATGGAAAAGCGTTATGTGGAGTGATGAGTCACGCTACATGTTGTGGCACTTTGATGGACGGGTGTGGACCTGGCGAATGCCCGCAGAACGGTACCTACCGGAGTGCATTGTCCCCACTGTGAAGTTCGGCGGTGGAGGAATTATGGCGTGATCCTGTTTCTCATGGTTTGGCCTTGAACCCTTGGTGTTAGTGCGTGGAACCCTGAACGCAGAAGGGTATAGAGACATCATGGACAATTCGGCGCTTCCCACGCTGTTGCAACAGTTCGGTAATGGCCCGTTTGTGTTTCAACACGATAACGCTGCCATTCATAAAGCACATGCCATCACGGACTGGTTTGATGAAATGGGGGTGCAAGAACTTGACTGGCCATCCCAAAGACCCGACATCAATCCAATTTAGCATCTCTGGGATGAGTTGGAGCGCCGGTTGAGGGCCAGACCACAACGCCCCAAAACCACCACTCAACTCTTCGCCATGTTACAGGAGGAATGGCGGGCAATACCTGCCGCCGTGTACCAACACCTAGTGGATAGCCTTCCTAGAAGGGTTAAAGCTGTGATTCGGGCGCGTGGAGACCCTACGCCCTACTGACTTGATACTAGCACCTCATGTATCTGAAGTGAGAGGTGTCCGGTCATTAATGGCCAGATAGTGTATGTACCCTATTTACTCCCTTTAAGGGGACTTTTCTCCTGATCAAACTCCTGGAACTATATTTCTCAGATTACGGCTACCCTCTATATTTTCGGAATTTGAATCTGAAATCTAAATCCGTTCAAAATAAGCTTTGTTTATTCAGAGAAAGTACAATTTTGTAAATCATTTCGTTTAAAAAATCATGTGCACTAATTAACTAGCATATTTGAGGTCACTCCCTTGAACCATTAATTTTAACTCTTAGAATCTGATCCCTCGATCAAAAGTTATTCAGGTTGGTTCGTTCTTTTTTCTGCACACTGTACATTATTATTTCCAAATATTTAGAGACATATTTTCGTTTAATTTCTATTGGCTCTCTCAATCTGTCCTCACAACTATTATTTTCATTTTCCTCTTTTGCTTGATTATAGTGTTCAAGCTCGTTTTATCTTCTTTTTCTAATCAAAAAAATCTTTTTTCTTAGTTACAATTAGTTTGTAATTTTTGTTTGAGTCTCTGTATCCGTCTAATTCAATTTGTGTTTTGATATTGGCAAAGATTATTTTATCTGACTTTTTCTCATATTGATTTTTTAAGATACACAATCTAATTTCCGATTAAAAGACACTTTAAATATTGAAAGATGAATAAATTAATGATAAAAAGATAGTAAAAGAAATGTAGTTAAAACATTATCTGAGAAAAAACATTATTTTAGTTGGTATTTTTGTTCTTAGTAATTTAATAGGATGTTTTTAGAAATTAAAACAAAATTGTATTAAAACATTTAACTTAATATCTTTTTTTATTTACAAAAAAATTGCTAAAATTTAATAAAAATTAGATTTACTCAAACAATTTTACTTCATTAAAAAAATTAGTTATACTTTGAGTTAATTCATTCCGATTAAAAAAAAATTGCTTGATGCCTTTGCATATGACTTTACGCTTTAATATCCTGCCGAAAGTATTCACAACTGCAGAGCTGCTTTTCGTTCGGATGTCAAAAATTGCTGAATAATTCATTTTAAGTAAAATTCTTGTTAAATTCAAAGTTTGAAATGTTTGATATTGTGTTTCGGATAAGCAAACAACTACGTTCACAAGTCGGGGAGACAAATTTCCATATCCTAAAATGTAAATCATACGAATTGATGATGCGACGCGTATAAAACGATTGGATAATTTATGTAGTTGTCAAGTTCAAGTATACGGAATTTAATTTATTACTTTTAACCTTATTTTAATGGCTCCATGGTTACATGAAAAAAAATATCTCGCAAAATCGTAATACTTTACGTTTGATTAAAGAAAGATAAAAATGAAGACATTATTATTTCTTGAAAAATTTAGTTAAATGCAAATATGATACAATAACATCCCACTGAGAAAAAATTATATTCTTCTTAAATTACCGAACGGTCTGGTAATGACAATTCTGGTAAAATAAAACATAATTATTTTTATAAAAATCAAAACTTACCGACTTTAAACTATTCATTTGGTAATTATTTTACCTTCATTTGGTAATTTCGGTTTTCAAAATTATATTTCTTATTGCATCACTTTTAGTATTACAAAACTGGAAAGTAAATTTAACCGAGTAAATGGTTTTTATGACATGCTCTATTGCATCATGATAAAATTTCCAGACTTTACCACATTTACCAAATTAGATCTCATATTAGTGGACTATCATGCAATTGCATCATTTTTTTGTTCCTATAGAGTCAGAAATACGGTACATTTTACCATAATCTGGTAGTTTTGACTATACTTTTTTTCTCACTTCATATTATTGCAAATTCTAATAAATCCTAATATATTCTAATATTTACTTCGTAATTATATTTATACTATGTACTATTTACTTCTTAAAATATATTTTATATAAAATTAAGGGATCAATATGCCTGTTGTGTAATAAAGTAAGAGATATTTATTGCTGACTCTATCTATTTTGGTTATAAGCCACTAAATAGCCAGGAAAATGACAGATTTTCTTGGGACAAACAAATTATTGACAGAAAAAAAAATTTTAAACGAAGTTTTTGTTAATAATACCCTCTGCGTACATTCTAGACCGGTTGAGATAAAAAAAAATTAGGTATTGAAAAATTTATGGGAAGTTTTGAATCTAGTCATTATTGGAAACATTGTTTGGGACATGCCAGAAACATGAAATTTTGAAGTTCAATTAAATTTTTTAACTATACAAAACAGTTAATACTAGTGCAAAGTCGTTTTAAAATGCTAATAGCAATGCTATTTATTAATTTTTTTTTAAAAAAGTTCTTGTAGTATTATAGTATTAGATCTTGGAGCAAGGAACACTGAATTGTCATATTTCGTGGAAATCACCCATATATATAAGGAGACACTTCTATACTAAATCATTTTTGATCTTTCTCAACAAATCCGAAAGGAATTATTTATTTATAAAATTTAGAATTGTTTAGGTTATGCAATTTCTCATATTTATCAATAAAGTTTAAAGCTTTTACGGATTTGAGGGACCGACAATAAATTACTAACGGTAAATAGTGTTTCTAATCACCATATGAACAAAAATGTAGCACCAAAAATATGAATTTGTAGTTTGTAACACTAATTTTGCGGTTAATTTAAAAAAAATTTATTATTGCGGTTATAAATTTAATTATTGCGGTTTTGCGAGATATTTTTATATGCCATAATTGCACAAAGTTTTGTACACCTAGCTTAAATATTCATGGAAATGTTCTAAAAAAACTATTTTTTTTGTCTTGCTTTTTTTGCTATAACTTTAAAAATATTCAATAAAATGAAGAAAACAATTTTGGAGCAATTATAAGTTAATGGTAAAATTATTTAAATTTTTGCTTTCTTAATTTTGATATGAATTGTATTTGGAAACTAACGAAAAAATGTCCGATTTGAATATTTCAAAAAATTTAAAAGTTTAAATTACTTTTCTAAGTTGTTTTCGTACTTTTTATGAGAATGCTAAAAATGATAAGGGTTTTCCGCAAATTTTACTTTATACTATTAAACAAGATTCATTAAAAAGGACACCGGTTTTGTTGGGGGATCATTAGTCATAAAAATATCCCTTTTTTCCATGTTTTGCTTCTTAATACCATCACACTTCTTAACTATGTTTTATTTTTAATCATAAAATCAATTCAATTTGCGAAATCAATTTTGATACATAAGAGGTAAATAAACACATTGAAACATTAAATCAAATTGGAAAAGCACACAAGGTAGCTGAAACCAAATTTGTTTTACATAAACTAGAAATAAGACATATATAAAATATTCACAATTTAAAAAAAGAAATAAAAGTGTGTCTGCGGAACAGTACTTCATCAGGGGACACACTGCCTGCAAACACACAGGAGCCTTTCCGTTGTTAGTGGATTTAACCGAAACTAACAGTGCCCCGAGGCCCCTTAATAAAAAGACCAAAAAAAAAAATAACCTTTACCACAATTGAAAAGCACTCTAAAATTGAAAAGGAATCACTATTTATTTCTTAATACCGTCATTCTTCCTTCGGACCTAACTTTTAGAGTACTATCATTTGTTAAGAAATTTTGTTTTATGAAATAAATCATATTTCTTGAAAAAACCCTATTATTTTGAAGATTTTTTCAAAAAGTAAAAAAAAAAAAAAAAACTACCAGGAAAATTGCTTGAAATTTTAAGATATTTAAATAGAACTTTTTTCATTAGTCGCCAAATATGATTCACAAAAAAAATATGAAAAATTTTAAAAAAATATTTTTCTGTGCATGCGCAGTATAGTAGAACCACTGTAATTACTTATATTTTGGACAGTTTCCAACAAAGGGTTTTCAAATTTTAAGGCAAATATTTCGTAATTAATTTTAAATTGCTCCGAAAATTTTGCTGAATTTTAATGCAGGATTTCTTTTTAAATTTCGTTTTATTAAAACATCCATATCTCCATAAATAATTAAATCAGTTTTCGAAATTTTGTGCAATTATTGCAGCAAATAAACAACATAATAGTTCTATTGTATTGCGACATTTTTGGGCATCGTGGTCAAAAACACTATTTATCCGTTTGCAATTTATTGTCATCCCTTCAAACCTCTATAAGCTTTAAATTTCATTGATATGTATGAAATAAAGCATGATCTAAAGATTTTTGAAGTTAAAAAAATGTTTCTTTAAGTATTTCTTGAGAAATATTAAAAAAATGTCTTAGCATAGAAGTGTTTCCGTTATTTTGTCCATTTTCTCTACTTATTAAAGTCATATTATAGTTGTTCTTATCTAGCTATTGAAATAACCTTAATCATAAAAAGAATTTTATAAACTAAAAAAAGGCTATATATGTGACAATACGATTTCTTTTCATTTCATATTCAAATTTCATTTTTGTTATAAAAAATGAAAAAATAAAAATAAGAAATATCAACGTTCACAAATAAAATAAAATTTTTCCAAAATTTCTGAAATTCTGTGAAAATATAACGAAAATTTATTAAATTAGAAACAAAAAATTGGGCAAAAAATTCATACCTTAATATTGACTTCCTTAGCATAAAAAACATACAAACATTTTATCGACATTTCTTAAGAGTTAGTTTATTAAAGATACTAAAAGAAGGAATTTGATTATAATGCATTTTAAAAAGATTAACTTAATAAGTATTATTTAATTTATTAAAAAAAATATTTTTATAAGCTTTAATTAACTTTCAACTCTAGTAGCCATACTTGGTTTAAGTAAAAGAAAATTCTTTTTCAAAAAGAATCTGAAGTTTTTAACTTTCTTCGAATAGAAAAAAAATATTCCAGTTCTTTTTTTTAAATTTCTACTTATTATATTTTAAGTAAATTATTTAATTACGTAAAAAAACTTTTAAATTCCTTGAAAGCCTTATAAAAAATAAAAATTAAAAAGTGTTTTTTTTTCCTTTTTTTAATAATGCATTGAAAAAGATGAACAAAAAATGTGGTTTATTTAATGCACCATCTTACTTAAGTTTGAATGATTTTTTTTGTCCTTAATATTTAAAAATAAACTGAAATTATTAATTATTCACAAATATCAAATTAAAAACAAAGTTTCTCAAAACTAGTTATTATCATTAAAAATAATATCTTATAGAAAGAGATTAAGGAGAAAAAAATGTTTAAAAAGATTAATTCATGTGGTCTCTTATAATTAACACTATTATAATTTGTAATTAGAGAAGTGCTTCATAAGAAAAACAGTTCCTAAAATAATAATAATTAAAAGGTATCAAGCGTGATATCTTTTTTATTTCAAAATGCCTCTTTTGTTTATGACTAAATATATGTTTAATAAGAAAAAAAGTACCTAAATATGTGTTTAATAAGAAAAAAAGTACCTAAAATAATAATAATTATAAACATTCTATCCTGATATCTTTTTTACTTCAAAATGCCTCTTTTGTTAATGACTAAATATATGTCTCGCTAATAAGTTAAAATAAATAATGCGGACGCCTTTTAAATAAAATCAATCAAATGAACTACAAGTTCTGCAGATGAATGACAACAAATATAAAACTTTAATCTTTTAATAACTAATAATTTAGCATCAAAAACGGATTCTAAAAATTATAATTCTAAATTACAACAAAAAAGAACAACAACAAAAACTATTTCTGGTTGCTACGCAACCTAAAGTGAAATTTTAAAACAATTAAATCTAAAGAAAATTAAAGGTGGCGCTTCTGTCAAATATACATACGTTAATGACTTAAAATCTTAAACATACTCCCACCTTGCAAAGTGATATTATAAATAGCACTTTGGAACAAGCATTTATTTCTTTAAAATACAAACTAACTCATGTATATTGGTCACCTTTATATGAAACTAATTAAAAAAATATTCAGTCATTATATAAATAACAAAAAGTTCATAAATCTAAACGTTGTGGAATTTTTATGATTCTTCCCAATCTGCCTTTGATAGGAGAATTCACTTCCAAATTATCAGGCACATCAACGGACTTGGGAATATTATCAACTTCCAAGTTAAGTTTCTTTGAAGACTTTTCCAGAACATCCATATCGTTCTTTGCTGATAGCTCTAAAGGATAAAGTCTTTGGAAAGGTCGGATCCTTTCTCCTTGAGAGGTTCTTAATCTGGCTACTCTAGGAATACTGTCCTTTCCAGGATAAAGCTCCAAGACAATTCCAAGAGGCCAATCTATGCGTCGAGCATTATCTTGTCCTATTAAAACAATATCACCGATGTTTATTACATCATTCCTTCTTATTCCCTTGTGCACTAGCTGAGCAAGATATTCATTTCTAAATCTTTGTTTGAGATCTTCACGTAATTTTTGCAAAAATTTTACACGTTTCAACATAGAGGTTCGATTCACAAGGTCTAGATCGGGAGTTTCGTTGCTGTTGCTACCTTCCCCGTATATAAATGTTGCCGGAGTTAAAGGTACTAATTCAGATGGATTATCGTGAATGTAGGTCAATGGTCTGCTATTTATAACCGATTCACAGTCACATAAAATTGTAGTTAGTTCTTCATAATCCACAACAGATTTACCTAACACACGACGCAGAAGAGTCTTAAGCATTCCAACTATCCGCTCCCACCATCCACCCCACCATGCTGCTGTGGGTGGAATAAATTTCCAAATTATTTTCTGAGCGGTTGAGTACACAGCAATCTTGTCCCAATCTAAATTCTTTAAATAATTGTTTGCTCCTACAAAGTTCTTTCCATTATCCGAGTAAATGACCGATATTCTACCTCTTCTTGCGATAAATCGTCTGAATGCTTGAATGAAAGCATCTGTAGTGAGAGACCGTACTAATTCAAAGTGAACTGCTCGGTACACAGCACAGGTAAACAAAACGATCCAAGCTTTTTCATTCGATTTTAGATACAGAGGACCGGCATAGTCCACACCAGACACTTGGAAAACTTTTGTCTGAGTAACTCTTTCTCTTGGAAGGGGCGCAAACGGAACTTCTACTGGTTTAGCTTGATGACGCTTACAAATCACACACTTGGAAATAACTTTATTTACTAACTTTTTAGCTTTAAGAATCCAGTATCGCTCTCTGAGTCTTGAGAGTAAGATGGAACGACCTGCATGCATCGCTTTTATATGCTCTTCACGGATTAATTCTAACACAACACTGTTAGCAGGTAAAAGGATTGGACATCTGAAATTCTCATTCTCATCACTATGTACCAGTTTGGTCTTTACTCTCAGAATATCACTTTTATCTCGAAAAGCTTGTATTTTGGCGAGAAATTTATCATCTTGGAAATGCGTTGTTTGCATTGACTTAAAAATCACACTTTCTGCCTTTGTTAACTCCTCACAGATTAAATTTCCCTTCAACTTATCCTGATGTGAAACGTTGTGGACAAAACGTAGGATCCAAGCTACTACTCTTACATTTCTGCTATATGTTGAAAAGTAATTACACCATATTTCCGTTACTTCAATATTTACCATGGAAATAACTACTTGTTTTCTTTTTTCCAAATTTACTTCCTCTTCATTAACGGAAATTTCGTCAGCTGCTGCAGGCCATTGCGTGTGGGAAAGATATAGCCAGCTGGGGCCCTCCCACCACTTCGAATTGCCAAGTTGTTGAGCAGAGCAACCTCTACTTGGTAAGTCTGCGGGATTCATAGATCCGGGCAAATGCCTCCATGCTTTTACTGGAGTCAATTTCCTGATTTCTTGAACTCGATTTTCCACAAATACACCCCATGTGTCTTCTCTTTTAAGCCAAGCTAATACAGTTGTTGAGTCTGTCCAGAAATGAACTTTGTCCGTCTGAAACTGTTTTACTATTTCAATAGATAGACGAGCTGCAATTGTGGCACCAAGAAGTTCAAGTCGAGCAATCGTTGTTTCCTTTTTCCCGCTAGGTGCGATTCTTGCTTTACTCTGTATCAGGTGAACTTGAACATTGCTTTCATCTTCTATTCTCAGGAAAACTACTGTGGAATACGCAAATTTACTGGCATCACAAAAGAAATGTAATGAAATGCGTTCGTAACCTTTGTCACAATGTAACCACCTTGGGATTTCTATGTGCTTCAGATATTCAAGCTGACTTAGCCACTTTGTAAAATCTTCTCGTGTTTTTGTGTCAACTTCATCGTCCCAACCAATTTTAGCTTTCCACAAATTTTGTAACCATAATTTTGGTCGTAGCGATACCGGGCTAGTTATCCCCATAGGATCAAAAACTCTGTGTGAGGCAGCTAAAATGCTTCTTTTGGTGATTTTTTCATGTTTTGTGTCTTTCATATCAGGAATATTAATTAACAGAGTATCACTTTGTCTATTCCACTTCATTCCCAGAATATTGGTCTCACTAGAATTAGGTTCTGATGGGTTAGTAGACTCCCACCCTCGTAAATCAAATTGTCTTTCAGCCATAATATTAGTAGCAACTTCTATAAATTGTTTCAGCTCTGATTCAGTTTTCACGCTTGTGAGGCAATTATCTACATAAAAACTGCATATTAGTTCCTGTATAATCTCTTTAGGGTATTTTTCATTCCCTCCCATTGCTTCTTCTAGTTTATTATTCAAATGGTATTGAATAGTGGCTCCTAGCAAAAACGGACTACAAGAAACGCCAAACACAACTCTTCGATGACGAAAATGTTTCAGCTGTCCATCTTCTCCATACCATAAGAATCGCAAGAAATTTCTATCATTTTCATAAAGACTTATTTGCAAAAAAGCCTTACGTATATCAGCTGTTACGCCAAATTGATATCTCCGAAATTTATTTATCATTGAGGGAATTACTTCTATCAAATTTAACCCTTTTTCTACACAATCATTTAAACTAGGAACTCCTTTTCTCTTAGAAGAAGCATTGAACACGGGCCTGATTTTAGTTGTGCTGCTCTCCTTTATCACAGGTCGATGAGGTAAGTAATGACAAGGTATCCCCATGTCTTCTTTTGGAACCTCTTCAATTATTTCCTCTTTCTCCCAGTCCTTGAACACTTCTCCATAGGCATCATACAATTTGTCGGTTTTCAACTTGCGTGTTGTCATTTGCAATCTCTTTAACGCCAAATCATAATTATCTGGCAAAGGCAAATGCCCATCAAGCCATGGCAGACTAACTATAAAACGGCCATCTCCTTCAACTTTCACTGTATTTAAGAAATGTTCCATTGAGGCTTCTTGCAGTTCCTCTCTAGATTTTTGTTCTGAAGGATCTTTTATTCCTAAAGAATCTAATCTCCACAGCTCAGAAATATCCATTTCTTTTACTAAAAGTGAAGTAACCAACATTGCGTTGCTTGACGGTAAATCATTTTCAGGTGCTTTCCCTGTTAAAGTCCATCCCAATAGTGTCTCTATTGCTACTAATCCACTTGCCAAAACTCTTCGTTTTCCTGTCATAAGTTTTCCTATTACGTCAGCTCCAAGCAGAATTTGAACTGGTTGTGACTCATTTCCGACGTCTGACAACTTTATATTCATTTCTTCAAGCTCTTTTAACCAGGGTCCAAAGCTAACAGGTGTTATAGTATCACAAATAGATGCTTGATCTAAAGCTTCCATGTTACAAGTCAAGTTATTCTCTGGATTCCTTAATCTAATTCTATAACACGTGTGTTCAAATTTATCTGATTTATGACCACCAAACAAAGAGTGTATGAGAGTTTCTTTTCTCAAGGGAACATATTCCATCTTTTCAGCCAAATTTTTTAAAATATATGTTCTTTGTGATCCAGAATCTAAAACTGCTCTCACCACAATTTCTTTTCTATCAGATATCAGCTTTAGTTTCATAGTTTGAAGGAACACTTTCGGACCGTACGTGATGTTGGACATGTTTATTTCAGAACTTTCACTTTTCTGCCCAGATTTATCGGGTTCACGATTTTTTGCAGCTAAAGATTCACACATTAGTACCACATGTCTTTTACCGCATATGACACATTTTATAAAAGCTTTGCACTTACGAACTGGATGTCCTTGCATTAAACAGGCAAAACAACTTTGACTTTCTCTTACTATGTTCTCTCTTTCAGCTAAAGTCATATTTCGAGCGGAAAAGCAATCTGAACTTTTATGTTTCCCAGAACAAAACACACACCCCTTCTTCAAATCGTTTACATCTGTAGTCAATAGATTTGCCGCTGTTGGAAATCTTTTTGTTGGCAAATCTCTTGCTTTCTTTTTAAAGGGTTGGCGTTTTTCATCAGATCCCAAGCCAAAACCTGACATGGCCAAATTAATTCTTTCTTCACCTTCCGTTTCTGCCTTCAGAAAAGCCATGATGTTTGTTAATCGCTCTTTGGCGTCAACTGAAGCAACGCGCGAAGAACTTCGGTTCCAGGCTTTTAGAAACTCTTCTTGGAAACAAGATTCGGGTAGACTATACTTGAGGGTGCCAACGCCAAGTTGTGCTCGCGATTGATCGCCAAGCTGGGCGATGTAGAAAAACAATCGTGATTCTGATTGGTTTAGATTTTAATCGTGATTCTGATTAGTTTAGAATTAAGCGTTGTTTTTAAATGAATTTTTAAATTTAATTTCAGAGATCCGTTAGTTCTACTTTGGATACCGGCAGGTAAGGTTATTTTTGCTTCAGGTACTAAAAATGAATACTGTCAATAAGATAAATCTTAAGTTTCTATACGATTTTAATAACAATGAAAAAAAAACAGTGATTGACAGGTGTATGAATGAAGGTTTAATTAGTAATAGATATAAATGTCCTGTTTGTGGGATACCACGGCGTTCCGGGCAAACAAGTATGGCGCCAAACATAAGTCGCCAATTTCGCCAAGGGGCACCCTCAAGTATATTTTTCCCCAAGATTCTACCATAGGGAATAGTATTGAAGCGCATTTCTCGGTCGTAACACCTAACGTTTCTAAAGCTCTAAGATATGACTCTAGTTTGTCATTAAGGGACGTCATAGATATCTTTTCATGCTTTTGAACGGAAACTATGAGCTTCAACAATTCCCTAACATAAACTTCGACCAAAAGGTCATCCTTGCCTAATCGGGCTTTGACTATCTACTGCTTTGGTATAGTTTGCAGCTGTTGGAGGAAAGCTTTCTACAACTTCTCTAGCTCTAGATCCAACAGTTGTAGCTTGAATTAGTTTTTGAAACTTGTTTTCAGGGGCAATATCTGTATCTTTATGAATTTGTTCAAATTGTCCCCAAAATGATAGCCAATCTTTTAAATCTCCACTAAATTGCCTAAGTTCTAATTTTGGCAAATTAAACTGCTTTCTGGCACTGGCACTAATAATATTTGGCGGAGACTCACCGGTTCTTTGCGATGTAGCTTGAAGTCTCGTCAACTCCAGTTCATGTTTTCTTATATTTTCTCTCTCTTCATATTCTCTTTGTTTCTCTTCATATTCTCTTTGTCTCAATTTTTCTTCATATTCCTCCTTTTGTCGTCGATCATTGACAGTAGCTACCAATGCACTTGTTACAAAATCTGGATCAGCTAAATATTCTTTACTTTTCAAAATGATCGTTTTCAGATCCGCTACAGTAGCTTTTTGAGGTAATACTTCGCCAATTTCTTGGGCAACAATAATAAGATCTTCCTTTTTAAATCCTTTTGATGCTAAAAGCATTTTTCAAATCAGAAGTAGCGTATCAACCGTCCTGTCGCGGACGCCATAAAATGTCGCTAATAAGTTAAAATAAATAATGCGGACGCCTTTTAAATAAAATCAATCAAATGAACTACAAGTTCTGCAGATGAATGACAACAAATATAAAACTTTAATCTTTTAATAACTAATAATTTAGCATCAAAAATGGATTCTAAAAATTATAATTCTAAATTACAACAAAAAAGAACAACAACAAAAACTATCTCTGGTTGCCACGCAACCTAAAGTGAAATTTTAAAACAATTAAATCTAAAGAAAATTAAAGGTGGCGCTTCTGTCAAATATACATACGTTAATGACTTAAAATCTTAAACAATATGTTTAATAAGAGAAAAAGTACCTAAAATAATAATAATTATAAACATTCTATCGTAATATCTTTTTTACTTCAAAATGCCTCTTTTGTTTATGACTAAATATATGTTTATATAATATCATTTAACAGAATTTAGATATTGTCCAAAACAACAAATAAGATGTATTTATCATGTATACTTGCAAATAAAAATATACTAGGTCTTAAACCTTTCTAAAAAGTAATCATTTAACTCAAAAAGGAAAATAAAATATTAAAAAAAATGTTTTTTATGTGCTAGCATACACCGTACTGCTAGCATTTCTCAAACGAACTATAATCTACTTACGTTGTGATAATTCGCTGTGCCTGTCTTATTAACGTGCAGGAAGGTTACTGCTACCGAGTTGTGAACAGTATAAAATCCATCTCAAAACTTTTGAAAATTTTTACAGCAGCAATTTTTATGATAAGTCCTATCATAAAAATTAACCTACTCAAAAACATTGGTCAATCTCAACACGATTGCCATAGAGATGATGTGTTCAATTGATGATATTAAAAATTTTTTTTGAAAATCTGTCGTAGAAAATACAACAATTGTTATATTATAGTAATATTTCCAACATTTCTAATTAAAACAATTTCCTTTCTAGGTAAACATTTTTAACACATTTTAAATTTTTGAATTGAAAATTCATTCTGTTTCGAAGAAATTAAGGATTTAACTATTCGGCATTAAGATAAAAAGTACGGGGTTGGGACAGTCTGGTTGGTAGGACGTTGGGCTAGTGTTCGTGAGAACGTGCAATCGAATTTCTCCTTCCGAGGAATCCCCGTGTATTAAATGGTTAGTGGTGCACGTTGAATCTGTCAGGGTCACTAAGTCACCAGAGTTCACTTAAGAAATCAATATATCTGGGAATACTGAATCGGAGATTGATAGTTCTCTGGTTAAGGTCGAAGTTATGATCTGTGGATGAATGAATGAAGTATGATTGGGTCCACCAATCATATATATATATATATATATATGTATATATATATATATATA
>NC_092205.1:63119333-63152385 GCF_043381705.1 Parasteatoda tepidariorum | reverse complement strand
CTCTTTCCCCACCCTCTACGCTATATATATACGGACAGTGAAACGGGCTATGTTGTGTGTATGTGGTGTGTGGCTGAAGTCGTATTCTTGACCATACTTTACACCACTGAAAAAAAACAAGAAATTTACTCGTTGCCTGAAAAATTCGCTTAATTTCTTAAGCAAGTGGCATAAATAACAACAGCAGCAACAGATAAATTGCGTTTGTTCAGTTATTAAATTTTACGAAGATCAGATAAAACCGATTTATAATTGTTCCTTTTTTTTAAAAAAAAAAAGCGAGCTAATAGTAAACATTTTTGAAAAGTAGTTAAAAAAATTAGGTACATTAATCTACAGTTTCTTAACTTCAAAATAAAATTTCTATTTATTCAATTTATTGCAACATAGCCTCAGACCAAAAGCTGCACAAAGAATTTATTCGCAATGTAAAAGTTTTTATATCTTCTAGATATAGGGTTTCGGAAAGAATTTCTTATTTTATCTTTAAGCTTCGAAAATCTCAGTGTGCCGAAACGTCAGACTTTGAGAGATGAAATGTCTGTTTAAAAGCGGGGATTAGATAGAAATGGGAGAAAAATAGTTATGCTGTGTAACATGTGAAAGTTGAAGGTGAGTTTAGTGACGTGAACGAAACTTATCAGAAGTTGTAGCAACTTTCAACTATTTGATTCTCATACCTCCAAAATTTAAGTACATATAAAAAAGATATTTGAATAAGAAAGATACTGACTTTTATTTAAAAATGAAAAATGCGCATTCATAATCCTACACTATGTTCGTGACATTGTATAGTATTAAATGGATGATAGATAAAATAGATGCCACAATTTTGAAAATGTTGTTGCGACATTTTAGTTGGAAGGCGGTTTAAAGTTTTACCCCTTTGATGCTAATTTTCCTTTTGCGTTTTTCATTATATATACGGAGCGAGTTAAGCAAATTTCGAGACTACTGTTTACAATTATAAAATAAAAATTAAAATAATTCGAAGGTAATTTCCCTCGAAAGGAAATTTATAATAAATGTTTATTATTTTTTGCTTAATTTATTACTAATTAAAAGCTGATTTAATTAACATCATTTGTTTCATTTGATATAGCAAAATGTGCGATTATAAAAGTAACATAAAGGCGGTAATTTTTTTTTCTTTTGAGATTATGATTATCTTCTATCTCTTTGATTTTAGGTTCCAAAACCATTGAAAATATATTTGTTTATTCGGAGAAAATTCTGTGCATAATCACAAATCATTTTGCCTATTTTATGTCAAACTTTGGGTCCGTAAGGATTACACGTTAGAATGTGAAACTACAAATATGTAAAAATTTATTCAGGTGTTTCTTAATTTGTGCACTGCACATAGAAGTTTTAATTATTTTTAAAAGGGCAGTATGCAAGTGCACTTTCCAAAAATCCTTTTTCTTTATGAGTCCTACAATAATGTAAATAGTTCTGAAATTTAATAGTTACTGCAATTTAAATTGTTCAGAAAGCGTTAAACTAAGACTCTGGGAAATATCTATTTGGTTTGCATAGTTTGAGTACGTTTTTGTGTCTGATTTCGTAACTTAATTAATAGTTAGCACTAATTAATTAGCATATTTGAGGTCACCCCCAGGAACCATTAAGATTGACACTTAGTTCGTGAAAATCCGATCATTAGAACGAAAGTTATTCAGGGTGATTCGCTTTTTTTTTGCGGACTGTACAAAATGGGGAATAATGAAGTTGTATTTGTGATAAAAATATTCTCTCCGAAAATTCCAATTATCACTTCGAAACAATTCGCAATTTTCATGTTATTTTTATCAAATTTAGTGGGGTTTTTCAACATGTTAAACCATTTTTATTCCGTTTCTTTACAATTTTCCCCCCGGTATTAACTTTAAAATTTGGAATGTCTTACGAAATTGTGTTTCATACACTCACGGAAAACTTGGTTTCACATTGAACCCTATTATCGGTACCGTCATGTGGGGCTACTTTGTGCAGGATTTCGCAGTTTTTGAACTTTGACATGTAAAAAATCTATGTTAATTCAAACTTCAGAAAAATTTATCGATATTATATTCATAACTGGACTCAGACGAGTGAATTTGATCAATATTGGCATTATTTGTAGGTAATATTTTCAAATAATAAGTCAAAACATACCTTGCAAAAAGTAGCCCCCAAGTGGGGCTACTTTGTGCAGCGATAGGAATTCAGTTTAATAATCATGTTTTTAGTAAAATATTGATATAAAATTGTTAAAAAAGTTAATTGTTGATATTTTTGATAACAAAAACATCAAGATATGTAAAGATATTAGTTTGAAAATAATTTTCAGTGTTAAAAAACCATTTTTTATAAAGAATTTCTTTCTTAAAAAGAATGTTTATTTCAAAACATTTGGGTTTAAACAAAAAGAAATCATATACATTTTTGAACATTGAAATGGATGAAATTTTAAAAATGATAATAATTACATATTCATTAACATTTATAATATTGATAAATTTGAACATAACATGCTTGAATGAACATGACAGAACTTGCTCTTCAGTTTCTGTCAAAATCACCTGATGTCCTATAAAATATATTTTAATGTGTTAAATCGTTTGATTAATTCATTAAAAAAATCTTTGTAGAAAAAAAATAATAGTTTACCAGCACGTTTCACGTGTTTCTTGTGAATTTTATTAGAGATAGTATTTCTGGGGATTTTGTACTTCCGAGAAGCTTCTGCAATCGACATACCACCAGCAACTGCTTGCAAACATTGTTGCAGCTTTTTTAAAGTGCAATCACGGTAGTTTCTCGTTCCAGGAATTTTTTTTATATCGTCTGACAATTTTTCTGCCGAAAAAAAAACGAATGAAACTTTGCACGAAGTAGCCCCACAGTGCATTTTTTTCATTTTCCGCTTATTTGTTATTAATTTTAAAATTTTTTTAACGCTAACATGATATAATTGTTTATTAATATATGAATAAAAAATTTTGCACTCTCGACAATTGTTTTATCAACGTCTTTGCATTTCACAGTTAAAGTTTCCACGTACACTTTTCGACGTCCGACGATCTCGGAAAGTTCTTGACATTGGATGAACAAAACACACTCTGAGATTGTTTTAAAATTCGAAAAAATGTTTGCAGTAATATAGGAGACTTCTATCTTCAAATTCCATAAATTTTTAACTTGAAAAAAACATAATACTGAATAGCAGCACATGGAAAGTGCCAAATTCGAATTTGCACAAAGTAGCCCCCGCTGCACAAAGTAGCCCCACATGACGGTACCTTAAATCATTATAAAGTGCAAGTTATCTGCATGATTTACAAGATTGTTGAAATTATCCTAGTTTCAATTCAATTGAAGCAATAGTATAAGGTACTTTTATCTAAGATGCATGATAATCTGTACAGTTTAGCACCACGTTAAAATAGCAATAAATTTGAGAATTTTCAGTTTTCTTAAAAATTTCCTGCAGTGTAATTTTACTATCATTGTACTAGAACTCTAGCATTTTACTAGCATTTTAGAATTTTAGCAATTAGCACTTCTTGAAGTTTTATAATATTCCACCAATGTACAGTGCACAACAAAAACGAGACACTTTTAATAATTTTTGATCTACTAATCGGATTTTCAAGTATTAGGACTCAAATTTCATGGTTCGAGGGGTCATCTTAACTTGGCTAACTAGTTTAGGCA
Organism: Parasteatoda tepidariorum; assembly: GCF_043381705.1. NCBI lineage: Eukaryota > Metazoa > Arthropoda > Arachnida > Araneae > Theridiidae > Parasteatoda > Parasteatoda tepidariorum. Next base: position 63,148,686 of record NC_092205.1, on the reverse strand, counting down.
GACGATATTTTAAGTTGCAAAATTAGGCACAAAAACGTACTTTCTCTGACAACGTGCCTTGCAGAAAATGCAGAAGATGCCATGCAGAAAATGCAGAAAATGCCATAAACAGGCATTTTCTGCAACAAATTTGGAAATCTGATCCTTGAAAAATGTGGGGTAGGCGTAATCTGGGAAATGAAGTTTTAATAGTTTGGTCAAGAGAGCAGTCCAACGTTTGGACCCTTTAAATCCTAATTTTATGCCTATTTCGCCATATTTCAAGAACTTTTTAATCGAATTAAAAAGAATTTTTCACGCAATTATAAAATTCATTTATCCAAAAATTGTTCCACACAAAACATAATTTTTAATAATAATTTCTTATTTTATTATCGGAAAAATTTCGATTGCAATTTCTATATTGCAAGATATTGGGAAGGTAATTTTTTACATCATTTCAAAGAATGTAATTTTATATGACAAAAAATGCAAAATGTGAACGAAATTTGTTGAATAGTACTAAAGTAATTGAATTTTAATTATGTAAAATATTTAAAAGTGAATTTCTCATTAATTATTCTAGCAGTGTTAAATTTAACTTTAAAATTTCTTTTCTTTATCACGAAAAGTACAAAGAAAATTATTTCACAAAATCATCTTCTATGAAAAAAAATATACGCATCAAAAAAGAAAGTTTTATTGTAAATTTATTGACGCTCATAGTTTCTTTTCCGAAATTATCTACAATTAAAAAAAAATAAATCTTTTGAAAAATTCCGATAAGTAGAAACGTAACTTTTGAAGTATTTCATCGTTCAATATGCTCTTAAGTTAATAATTTTTTTTATTTACTTATTCTTTTATTTATTAATTAATTATTATTATTTAATTTTTATTTTTCTTAGTTTATAATTTTTTTAATTTACAATAAGCAGCAAACAGAGTATAGTTTTTTTTAAAAAAATCATTTAAAAGTAAGACAAACGAAATATTTAAATTAAGCGAGAAAAATCAAAATCCCCAAACTCGGGACTATAATTGACAAAAGAACTTGCACGCTCAGAAAAAATAAATGCGGGACATTTTTACAAATCAATTGTTCTATACCGAAAAAATGTACTTCAGCAAATTCTGTGAAATTAATATTAAATGTATAAAAAAAATAAAGGACTACGCTGATTTACGTTTTTAATTTTGATTTGATTTTACAAATGAAGGAATGAAAGAAAGAAAGAACAATACAAACAGTCAATCAGCAAAAAAAAAAATATTTGTATTTATAAATGGAGGATGAAACTGTCTCATAAGATTCTACCAGAATCAGAGTAAAACTCTTTTTTTTATTCTTTATTAGAACTCTTAGCAATTTTATTTTTTGCGAGAATAAAGATTATAATTATGCATTTATTGCAGTTAAATTTAAACAAGAATAAGGAAGGTTGAAATTTATCAGTTTTATGTGCTGTGTGTTATTTTTTGCTGAATAGTTTTACATCATTTTTAATTAAGGATGTGTTTTTAAACTACTGCATAACAAAAAAATAGTTTTTACTCTTTGCTTTAACATTTTTTTTACAAATAATATTAGATAAGTATATATATATTTTTTTTACCAGAAGAAAACAGGGATTTTGAGATGGGATATAAATTTTTTTCTCGTTTCTGACATTATCTACACACTAAAAAAATAAAGTCGCAAGTAATTGCATTCTTTTTAAGCGTATTGCCTTCAGCTACAAATTTTTAATAATATTTTGTAATAAACATATACATTTGCTTTTACTATAGTTTATTTCTTTGCTAAACTGAGTAATTAATATGTAACTTTTTAGTTTATTATTTTATTTAGTAGTTAGTACAAAAGAAAATAATAATTTTCTATAGAAAATTCAAACGAAATTTAATTTAAAAAACCGTTAAAATTATTTTAACTAAAGGCTAAAGCATATAAGTTATTATGGTTTCGTAACTACAAAAGTATTCAATTTTTAAACAATTATTTGATGCTCATTTTTTGTTCAAGTAAGAACGACAAGATTAATGATTGATATTCTTTAAGAAGAATGTAAAATTTCGTTTTTGTAAGACCAATAAACTATATATAACTATTATTTATAAGTGTTAGATAACTATATAGTTTATGACTTTTATAAACTTTATTTTGTTTTAATCTTAATACGCAGTTAAGAAAATTAATAAACTGTTGTAGGAGTGTTTTAATTTTGGATAAAGGCTAAATGTCTCGAATTATAGTTAATAATTATACAACCATTTTTTTTTAAATGATTTTTTAGATTTCCTTTTATTTTTCTTACAAAGAAAGCATTTTAACATATCAATATTTTTTGATTACTTTATTCAAGCTAAAGTTACAAGTTAAACCAAAATATATTAATAAACAAAAGCGTTTGTTTAAAGGTAATATGTGCATCGGTTTCAACATACACAAGATATTATACCAAAGTAGTATTTCGAATAAAATACTCAAATTTGCTTCCTGAAATGTTTCCCTCACATTGCACTTTGTAAAAAAGTAATTTAACAACAGTTATCTAGATTAACGTTTTCACTAAACTAAACTAAACTAAACTCAGCGGCGTGACAGCCCATAGAGGGCCAAGGCCTACTGTGCCCATCTCAGTTTTCTTGACCTAGGGCTCTGGGATGCAGGAGCAGATGTTCCGGTCAGGTGGTCAGCCAACCGCGGAACCCCCAGTGTTTAGTTCCCAGCATGCTTGGTACTCATTTATCGACCCACTAAAGGGATGAAAGGGTGAGTCAACCTTGCCCGGCCCGAGGATCGAACCAGGGACCTGTGGCACGACAGCACGAAGCGCTACCGCTCAGCCACCGGGTGTCGAATGTTTTCACTAATTAACAGTATTAAACAGTACTGTGCCTTAACTCCAACAAATGATTGTTATTTAACCAAATAATAAAGTACTGTTAAACGGAGTTCTTATTATTATTATATGAATATCAAGTATAATAGATAAAATATTAATAAATCAAATATTAATATACAATAATATAAAATTAAAACGAAAAATAATGAAAATATTAAGAGTTTGAATCAATATTTTTAAAATCTTTATTGAGAGGACCAGAAGATTTTAAGGACATTTAACATTTCATCTCAAAATTTTGAGAAACGAAAACTGGGTATTCAAATTGGTTTCCATTTGAAAATAAGCTGCAGTGTTCGTTTTGGGCAAAGTTTATCAGTTAGAATTTAATATTTTGATGTTTAAGTAAACATAAACTTTAAGATTGAGAAGAGACAATAATCATGTTGGCTCAATTAAGTCTAGCAATCTTTCTAATTAATTCCTGCATTCTAATTTCCTTTCAAGACCTATTGTACGATTGTATTATAATTTCAGTACGAAGGATTCTACTAGAGTAACTTCTAAGGCTTTTAACCCAACTTCTCTTTGGAATTCAAAGGATATTGAGGTATTGCTATAGATAAAGGAACATCTGGTTTGAAATAGGATAATGTTAGGCGTAAAACTTAAATCTTAAGCAATTCAGTGATGATAAGAATGATACAAATTTTAATAATATACCATACTTAAAAATAAGTATCATTCTTTTATTATAATTAATTGAAAACTTTTATCAAATATTTCTATATTTGGCAGAATAGAAATTAAATTTGTAATTCTTACTTAATTTTCTTATTAACATTACGGATACCTCCTTTTCTCTCACACTATATCATTCTTTAATTTAGAGCTACAAATTGAAACTGCGCTACAAACACCATGATACAAATCTAAAGATACTTCTGAAGGTTGAGCACAGTTGTTTATCAAAGAGTATCTTACTAAAAACGACGAAAAAAAATGTAGGGTGAACTAAAACACACTCACTTGTTCTCTCTGAAGCAAGCTCTAGGTCGTGCTCCATTTATTGCTTTTGTCGTTTTTCCTTAAATGCTACAAACTATCTAGAGCATATATTTTACTTCTGGAAAAAAGTATAGATACCCTCTTTCCCCACCCTCTACGCTATTTAATTTATTTAGAACAACACATTTATGTAGTTTTAAAGCAACCAGTGAGCAATTTTATAGATATTGTCAAAGACTGAGCACAGTGGCATGTTAACAGGAGCAGCACTTAAGATACCTATCAAAAATGAAGTCAACTAAAACGCACGCCCTAGTTCTATCTGAAATAAAGTCTAGAGACATCAGTTGATTTTGCAGTTCAACTTCAAATGCAACAAACTATCTAAAGCGCGGATTTTACTCTTGAAAGAGGCATAGACACTTCAGTTTCCATGCCCACTATGCCATTAATGTATTCATAACAGAAAATTTAGGAATTATTAAATCAACCAATATGCAATTTTACAGATAATGTTACAGACAGACCGATCGTAGTAACGTTTAGCGAAGAGCAGCGCTTAAGATATCTATCAAAAATGAGGTAAACCAAAACACACATTCTTGTTCTATCTGAAACAGGCTTTTAAACTAGCGAAATCAGTTGCTTTGATCGTTTTACCTCAAGTACAACAAACTATCTAAAGCACAAATTTTACTTCTGAAAAAAGGAATAGACACATCCCCTTCCCCACCTACCATACCATTATTTCATTTCTAATAAAAAGAAATTCTACAATACTAAAGCAATCAGTACACCAATTTACAAATTGAGTGATAAAAAATGATGTAACTAAAATGGTTTTACAGTTGACTAGAAAAACTGAGGTCAACTAAAACACACTCCTTCATTCTAACTGAAAGAGACTCAAAGTCTAGCGAGATCAATAATTGCTTTTGTCGTCCTTTCACAAATGCAACAAATTATCTGAAACACGTATTTTATTTTCGAATAAAGATATTGACAACTCCCTCTCCCCTCTCACCATACAATATTTTAACTACAAATTAACATTACACTAAAATAACCAGTATGCAATTTTGCAAATATTGATTAACGCAGAACTCAGCAGAAGATTTTGAAGTTTAATATTAATAAATGTTTGAAGTAATAAAAAAAGGAAAACAATAAGTGCCGAATTTTATTATTTATTAATTTTTTGAATAGTTTATAGATAAATTATTCATAGTTTTTATTTTTACTACGCTTTATTATTTCGGTTTCATGCGTGTGAGGATGAGATCATAAATTTTTTTTTGTTGATGAATTTCGATTAACTAGAGTGTTAAATCAGAATTGGAACTTATAAAAACAAAATATATATGAGTAACTGAGTAAAAATCAGATGAATATTATAAAAGTAATACACATTACTGGTCATTAAAATTGTTACACCAGGAAGGAATGCAAATAGCATAATAATATTTATTGGGCACATACATTATAGCTGGAAGAAGCAACTAATTAAATTTTTAGGATATTTGGATGTATGGATCCACAGGAATCAGTATTCAAAGCAGCCTTCCTTGGCAGCAATAACAACAATTATTCTCCTGGGCATCAAGTCGAACAGAGATTGGATAGCATGGACTGGTACAGTATTCCATGCAGCTCCAACATTATGCCACAATTCATCGACCGTAGTAACTGACGAGTGCTGCCGTGCCAGTCTTTCGGCAACCATTGAACAGGAGTTTTCAAATGGTGAGAGATCAGGAGAACGTGCTAAAAAAGGCAACAGGTGAACATGTTCCGTGTCAAGGAAGGTCAGGACAGTGCGGGTAACATGCTGTCGTGCATTGTTTGCTGCAACATAACGCAATGATGTCCTCGAAGATAAGGCACGGTAACTGGCTCTAACATATCAGAAATGTAACGGCTGCTGCTCAAAGTGCCGACAATGCGAACTAGAGGTGATCGAGACGTGTATCCAATGGCACCCCATACCATTACTCTAGGTGATGGGCCAATATATATGAGTAAATGAGTAAAAAGAAGATTATTATTATGAAAGTAAAACATATGTGTGTAAAAAGTAAAAAGCAGAAAAAAGTGAGTAAAAAAACTAAAACTAAAAAGTGAGTGAAATCAGATGAATATTATAAAAGTAAAATATATATGAGTAAATGAGTACAAAGCAGATGAATATTTTGAAAGTAAAACATATATGAGTAAATGAGTGAAAAGCAGATGAATAATATGTTAAAGTAAGACATATATGAGTAAATGAGTAAAAAGCAGATGAACATTATAAAAAAAACGTATGTAAGTAAATGAGAAAAATGCAGATGAATATTATAAAAGTGAAATATATATGAGTTAATAAGTAAACAGATGACTATTATCAAAGTTAAATATATATGAGTAACGTAAAAGTAAGGAAGATATGAGTAAATGAGCACAAAGAAGTATAATATAAAAGAAAAATATCTATGAGTAAATCAGTTAAAGGGAGATGATTATAATAAAAGTAAAATATAGAAGATGAATATTATAAAAGTTAAATATCGATGAGTAAATGAGTACAAAGCAGATTAATATTATAAAAAAATGTATGTAAGTAACTGAGTAAACTGCAAATGAATGTTATAAAAGTAAATTATATATGAGTAAAATGAGTAAAAAGCAGATGCATATTATAAAAAGGAAAATCTATATAAGTAAATTAGCACAAAGCAGGTGAATGTTATAAAATTAAAATATATATGATCAAAGGAGTAAAAAGCAGATCAATATTATAAAAAATAAATATATAAGAGCAAATGAGTAAGAATCAGATGAATATTATAAAAGTAAAATATATTTGAGTAATTTAGTCCAAAGCAGATTAATATCATAAAAAATATATGTGAGTAAATGAGTAAAAAGCAGATGAATATTGTAAAAATAAAATATATATGAATAAATGAATACAAAGCAGATTAATATTATAAAAAAATATATGTGAGTAAATGAGTAAAAAGCAGATGAGTATTAGAAAAGTAAAATATGAGTAAAAAGCAGGTAAATATTTTAAAAGTAAAATGTGTATGAGTAAATGAGTCAGAATCAAATCAATATTATGAAAGTAAAACGTAAAATGCAGAATGAGTAGTATGAAAATAAAATGTGTACGACTTAATAAGCAAGCAGATTAATATTATAAAAGTAAAATATATTATTGAGTACATAGTAGATGAATATTATAGAATTAAAATATATGTGAGTAAATGAGTAAGAATTAGTTTTCAATCAAATTTATATGAGTAGAGCACTAAAAATCAAATGAATAATATAAAGGAGAAATATATATGAGTAAATGAGTACAAATTAGATGGATATTATCAAAGGAAAATATATGAGTTAATGAGTAAAAACAGAGAAGATGAATATTATTAAAGTAAAATATGTAAAAATGAGAATCAGATTAATATTGTGAAAGTAAAATATGGATGAGTAAATGAGTATTATAAAAGTTAAATGGAGAATTGATATTTTAAAAGTAAATTATGTATGAGTTAATGAATAAAAAGTAGAATATGATAAAATTAAATTATTTATGAGTAAATGAGCAAATAGCAGATGAATAGCATAAAAGTAAATTATGTATAAGTAAATGAGAAAAATACAGAATGAATATTATAAGGGGAAATGATGCATGAGTTAATGAGTAAGCTGATTAATATTAGTGAAAAATGTATGTGGGTAAATGAGTAAGAAGCAGATGAATATTAGAAAAGTAAATTATATATGTTTAATTGAGTAAAAAGCAGATGAATATTGGAAAAGATAAATACGCATGAGTAAATAAGTAAAATGTAGATGAATATCATAGAAGTATACACGAGTTAAAGAGTAAAAAGATGAATATTATAAAAGTAAATCATGTAAGAGTTAATGAATAAATTTCGTTGTCTATTAAGACACATGTCTTTTTGATAAAATTGCAATGTGTTTACTGTTGACTACCAAATGTAACCTTCTCATAAAATTAAAAGTACACGTTCATAAATACCGAAATTACTGAAAACAATTTGGATAAAACCGACGTTGTATAATGCTTTTTGTTAATCACTGATATTTTTATGATAATGTTATCATTACTTCATAGAAATTTTGATCCTTGAATGAAAAATCAATATTTTATCATTATTTCAATATTTTATCAATATTTTATCAATTATTTCAATATTTTTATCATTTATGAACTTTTTATTGGTTTTTCTTATCATTTTATTTTAGGTAACTAAAAAATTTGAAATATTTTATTTCCTTCCATTTTGATCTCCATTATCCTATTTGGTATTTTTCAGTAACCAATTTTATTACAGTGTGCTTTTTACTGGTGAATGTTAGAGAATCGATAAAATAATTTAAAATGCATTAAATTAATATGTATCTCTTAAACTTGAACTTGGTAGGACGTTTTAGACTTTGTTTTACTTTAGTGATGATTTTTTTGAAATTATAAAATTGTTATAAAAATTTCAATTTTATGCTCAATTAAAGAAAACTGAATTCAACTCAATCTAAATTTATAATTAACGTAATATAATGCATACATTAAAATGCTTATGCATATAATTTTAAATACTATACAAATATTTAACAAAAAGAATGCAGATTTTTTTAAAAAAAATTTTGTTTCATTGTAATGCAACAAATTATGAAGATTTCTATAAGAAGAAACTATCAGTCAAGATAAGTGCTGAAAGTGATTTTTATTGGTCACGGAATGGGGTTTGGATAGTATACTCAGTCCCTTTGTAATTAAGCCGAAAAGTGAAATTAAAGGGAAGGACAATAGCAACCTATCTTGTTTGAAAAATACTTGCAATCTATTTACATTCACTAAACGCCGCTTTTATTCCTTGAATTATTTGGTGGAACTCTCATTTTATTAGTAGGTAAAGTCTGTATTTGAGCGCAGCTGGTTAAATAGAATAGACAATAAGCTTATTTGTGATGATAAATTTAACCCACTCATTGCCGACCGACCTGTGTAGGGGGCAGGGAACTGTCATTGCATCAGAAAGGGGCTGGGTTCGAATCCCGGGCAGGGCAGGGATGTTTCTTTCTCCCTTTGTGTGTGAATGTGACCCGCCCTATAAACGGGTTGTGGTTGTGTGAATGGCGTGGCAGAAGTCGAATTCCTGGTCATAGATGGCGCCACTGAAAAACAGGAACAATCGCACCCCCACTGCCTAAACAGGCATACGACCAAAGAAAAAAAAACCCACTCAATAGTTTATTCAAATTAATAAATTATTTAATTTAATAGCAATTTTAAAAGCTAATCTCCAATCAAAGAAAATAAAAACAGACCCACCAGCTAAAAAGAACCATACCTTATTTTAAACGTTAATTTTTTGTGTTTGATTTGGTACTCTTCTTAAGAAAACATTATAACTGAAATATCTGATACTTATTTGCCTATAAAGAGACTATGCATGAACACTATACATGAACACATACATATTTTGTCACTATACATGAATTTAATACAATGAAGAACAGTTTAATTAATATTTTTTCATGTTGCAATATATTTCAGACATTTTATGTAGAGCAGAATATGGCTTTGAAGGTGTAGCATATTTATAGATAAAACCAGATCTCAGACTAGTTCAGATTGATTCAGATTCATATATTTCATTTATATACATTTCAAAGAAAATAGTTTAGATATATTATTAAATAATACCAAAGATACCACTTATTAACAACAAAGAGTAACCTAGGTTTCTTAATTATTTAAATATATATATATATCTTTACTCCTTTGATGAGTATGACATAAGGAGAAATAGCTTACCTGCGTCCATTTTCGTTACGCGAAACGGAGAAACTTCTAAATTAATATAAATGAAGGAACTTATTCTTTATTAGATAAAAAGCTTATATTACAATATGTGTCAGAAGAACTTATTTTATTTAAGTTTTGTTTGTTGTTAAACAATAATATTTGTTTCCGTTGCAGGTTTAATTTGTTTGGTCATCAATGAATAAAAATAATTCATTTAAAATACTACAAACTCTCTAAAGAATAATATATTATAAGTAAAATATATTTTTGTTAATGAGTAAAAAGATGACTATTATAAAAGAAATTTATGTGTGAGTGAATGAATAAACATCAGATGATTATTATAAAGTAAAATAAGGAGGAGTTAATGAGCAAACAGCAGATGAATATTATTAATGTAAATTACATTCGAGTTAATGAGAAAAAAGTAGAAAGATATATTTAAAGTAAAATATATGCGAGTTAATGAATTAGAAGCGAATAAATATTATGAAAGTGAAACATATATGAGTAAATGAGTAAGAATCAGATGAATATTAGAAAAACAAAATATGTATGAGCAAATGAGAAAAATGCAGATGGATATCAGAAATGGAAAATGTATATGAGTGAATGAGTATAAAGCAGATGAATATTTGAAATATATGTGAGTAAATGAGTAAAAAGAAAATGATAAAAAAGCTGAAAAAATGAGTAAGAGGGTGAAAGTAAATAGTTCGTAATATCAGATGAATATTATAAAAGTAAATTATGTACGAGTTAATGAGTAAGTAGAGTAATATTATAAAATAAAATATTTATGAGTAAATGAATAAAAAACAGATGAAAATCACAGAAGTAAAATATGTGCGGGTTGATGAGTAAAATTATGAAGGTCATAAAAGTAAATTATATATAGGTAAATGAGTAATAGAATGTGAACATTAAAAAAGTAATTATGTATGAGTAAATGGGTAAAATACAGATAAATATTATAAAAGTAAAACATTTATGTTAATGAGTAAAGAACAGATGACTATTATAAATATAAAGCATATATGAGTAAATGTGTACCTAACGGATGAATATTATAAAAGTAGAAGATTTTAGAGTAAAAAGTTAAAAGCAAAAAAGTGAGTTAAACAGTAAGAGTAAAAAGTGAGAAAAGTAAAATATATATGAGCAAATGAATAAAAATCAGATGAATATTATAAAAGTAAAATATATATGAGTAAATGAATAAAAATCAGATGAATATTATAAAAGTAAAATACGTATGAGTAAATAAATAAAAATCAGATGAATATTATAAAAGTAAAATATATATGAGTGTATGAGTCAAAGCATTGGAATAATAAAGTGAAGTGAAGCCATGAATTCGGCTATTTTAGGAGAGATGGACACATAAAATCGAGGAGAGATAGCTGTTTTTCATTATTGCATATGAACACATCGAGTACCGTCCTTTAATAAATTCAAGTAAAAAAATAAAATTTATTTTATTAATTTAGTCTTCTCTACCTTGCTTAAAATATACAATTTAATGAATCTAGTTGCGGAGACTTTGGGTCCGTGAATGGTTTTCATTTGACTAATTTTTATTTCTTAATTTTAAAATGAACGTAATAAAAAGTAATTAATTATCGAACTATAGTTCCATACACAAAATGTAAGTAAAAGAGATGACAAAACTATATAGTCAGGTGAGTTTAGAGTAAGAAATAAACGCTGAAATGTATTGATTGAAAAAATTGTTTAGCGGTAGTTAAATATTAAAAAATCCAAATCTTTTCTTGATTTCAATTATTTTTAGCATATTAATATAAATCTTCTCCAAAAGTATAATTTAAAAATTAATAAAATAAATATTTTTCTTGTAAACTTAAAACTAGTTAGACCTAATAATTATAAATACTGACATTCCATATTATGAAATTCTATAAGATTTGAAGAAACGATATTCGAAAAACTAAACCAAATCTTTAGGAAAGAAGAGAAAAAAATGTTTCTATGATGAAAAGGCAGACGATAAACTTCTTTAGTTTTATCATTTGGTTTTTTTATTTATTTGTGAACGCACCGACCTATAAGGGCATTGTTATTGAAGACGAATGACTGTTGGCGGAACAACAGGATCATCAGTTGCGCTTGAGATTTCTTCAGTGTATCATGGTAACGTTCCTTCTTTATTGTGGCTTATTAAATTAAAAAAGAAAAATGTTTGATATTCTCTCTTCTGCAAGTGAAAAAAAATGAAATCATTTTTTTAGGAAAAGAACATCCCAAACACATCGGGAAATATTTATAAAAAATCTTATTATTATAGTTAATCCCTAGTGCCTGAGAAATGGTTCTACTAAATTTAATGATCTAATATGAAAGGTCTATTTAAACTTCACAATTCGTACTTTTCTGAATCATATTACTTCATACATTAAAATATTCAAAACGCATACGGAAACACATAAAGTTTTGCCATTTATTTAATCGAAAAATTATAAACTAAAAAACGTAAAATAAAGAATGCTTATGATAAAAAAAAAAAACAATTCTTAAACTCTCTCATATTGAAATAAAAACCTTTCATATTGTTTATTTTTTTAAAATCTTAAAGTTCTTAATCAGACGTAGAAAACCATTCTGTAAAGAACTATCGTCAAATTAGAATAAAAAATACTTAGAAGAAAATTTTTTATTATAAAAATCATAACACTTACTTGCTTTATAAATCCGGAAAATTAAAAATAAAATGCTCATCGTTTTAAAATTTTATTCTCAAATAATTTTATATCTATAAATTATCCCTTCACTACTTTTTGATGACATGCCACACAACAAAATTTTACAATTTTAAGATCTTGATAAGAATTTTAATATGTAACTTAAAAACAAAATAGCTGAATTCTAGTTCAAATTATTCATACAAGATTAAAAAATATTCACCAAGAAACCGATAAAAACTTATTAATGATCAACACAAATGATACTGTTTCAAGTAATTCGGAGGATTTTTTATTGTTGTTTTCTGAATTATATAGATACAGAAATATATACCATTATTTAAGGAAAAAGAATATTCTATAACCATTACGGTTCTGCACTTGCTGAAATCACATTTATTCATTAGAATGAAGTAAAGCAATGTTTACTTCACTTTAATCTGTAATGAATTGAAGACAGAAACAAAATGTATTTTTCCTTAATACACACATTTGTACCAGTATACAATAACGAAATCGGAAGTTATCGGTTGCAAGTTTGTTGATAATAGAAAGGTAAAATGTATTGAGAAATTGTTCTTCAAATGTTGGGCACAATTATGTTTCAGAAAGATTTACCAATGCTCTGTATCGTTTATTCAAGTTCTTCTGCCTTTTCCTTAGAGAAATTCTGCTTCTTATTTGCTTCTAAAAGCTGGCGTCCTACTCTGTCAATGATTCAGATAGAACTAAATGAAAACTTAATAAATAAAGGCCTGAAAATATCATCCCCGCTAGAGGGCGTATTCCAGCGTTGCGATCTCGAATACATCCTTAGCATGCAATTATAATTATTCCCTCTATTTATCTCATCAAAGTATAACGGCATAAAAATTAAGAGAGCAGCGATGGCTCAGGGTATAGAGCTTTCGCCTTCCAATGAGGTGAACCGGGGTACGATCCCGGGGATGGCTGGTCGATGCGAATTCCGCATCCGGCTTGCACCGACCACAGTGCTGACGTGAAATATCCTCAGTGGTAGACGGATCATGGGTTAGAGTCCCCTTACCGTCAGTGTCAGTTATGTTTAGAAATTTGAAATATGTAGGGAAGGGACCATGTCCAGTAAGGAACCATATTTCTTGCTTTGTAGGTATGGATTTAAAGTAGTTTATTTTGGGACTAATGTTATAAAGTCTTCGGCCTTTGTCGATGTTATCCCAATATATTTGCCAGCCTTTATTGATTGAAGTTTTGAGCTGTTTCCTGAGAAAAGAAATAGGATACGGATAGAAATAGTTTTGTTTATTAGTCGCGGATAATTTGGCGAGGGCATCTGCTTGTTCATTACCTTGTCTGTCTTGATGAGCTTTAATCCATGAAAGTTGTATATTAGTGTTAGATAAGAGTGTTTGGATTTTAATCGATAGTTTATTATTAGTACAAGAATTTTTCAATGAGAAAAGAGCGATTTCGAATCTGACCAAATAGTATACTGTTGAGTATTGTTAAAATCATTTTGTTTTTTAATATGTAGAATGCATTCAAGAATGGCTAGTAATTCAGCTTGGAAGATGGAATTATTTTTGCTAAAAGTGAAATTTTTTTGAGAAATTTAAGTTGCAAAAAGCAAAGCCTGTACCTGTCTCCATTTTAGAGCCATCTGCAAAGTAATTGTGCATATTTAGATGATTATAATTATTGTTTTCTTTAAGATTTATTACATTCTTTAAGTAGTTTGAAGGATGAAAGGCGGGGATTGGTTGCTTTATTTACACTGCCTCTTGGCATACCCGTCCGCCAAATCAATCTAACCTATACAAATGGCAGAAAACTAACAAGACTTTAAATACTAAACTTAAAAACACAATGCATTTTTTATCCATTAATGATAAATTAATAAAATTTTAATGCTAACCTCATTAAGATAATGGTCTGCGTACAAAAAAATTTTTTGTCTTAATAAAAAATATATATATTCGTATATTTAAAATATTTTTTTTGTCTAACATGATACATTATATTTATGTACACTTTCTTTATTCTTTTTCTTTTTATTTCTCTTTTTTAAATTTTTATGTATATATTTTTTTTTATTGTTCCTGTTCTTTTTTCTTCATTTATCGTTTCAGTCATTGTTTTTTCTGAAGCAAATGTGTTGCACTTCATTGTCTTCTGCAAGACTTTCAATGTTGTTTTTTATTGTAAATTTTTTTATATGTATTATGTAATATGCAAATTTTTTTTAAATAAATTTCCACTGATTAGGCTAGCTCGCCGGGTTGTGGCGAGCTGGACTGGTAGCCAGACGTGGACTATACGGGTAAGGGTTTTGCAAACCTAGGTACGTGTCCACGTCTGGAGGAAAGAAAGAAAGAAAAGTCCCCTTACCGTCAGGCTAACCATGGGAGGTTCTCGTGGTCTTCCTCTCCATGTAACGTAAATGCGGGTTAGTTCCATCAAAAAATTCTCCAAGTAGGCGAATTTCTCCCAATACTTGATCCAGGTGTTCCCTAGCCTTCTGGATTGGGTTCAAACTTACAATGCTACGGAGATCAACATTAGTAGTCGTAATCCCAAAAATTGGGTCGGCTGTTCAACGACCGTTAGATATAAAAGTTAAGAAGAAGTTATATTTAAATAATCAATACTCATTTGCCAATACCCGGCATCAAGTTCTAATGTAATTTGATATTCAAAAGCTTTCACCAATGTTATTAATATGGGAGAATTATCTTTTTTTGAAGTTTGTGCTCAGAGTTTAATTAAATCCATTACGCTTGTTAAATTCACATTTTAATTCTTTTTGTGGTGAAAAATTACTGGCTATAATTTCACCAATCTGGGTAAGAAAAATGGGTTATAATGACAAGGTACTTCTAGGTACAAAATTTTAAAACTGGCAGAAAATTCTAATCAAAAGAAGTAGAGAATAATACAAATTTAAGTACAGATAGATGTGCACTTGCCTGAAAAATGTTCTTCAAGGTTGAAATGACTTTGAATATTTTATCCAGCAAAATTAAATTATAAAAATACCACCGGATTGCTCTTTTCCTACATCTTTGCCTTTCAGAAAATTAGACTTAAATATTTTGGCTTCAAGGGTATCTCTAAGACTGTCTACATTTACCATAATCCAATTATATTTATCTTTTATCTCAAAGATAGCATAGCACTTTGTGCGAGTATAACATTTCCGGGCATATATTACTTTTAAAGATTGAACGCGCGTACAGAGAAGATATCAGACAAATTGTACTACATATCAGCCAACAGTGAATAGCATAATGAGCATACTTTGTGAAAATTAGATTGTTTCATAGTATTCTTTATTCTTTGTCTGGACTCCTTAAAAAAACTATGTGCTATAGTGGACTGATACACGTTTTGCAGTAGATAACCAAAGTCAAGCATCACTTGCAGCGGTCAGTTAGCAGTTGGTTGACTACTTTAATCAGCCTGCGAGGTGAATGCTCGATATTGGTCCTCATTAAACTGTTCTTCAATTAAGTTCTAGATTTCACTCACAAGTTGTCAATCTATAAAAGTGGACGAGTCATCTCCTCTGCAAAGGATCAAAATTGTGATGGTCTGTCTTCGTATCATCCATAGGGATGTTTCTTAGACCACCGCTAATAACGATTTGGTAAGTTCCAGTGCGATCTAAATATGGTACTACTAATACTAAAAATGCTACAATCCGCCATCTAGTGGTGTTTTTTGCCAGTTAAAATTTGCCATTGCTCTATGTTCAAGAAACTCTACTGCATAGCTTTTGACTCACACATGTAAGCTTTAATTATAGACACTCTGATGTTTCTGTTTCCTGTCAGAAAAAGCGTAAAATTGCGAAATATTTTATGTTTAGTAATAATTTGCTCTGCTTGGCAAAAAATATTTTTTATGGTAGTGTATGTAATTTTTTTAAAATTAAGACAAATAATCTTTTTTTCTATCTTGTTAAGTATAGATTTTATTTTAAGTCTAGGTTTAATTCTAAATGATATCTTTACATACATCAAAAATGGATTAAAAAGCGCACATTTGCAAAATATTTTAAATAATTATTTTCCCAAGTTATAAATTAATAATTAGAGAATTACGTGATATGCCATTTTAACATGTCAGTATTGTCATTGAATAAGTCATGATTATAAATGCATTGTTATTGGTTAATTAGAAGTATCTTGTAACAAATATTCTTTTTTTATAAAAAAAAGTGATTTTGGACACTTTATACTTGAACTAATAATTAATTATTTGAAAATTACTTGGTGACAGCAGTAGTTCTTTGTTCGCAATTCAAGAAAGGAAGAGTACTTACTTGTGTAATTTTGAATTCTAATTTTCTTTTTGTTCTGTTTTCTTGAGAGACCTTCAATAATTACAAATGCCATTTTGAAATTCTGGGTTCTTCAGAAGTCTTCCATTCAAACCACTAAAAATTATTTGTAATACAATTTAGAATAAATGTCTGAAGTAATTGAAAATATGTTTATTTCGATAGGAATAAGAGTCGAACTTTTGTAATAATTGGTCGCATTTTATTAATTGTTATGCATACATTCTTAAGTGTTTTAAAATATCAACTCAAAATGTTAGAAACATTGGAATAAAGATAAATGCATTTCTTAATTTATTATTAAAAATTTTGTATTGTAACAGAAGATTAACATAGCATTTCGAAGTTTCACAATTCTACAAAGATTTTAGTTAGTATCACTAAATAACATCACTAATCAAATATCACACGCAATATCACTAATAAAATAACACTTACCAAAATTTAAAGAAAACGCAATGGTAATATATCGATCATAACAAGTATTTACACAAAATTTTGTTTGAATTGGTTCAGAATTGAGGATTTGCATGAGATACTTGTATATCTACACGTAAAAAAACATTATGCTCTATCTACATAGAATTTTATAATTTTTATGTTCACATGTTACATGCAGCCATGCTTGTTTTTTTCTTGTTTTTTTAATTTTTCACAAAACACATTTTTCTCTCTATTTGTTTGCCTGTCACAACCGTAGATTTTTAAAATCCTGGCAATCCGTATAAAAGCTACGTAAAAATGATTGCTAACTATTTTTAAGCGCATCTTTACATTTATAATTGCTATTAGTTCTTTAAACATGAGACGTAATATTGGCAGAATCATTTTAGTTTAACTAAACAAAAATTATTATTGAATATAAACCCTAATTATTCATACTCTTAACCCATTTTTGGCCAAAGGTGCGAAAACGTATCATTTCAATAATTATGTTTTTATCAATTCTGTTATGTATATTTTTTACCTATTATATTTTGCTGCTTTCTTTAAGGGTTCTGGAGACATTCATGAAATACTAGTGATTTAAATAGAATACTTTCTGTTAAGAAGTTTTCATAATATGCTTATTGTTTTTTCTTTTAATCTGAGACGGTAGCTGAAAATTCAAGAAGAAAAATTGTCTGTTCAATATTGGCGCAATATTGACTTTTTGAATATGCATAATTATTTCGCTTGCAATTAACATATGTTTTTATGATGGATAAAGATTGGCCTAAAATAGGCATCTCTTTTTGCTTAGAATTTTAATTTTAGTTCGTGGCATATGGATTAATAGTTTCATTGTAAATAAATTATTAACATTTAACGACTTTTTTAACGCTACTTAAATTATTTTTTAAGACAACAAAATTAATAATAACAATATTAATGTCAGTAGATATAGATTTACCCAAATCGATGCCGCCAAATAAGAGAAATACGTGTATAAATGAATTAAGACTTTTTTAAATGGAAAAAAAAAGTTTAAAGGGAAAAAAGTAAAAATATTCTATTATTAAATTCCAAACAGTAGGAAAAAAATCAAATGCTTTGGAGTTAAAAATTGAAAAAACAAATAGCATACATATTAAAGATATTGGCGACAATATTTAAGAGACTATTATTTGATGACGTTAAGTTTTATTCTTTATCTGAAAAATCACAGTTTTTTAAACCCGAATTGTATTTCACTTACATTAATATAAATAAACATGTTTTTTCTTTAAAAGGCTAAGTGTGTATACAGAGGAGACAGAGGAAAAAAAAGAAAAATAATTTATCATCAAAAAAAGAAGAAAATTGACCATTAAAGATATAATAAACTTCCATTTTTGAGTTTAATGATTATGGATTATATTAATGGATTTGACTATAATTTTTTCCCTGCTGTGTTTCATAACGGTTATTATCATGTTTTAGTTTGTGCTAAAAATTATTTCACCATACATTATATCTGTCACTAAAAATATAATACAAAATATAATTTTTATAATATATACTCTTTATGACTAAGTAGTTTTTATAGTTTTTTTCAGTATAAAAAATCAAATGTTGGGTTTTGTATTTAATCACGGATTCATGATACATTTGTGAAAAAACAGGAGATCATTTCCTTACTTTTTGTGTAATTTTCATCATATTATCGAGGACGTTTTTTCTTTGTAAATCATTTTAAATCCAGAAAAATATTTATTTATTTTTTTTAAAATCTCGTTAATAAATTTTCGTTGAACAATACAAAATTTAAATTTAAAATTTCGTTTTTCTTTCAATGCCTATGTCTGTTAAATGATTATTTTGTTTATTTAGACACTAATAGTTGTCTTTGCTCTATCGCAAGTTCAATGTTTTGTAATTTTATTACTGACGTTGAATAGTCGAATTTTTTTTTTAGTTTACGTCTACTAATGATTAATTCCGTAGCCTTGTGATTTTGATCCAGAAGACAAGGGAGATCCTAACTCATGTATTGGGAGAAATTTGTCTTCGTGGATAAATTTTTAATGAAATTATCACGCATCTGCTTTTCATGGAGCAACAAAGACCTCCCTTGTTAGCCATGTGGCAACGGGACTACTTTATCTCCAAATTTTGTAAAATGTTTACATAAGGAAATGAGACTTCAATGAAAATTCTGGCTACTATAGGAGAGTTTTAGACGGTGAAAATCCTTGCTTTTACTATTATGCCTAAAATAATACCAACCCTGGTTAAAAATAATGACAATTATAAATTATGCTTAAAATGACTTGGCATTTATAACATAGCAAGCCCATCTATCAACAATATATATTGTTGATTCTCTCTAGATATTTGTTATGGAATTTATGGAAATATTTCAGCAGTCATACAGATTTTGTTTTTAAAAAAATTATTTAAGTTTAAAAAGGAGATGCTACAATATGCAAATATTAAATATTTTTGATCCAGAGTGAAAAAGTTTCTAAAATCATTTTATTTCATTTTTTTTCTAAATTTTGGGTACCTCAGTCGACAAAGAAGAGAAAAATCTCCCCTAAGTCCTGCTTTGTTTCCTCAACGTGGCGGGGGAGTGTTCCTGGGCGGAATGGGCGAAGTACGTCGGGAGATTATTCTCCTGGTAGGGCCACCTAAGGCGTGAAGGCCATTCCAATTTGCACAGCTAAAAGCTCTGCAGGCATGAGGCAAAGTTAGACTTCAACTTTTGGTGCCTCAAGGTCTTGGACCTCCTGAAGCTGCATCTCTAGCCCTTTATTATGACTCTGCAAAGCTGCGGGCTTTAAAGTCTATCCACCCTGCCCTAAGTGCAATGTGACCAGTCTGCTCCTGCTCACATCCTATCGTGTATTGGCTGCAAGAAGAGCTACCTGGTCCCCAGCCCTGGTGCAATAGTACATGACTTTGGGAACTTTTTGGATGAGTTCATGGACTTGATTTAATGCTTCTGTCGGTAAAATGGGCATAAGCAACAACAACAACAGAAGAGAAAAATCCTTCATCGTTGTGGACTAACAAGGAGTGAGCCAAGCCTTCTGAACTAAATCCCTCTTACTACCTCTATTAGATGCTAAAATTTTCCTATTCATAGTTTTGAAGACTCGGCGAATTTTTTTCAAATACATAGGAATTTAGGTCCATCTGGGAAAAGTTTTCAAGAATGCTTTTGTCTGAATGGATAATATAGTTGGAAAAGTTTGTCTATAGAAAGGACTCCCCTCGGCTCGAAGTCTGAGGCCATCTGCTGCTATGGAAACAAGAAATACTGCGTTTCACAAAGGGGAGATTCTTTCTTTGCTGATACCCTTTCTCTCGCCGATTCGAGCAAAAAACGCAAGACAATATATATATTTTTTTATAAAAATTTCCATATCTCCATAAATATTTAAGCAAGGAATACGAAATTTCATGCAAATACTGCATATAGTAACCAAACTAATTGCTACAAGTTGCATATTTATTGCCACTTTGTTTGGCATGGGGTGTTCAAAAACACTATTTTCCTTTCGAAATTTACTGTCAGTCCCTTAAGCATCTATTATTTTTAAACTTCATTGATAAGTAGGAGAAATTGCATGATCTAAACATTTCTAAAGTTAAAAAATGCTTCTTTAAGTACTTCTTGAGAAATATGTAAAACTGTATTAGTGTAGAAGTGTTTCAGTTATTTTGACCACTCCCTATTATATTCTGTTATGAATATATTTTCTTTGACAAATGCAATCAAAAGCATCCCGCAATATTTAGTTGATTTGTTGAATTTGTATAAACAATATTAATTTTTTGTGTTGATGAAATTCGAGTTTAATAAAATGTATTCATTTATATTTGATATAATCTTGTTAGTCATAATTTTTATCACTTTTTTCACTGCAGTTGTAAAAATAAATTTAAACGCAGTGTTGTTTGCTATTAGGTATTTTAGTAATACAATTTAAGAAATAATAAAATAATTATAATTTAATTAAGTCTTAACAATATAATTAATTTTTGATATGATATGCCATAAATTATAACTGTGGAAATTTTAATATTTTATTCCACTAAAGCAGATTGAGACTTCTAATAAAGTTTCAATGTAAAACTTCCTTTTATAAAGCAAAATTTTTGTATATTTTTATTGATGAAAAGAATATTTAATAACTTTTACGAAATTATATTTAAACATTTATTCCTCTATAATAATTTTGATATCTTATTGTTATATTATAAGTGTAAAAGATTTTTGCATTAATAAATTATCTGCCAATATAGTCTAATATTGCAAATAATAATAAGATTTGGCAGATCAGTCTTGACATCATACTGTCCCGATGACCTTAGTATGAATATTATGATGTCAATAATTCGGAGATTTCGTCCACGGATATCATTACTAGTGTTGATATCAGCATACGGTCTTGATGTCACACGGATGTCACATAGGATGTCATATAGGTACGTCACGGATGTCCGGATGTCATATAGATATACGTATACAGATAGCATGCTGATATACGTGGGTCCATGTCATATAGATATACGTATACAGAATCTCCATGCTGTTGATATCATGGTATCCATTTTTTTTCAGGGACTCTACCCATGATCCGTCTACCACTGAGGATATTTTACGTCAAAACGGAGGTTCATCGCTGTGATTCGAACCCCAGTCACAGCATTGGGAGGAGAAAGCTTTATCTGATATTGTCAAAATTTTCAGAATTTATAGTAGAGAATTCACAACTTTTTTTTTCTAGAAATTTTAGTTTTTACATTTGCGAGTCTCATTTTGCGCCATATTTGTTCAATAGCCTTAGGAACGAAAAAAAAAGTTCTATTTGACAAATGAATAAAAATTTTCGATAGGGTTTCTAATCTAGTTAATTATCCGTAATTAATTGCAATATTTATTACGGACAATTCGTGACTTTTTTAACCTAATTGTTGCAACATAGGTTCAATTTCAACGAACTTATTAAAACCAACTCCAAGATAAAATTTAACAACTCTTTATTTTAGCAAAGAAAATCATTATACAAGCAAACAATTTCAAACCAAAAACCTCTCACGTTGTCGGTCAGTGGTTAAGAAAAGAGGTAATTTCCTACAGAATTATGACAGCAGCGCCATCTATGAATTACCACCAATAATATACACAATGATAAATTCTGATATTATACTCTTAATCCAAGTCATGGGTTTGGGTTTTGAAATAAATTCAAATGCAAAGCTTATATTAAAGATTATAATTTAGCATAATGAAACACAAAACTGCTCAATATTAAAAATATAAATATACAAACCACATAACCGATAACAAACAAATTAATGAAAATCAGACTTGTTGAAATTATTTTAAAGAAAAAGTCTAGCAAATACTTCAAAGTTTAATCACTTGACTTAAATTTGAATGAATGAAATTCGAACTTTTTGTTCACCGAAAGTTTTAATTTATTTAATATACACAAATTATAAATATTTCAAATATTTAAAAAATATTTCTATCAAATACTCCTTATCTTTTAAATAGTTAGCATTTTAAATAAAATGAGTCTTAATTACAAATTTCAATGAGACATAATCAAAGTTGAAAATAAATTAAAGAAATGATATGCATTATTAATTTTCATCCTTTTCTTCAGAATTTTGTTTCGATTCAGCAGTGTGAACTGAATATTCTTTTTTGTTTTTCCATTGTGCCTGTGTTCAACGAGGGAGAAAGCTCCATGATTTTTTTGTTGTTGTTATTCTTCTCTAAATCGTGAGGAGTTAGTAGAATTTTCGTTATTCGATAGGATGGCAGTGTCACGAGCTCCACCTTGTGTTCCACTTTTGAGTTTTGACGTTTTCGCTGATTTGAACATGTTCCTTTTCGACTCTTTTTGCACTTTTTTTTATTCGGTCACAGTTGTCATGGCAACTACACTATTTTCAAGTAAACTATGAAAGTCAGTAGGGAGAATGCAAATGTCTTGAACTTTATTCGTTACAGTTGCAAGAATTTTGACTGGTTCAGAAAATATAGTATTTTTTTAAAGGCTACTTGCAAACTCAATAAATTCTTTCTTTTTTAAAAAGCACTGTGAAGAGCAATTCTTCCTTTTTTTTACATTTTGATTCCGAAACTATGTTTGCATTTATCACCAGAATTTGTAGTCCACTATCAATCATGGCTTTTGATTTGTTGTCAGCCAGAACATCAAATTATAAAGGATTAATTTCAAAGTCAGATTTTTCATTCCAATAATTTAGCACGAATTTCTCTTGTCCTTCAATATAGTTTCGAATAATTTCTTGTAAAATGAGGTACGCCCCAAATATAAAAATTCTTTGAATTTCTTGAAGCATTTTCTTTTTTGTGAAACTTATAAATATTTGTTGTCTAACATATAGGGGAATGTATTTCGATTCTATATGATTTTTCAGTTCCTCCAATTCAAAATTTGCTTTTCCGAAATTTTCTTTATCGAAATATTTCTGTTTAGTTTTTACATTAGTTCTAACATCTTTGTAATCATCCAATCTATTGAAAAAATCATTTGGAATTTTAAAAATCGACTGCACATCAATGAAATGTCCTTTCATTTCCAAAGGAGCTGTCTGCTTGATTTGATCGGTAATCATTAAATCACAAAGCTGTTTAAATGTTGTTATTTCTAAAAATCATTTTAATTTATTGAAATAAGTACTGAGATCATACACAAAATACAACCAACTTGCTTTCCATTTTTTCTGATGCCTTGTAAGGAACTTCTTAAATTTCTCAAACGTGATTTTTAATATTTTTAATAAGAGTACTTTTACTTTACTTTAATCATCTTGGGTATCTTCTTATCTTGCAATAATTTGAACAGCATCGTATGGCAGCAATCTTATTAAATACGATACCCGCAGTTTTTATTGTATTTTTTTATTTTTATCATTGTAACTAGCTTTGCCTGTTTCTCGAATGGTACCAGGTTAGACTATATCCCTTACTTTCGAATCAAACATTTGTGGAATATTGCATGTACAAGTTCCAAATTCGTTTTAATCTGAATATTATTTTCACTTCTCCCGTTTTCACTATGTTTCGTTTCAATTCGTCGATACAATTTATCTAATTTAAAATTTATTTTCTGTGTTCGTTTCTTTTCTTTGGCTTCCATTTTTTGAATTGGTTTTCGTTTATCGTCTTACACTTCTGCAGATCGTTTTCCTTCTTCACTGTCCATTTCTTGAGTTCGTTTCATTTCTTTAGCTTCTTCTTTCATCCTATTTTTTTTCAAACTCATCTTCACGTTTTTGTTCTTGAATTTCTAATTTAAGTTTTTTTTCTTCTACGAGTGAATTTAAGACTTCTTTCGCAAATTTTCTTAGTAATTTTTTTCAGCTATTCATTTTTTAAGCTCGAATAATTCAAATTTTTCAACATTTACTACGCCCATTTCTAAAGAAATAATCTGCAAGTCTTCTTCAATCATTGCCTTTAGCAAGAAACAAAGTTTCAGTTCGAAATCGAATATAATTGAATAAATTCGAATGAATTCGTAAGAAATCCTGTCGACTACGCCAAAACTGTGTGCAGTAGCTGTGGCTCAGTTTCTATAAGCTTAAACTTAACAATTTGTTTTTTAAAAAGAAAATTATTAGACAAGCAAACAGTCTCAGACCAGCCATCACTCGTTGTCGGGTAGAACAAAAAACTGACTTCTTTCAGGAAAGACGCAACTTCTAAGAGAACTACGATGACAGCGTCATCTCTGAATTAGCACAAATACTAAACACAATGATAAATTCTGATACTAAAGTAACAATGCAAAGTATCTGTGTTTCAATCCAAAAGAAAATAGCATGTTCACTTTCTTCAAAAACGAAAAAATTTGTTAAATATAAAACTTTGTTCTTCGAAGTATCTCAACTCTATTCATTACCAAACGTTATTCATTACCAAAAAATTTAGCCGAGTTAAAAAGAATGGTTTTCGTGAAATCCTTCAAAAAAAATTCTTGGATTTCTTGGAATCTAAAACATGCCACTGTGAAAATATTTTGCTGTTTCTAAGTTGCAGAAAAGTGTTATATTGCACATTTAATTCCTTCTTGCATTGTTTGATAATTAAATTATGAGACATTGATAGAAATTCTTGAAGAGTTGTAATAAATTACAGTCATCATTTAATCCAATGAATCATCTTTATAATACTCCTTCAGGCTAATTAACGTCGATTAATATATCAAAATTTTAGTTTTCTCAATAAATTAAAATAAACTAACATATGTATCGACACAAATGTCTTCTACAAATAAGTTAAATACCCTTTGCAGTCGGGAGAAAATCTACAGCAGAGTGCATTTCGATTTTTCATAGTTACTAGAAAGAATAGCAGAAGATTTTTACTTGAGACAGTTCCTGATAAAGGTTTAGAACTCCCCATCCGTAAAATTACTTATCCAGAGCTCTTCAAGCATCCAAGCAAATTGATTATACGAAGAAACATAATGACTACTTAGAAAATATTTTTATATTTAAAGTAAAAGCGCATTCTTCTAGCTAATATATATATNATATACACTACATACATATATATATATACTATAATATACACTACATACATATATATATATACTATAATATACACTACATACATATATATATATACTATAATATACACTACATACATATATATATACTATAATATACACTACATACATATATATATATACTATAATATACACTACATACATATATATATACATTGTAATGTTACATTACATTATAGTATATAGATGGGTGATTCATTTTAAACATGACAATTCGAACCAAAAAATTTCTTCAAATTTAAAGTCTTCAAAATAATCTAAATTTTTTTTTGTATACTTCTTTAGTTACATTTATTAATATCTTACGGACAGCAGTATAGTTTATTGGCATTTACTCGAGAAAAAAAAAATAAAATAGAAATTCACCGAATCTTTAATGCCAGGAAAATGACATATTAGCTTAGAAGTTTAAAAAACAGTCATTTTAAGTTAATAGTAAGTAACTCAACTTAAGCAGTTATGTTAGATGGACCATAAATTGCTTAAATTAATTCTTTTTATCCTCTGTAGAAGGAATCAATTTTTTTTTGTTGCTCATATGCACAGAATAAAATTGTGTATAATATCAGTCCTTAAATAAATAAATGGCTTTGATTACATCCAACCATATTACAATCATACATAAACTTGGTATTAGGTCAATATTTGCTTTTCCTCCTGACAGTATTAGCAGTAAAAAAAAATATTTGTTAACACTTCAAATGTCCTGGATTTCATAAGCCGGGAAAATGACAGTCAGGATAATGACAAATTCGCCGTTTTATATCATATAACTTTACTTTAATTTAATATTTTGTCCTATAACGTTTACATTCTGTAGAAAACACAGGATTTCTTAAAATAACTCAGATAAATCTATGTAGTTTATGTTATTAATGATTTCAGGAAGCCAGGAAAATGACAACACAAAAACCTACTAATCTTGAAAAAATTTTTGAAATAGATTTTGAACCAGAAAATGGGTTCTTTATTCATACAACAAGACATGTTCATACAGGAGGGTATCTAATCAATATATTAACGTAAGATATTGATTGCTGGCTCTATCTATTTTGGTTATAAACCACTAAATAAAAGTAGCCAGGAAAATGACAGATTTTCTTGGGACAAACAAATTATTGACAGAAAAAATTATTTTAAACGAGGTTTTTGTAAATAATACCCTCTGCGCAAATTCTAGAAATGCTTACACCGGTTGAGATAAAAAAAATTAGATATTGAAAAATGTATGGGAAGTTTTGAAGCTAGTTATCATAGGAAGCATTGTTTGAGACGTGCCTGGAAAATGACATTCTGAAGTTCAAATAAATTTTTTAACTATATAAAACAGTCAATGCTAATGCAAAGTCACTTTAAAATGCTAACAGCAATGCAATTTATTAATTTTTTTTAAAAAAAAAAGTTCTTTTAGTATTATAGTATTAGATCCTGTAGCAAAGGAAAGTGATTTGTCATATTTCGTGAGAATCGCACACACACACACACACACACGCACACGCACACGCACACGCACACACACACACACACACACATATATATATATATATGTATATATATCAGGCCCGTAGCCAGGGGGAAACCATCGGGACAAATCCCCCCCCCCCGAAATTGTGGGATTCAAACTTTTCAGTCTTTCTTTGAGCCTCTCAGTAAAAAGAAAAACAAAAACTGTCGAATCAAACCTTTTCCCAGTACACCACCCTCGCTAGTGCCTCATCTTCACTTGGCCTTGTGGCTCATCTTTCCTTCGGCTATAACATTTATTGCTTGTTATCAATATTGGCTACGCTGTCAATCACCTAAGCAACTGCAGAAAGAACTTTTTCTACTCTTAAAAGCGTAAAAACAGCTACAGGAATTGCTACTAAAGAAGAAAGGCTAACTTTATTAAGCATATTTCGGGATATTCCGGTTTGTCCTAAAAAAGTAATCGAAAAATTTTCTTCAAATCCCTGTCGCATGTCTTTGTAAACTTTATTTACAAATTGATTATAATTATTATGTAATATTAATTGAAAAATAAATATTTTGTAATATTTTTTAATTACTAGTTTAACTTTTGCAAACAACAGAATAAACAATATTTGTTACAATGTTTTTCCCCTACTTTGCAAGTCTGAAACTGTCCTTGCTTCTTACCATGTCCCTCCCCCCCGAAAAAATATCCTGGAGATGAATCAAAATGGAGATGAAACAAAGAAAAATTATAGACATATGAAAAAAAGGGGGGGGGGATATAACAAGTAAACAAATAACAAGTAAACAAATAACAAACAACAGTTTAAAAAAATGGTTTTATCCAGGAAAAAATTTATACGAGAAATTGCTAAGAGCCACAAACTGTTCTTGGGTCATTAACAGTCCCAGCTCTAGAAATCTAAAGACCCAAAATGGTTTTATCCAGTGTGCTCAAAAGTCCAGACAACTTTTAAATCTTCCAGTTAATGTACAGGAAATAATTAAACCAGTAAACCCTCTAAGTATCCCGAATTTTGAAATAAACCTAGATCTCCAAGACAAGCTGTTTAAAAGTGACACTCCCCCAGATGTCTTGAGAGCATGTGCTTTGGAAACCATTGATTTGAGGTATCCAAAATCGGAGTGGCTACATGTCTTTACAGATGGTTCCTACTATGATACTCAGTTGTCAGCCGGTGCAGGCGTACATTCAAAGTTGTTCAATTTTTATGCTTCTGCAGGGGACTACAGAACAGCATTTGACGGAAAGGTTGAGGCAATTCGGATTGCCTTAAAACAACTAGTGGCTCTTCATGATGTCTTTGACAGAGTGGTCCTTTTCTCTGATTCACAGGCTGCAATCCAGGCCGTAAATTCAATCTTTCCCTCATCTTGTGAAATTCTCCATATCCAGGAATTCGTAGAAATTTTGACATCACGAAAGAAACGTGTTGTGCCCCAGAGGGTACCTGGGCACTGTGGTATCTATGGAAACGAACAGGCGGATTTCTTCGCAAAGAGGGGAGCTGGGCTTCTCCAGCTAAAACATACAGAGATCTCCTACCACAGTATAAAGCTACATCTAAAGCAAGTTTTTAAAAGAACTCTTGCTTCCAAATTACAAGAAAGAATAAAAGCCAAGCTGTGGAAAGAAGACCTCCTAAATATCCCTAATGATCCACGCCGTGAAGTTGTGGCACCGTTTCGACTCCTAACGGGCCACGACTGTCTGGCTGAACGCTTGCACCGCATCGGTATTCTAAATTCACCTGACTGTCCGCTCTGCAACTTGGCAGAGCCCATGAATAGGACCCACCTCCGCCGCTGTGCTGCATTGCATTCCGGCTCTGAATCGTCGCTTTATCGACAAGCCAGAGAACTTTTAGGGCAATGACTTCGGTCATTCTGTTTAGCTTATTTATTCACCTGTTTTGTCTTTGCATTTGTTTTCTGTGTTATTTCTTGTTTATGCCCTGCCATTGGGGGAAAAAAATGGATGAAATTTTATTTAAAAAAAAACCGGAAAAAGAAAGATATAATCTTTTCATCAGCCCACACGATTATATCCGCACAGCAGAGTGATTTCTGATATTGTATCAATAAAGCCAAAGCAAAATATATTAATATAACTTATTGCTTTCTTAACTTTCGTCGTGTTTTCTTGTATTTATTCATCTATATATATATAT
>NC_092205.1:63093829-63118833 GCF_043381705.1 Parasteatoda tepidariorum | reverse complement strand
TTAAATACTGAATGAGCTGTTCTGCCTTCGTCCAATAAAATTGCCGCAATGCCAGATGATGCAACGGCCAACGCGATGCCATTATTTGATCGTATTTCACCGAGAATTAGCGAAGTAATTAATGTTTTGCCAGTTCCACCTGGTGCATCAGGAAAAAAATCCACACTGTCCTGCTGAAACTGCAAGCATAATGCTCCTTTGCTTCTCATTCATTAGTGGAACATTGCGAGTAACAATCGCTGCCATTTTTATCGTATTGTATTGAAGTTCACGATTCATGTCAGTGTTTAATAAATCAGATGCACTTCGATTTGGCGAAAGCATACCGAAATGACTGAGTGGCAATTTGGCAATAATAATGCAAAGATCCTCAATAACAATCAGTGCTTCATTGTACATAGCATCGCTGAATACTATCGTTAGATCGTTGCAACGTGTGCGATATTGATACCGTATATCATCAGTCATCGAATCTTTGTGATATTCTCATAACGTTTCTATACGGGCCGGGAAACATGTAGCTAATACTATAGCAAATAGTAGACGATTTTGCTTTGCAGTACAGTTCAATGCTGCTTCAGCAAGCATACATTCCCACTGGTTATCGTCTTCCAGCAAGCCGAGTGCAAAGCATGTATCTTTATACGTTGGATGCTGATTTCCATCGACTTTGCATATATCTTGAAATGACAATGAGCCGGTGTAATTAACCAACAACAGTCGAAAATAAAAGCACTCAGTCTGCCTTGGATTGACTGTAAATATTCTCCCCAAGGCGTTTGATTCGAATAAACCGGGACATGCATCAACCGGTGTGCNTATATATATATATATATATATTTCACTGTATATATATATATATATGGAACACTGGAGAAGATTTTCTAAATAGGGTGCGGTAAAGAGTCCCGAGTAAACAATTTTTTAATAAAACTTTATTAAAAATAATTAAAAGAATATCACAAATTACAAAAAGAGTAGACATTTACAAGTAAATAAATTTAATGGATTTCAAAGTGACCACCTTTTGCAGCGATGCAAAGGCCCTAACGCTTATCGAAATTTTCAGCAATGGACCGCAAGTCAGCGATGGAAGTGATTTCTTTTCTCAGATAAGAAGTTCTTTAACGTCCAACAAGATCATAATTTCCAGAAGGATGGAATCGAGACTGTAGACGCTTCAAGCAAATCAGCAATTGTTGAACATTGCCAAAAAATAAGTGGGTCATGGTCTGGTTTGGAATTCAAACAAGCGGCAAACGCATCTGGTTTATGGATGAGAGCGTTAAAATAAATCAAAAAGTGTACCAGCGGCACATAGCAATACATACAGAAGCTATTGTAGTTCCGTGGGCGAAAAAGCACTTCGGCAAAATAGATTATGTTTCAACAAGATTCCGCTCGCAACAGTAAAAAAGGCCAAATATACAAACAAGAAGTACAACGCACATTTTGACATGATATCATCAGAAGGTTGGCCCCCTTACTTGCCAGATATCAATCACATGGATCACAGTGATTAGTCACTTTTTAGTCTAGGGCTTGCACTAAACCACAGAAAAGTTAGGACTTTCTAAAGGGAACGCATTGGCGCGAATAGGATAGATAAAATTTAGAAAACTTTCAGTCTTTTTCAGCAGAAAGCCATGAGCATTTGCCTCTCTATGGCGTTGAAAATGGTGGCCACTTTGAAACCGATTAAATTTATTTATTAGAAAAAGTTTACCATTAATATTACTTTTTACATTTTTTTAAACATATTTATTTTTAATAAAGTAATATTAAAATCATTTATTCGGGCTTTTTAACCGCACCACCCTGACAAATATAAATATATATATATATGGGTGATTCTCACGATCTATACATACTATACATACACTACATATATATACATTATTATGTTACATTAAATTATAGTATATAGATGGGAGATTCATTTTAAGCATGACAATTCGGACCAAAAAATTTCTTCAAATTTAAAGTCTTCAAAATAATCTAAAATTTTTTTTGTATACTTCTTTAGTTACACTTATTTATGTCTTATAGACAGCAGTGTAGTTTATTGACATTTGCACGAGAAAAAAAAATAAAATAGAAATTCACCAAATCTTGAATGTTAGGAAAATGACTTATTAGCTTAGAAGTTTAAAAAACAGTTATATTAAGTTAATAGTAAGTAAGTCAACTTAGGCTTTTATGTTAGATGGACCATAAATTGCCTAAATTAATTCTTTTTATCCACTGTAGGAAGANTATATATATATATATATATATATATAAATAAGCTAAAACATTGAGAAAATATGGAAAATTATTAAAAATAATTTTTCAAAAAAGTATTTAAAAAATATAATTTTTGATATCTAGAAAAAAAAAAAAACTAAAAATCCTGAAAACGAAACAAAAAAAAATAGAATCTCTTCATCAGCCAACACGATTATTTCCGCTAAAAGGAGTGCTTTCTTTTTGGCAGTATTCGGTATTTACATAACTATTTTTTTTTCTACTAATCATCAGAAAGACATGAAATTTTGATATAGTATACTTAGAAACAATTTAGGAAAAGTTAAAAATATGAGCTTCTAAGTTCACGTGTATTTTCTAAAATAACATAAATCGCAAAAAAAAGAGGAAAAAAAACGATTAAAATTACCCCAATGACACTTGAAGTGTTAAGACGCGCTGACGTTATCTAGGATCTTACTTATTTTTTATTTTGCGAAATGCATATTAATGTGTTTTTCCTTTTGAAAAGAGTAAGCAAATTAAAGAACGGGATCATATTTTAATTCTGATATAATCAATAAGTGCGTAGTTCAGAGTTGCATTTACAGAGTGATATGAATATTTGAATAAACAAAAATCATGTAGTTTATTAGTTTTCTATTTACACAGTTCTGATAAATAAAATTTATTAAATTATTTTAATAAAATTCAAAGAAATGCGAATAATTGAAATTTTTCGTTTAGATAATTTTAAAGCAATAAGTGAATACGTTATAAATATTGAAATGAAATTGTATTAAAATTTAAATTTAAAATACTATTGACATTTCTAGAGCAAACACTTTCAAGCAATTTAATATTACTTGCTTTTAATTAAAACTCAACCCGAAAGAAGATTAAAAATTTAAGTAAAATATTATTTTAGGGTGCTTTATCCATTAAAAATAATATTACGTGGTACAGCAAAATATTAAAATAGTCTGGAGTTCATAATAGGCTTTCATCTTAAGAATTTTACGTTTCAAAAGAGTGTTTGCATTATGTTCTTTTTGTGAAAAACGATTTAAATAATATTAAAATTTAAAATATTGTTAAGTAATGATGATAAGTTTCAAAGATTAGTTAATTCAAAATTACTATAATTTAACTAATATGAGTAAACAAATACTAATTTTTTCCTTTCTCTTTTTCGTTTTAAAAAATCACAAAAGTAATAAAATGAATGTGTCATTTAAACTGCTTTAAATGAAAGTTTTAATTTCTCCGTACGCATTTTTCGCCTTATACAAGGTTTGGCTAAAATATCTTTCAATTAATTATTAATGTTATATATATATATGGGTCATTCTCACGAAAACTGTCATTTTTCAGTTCATAAAATCCCACATGGGACTCAATCCTAAAGTTTCTAAAAATGAAGACATTTCAAGTTACGAAATCAGACATAAAAACTTATTTACTGACTTTTTCGGCGGATTCGAATTTCTGACCTTTAAAATATAGGTGGCAAACGCAATCTGGGAAACATTTGGTCAGGAGAGATGTCCAAANAGAAATTAAATTTAAAGTTGATTTTTTGAATTCTATATTTCAGTATTCTGAAATAAAAAACACGAATTTGCAAAAAAAAAAATCATTTCAGAAACAATTTTTTTCTTTTTTTAAATCAGCAGTGGGGACAAGTGAGGGAATGACATATTGGTATATTTTAATTACCTAAAATAAATAAAAAATAAAAATTGATAATTTTATTTTTATTCTTTTGTTAGCTTGCAGCTTGCATTCTGAAGGACACTTTCCCTGAATTTTTTTTTTCGTAAGCTGTAAAACAAACATAAAATATACTGGGGACATGAAAATGACTGTTTTTGTGAGAATGACCCATATATATATATATATGTAACATTTTGAAAATACTATTTTATTGTCTTGTTACTATTTTACCCCAATCCCCTTCATGCAGGGTTCCAATGCAATGACTCTCCTAAACATTTCAAAAACATCTTATTTTATGGTTTTGTCACTATTTTTGCCCCAATCTTCACCTACAGCGTTTATATACAACGACCCTAATACATTTTGAAAACACGTCATCACATTGGTTCATCATTACTAAGTCCCAATCCTACTTTGCTTTTTTAAATGACACTTTAGGCTTTTTTTAAAAACTATCTTTCGTTTTATTGGCTTATTATAATATTGCATTGAAACCTCCATAAAGTGTTTTCATTTATTTTTCTTTTATTATAATATTATCATACTTGTCGACCACTCTTAAAATTATAGATTTCAAGATCAGTTTTTTCTTACCTAATGCCTTAATTAAATTCACTTCATTGCTGGTGGTTTGTTTTTTATTATTACATATTTTTTTATAAATTTGAACATAAAATAATCAGAAACAATTAAAATTGTTCCGACCATTCATAATAAAAGAATTTTTTTGTTAGTAAATATTTTTCCCCTCCCAATTTCAACATGGCTTTAAAATTAGTATAGCTTTAAAAACGAAATAATGCTAAAACAATAAAAAATAATTGGAACACACTTTAGATCTCGATGAGGTACAGCTGAATTAAAACCTTTTGAGCTTAAGGTGCCAAACAAAACTTCTGAAATATATTAGAATTTGTTTTTGATTCAAATCTTTTGGTAAACAAACTATAGGGACCTATAAATACATCATGGGTATTTTTTCGTTCAGTTTTATTTGAAATGCCAAAAGAATTTAACAATTAACACAGTATATTGTTTTTTTTTTTTTATTTTTTTATTTTTTTTATTTCCAATGGTAGGGCATAAACAAGAAATAACACAGAAAACAAATGCAAAGACAAAACAGGTGAATAAATAAACTAGACAGAATGACCGAAGTCATTACATTAAAAGTTCTCTGGCTTGCCAATAAAGCGACGATTCAGAGCCGGAATGCAATGCAGCACAGCGGCGGAGGTGGGTCCTATTCATGGGCTCTGCCAAGTTGCAGAGCGGACAGTTAGGTGAATTTAGAATACCGATGCGGTGCAAGTGTTCAGCCAGAAGGTCGTGGCCGGTTAGGAGTCGAAACTGTGTGGTGCGGAGTAGATCTACTTCCTCGCGGTGCACCCCGGAAACGTATCCTTATACGGCTAAGTGGTCTACAGCTTTCGGCATGTTCTCCAGCCAATGCTATCGTCGAAAGTCAATGCGAAAATCAGTACACAGTATATTGTTATAATTTTTATTCTAAACATACGGTAAAAAGACATTTGCAGCAATATGTCCATCCAATCAACCGTAAAGTTTACGGTAGAAACTATTTTTTTCCTTTACTGACCTTTTTATCTTTTGAAACCGTTTTCAACTAGTACGTCTAACAAAAACTATGCATACAAAACTATAAGCTATTTTTTAACCATATACTACTAACGTGGTTTCAAACTTATAAAAATGAAATTTAACTGGACATTGGAGCCAGACTTTACGTTAGGTAATGGACTTTGGATTAGGTAGTGGTTCAGTTGTGTTTTATCAAATGAACCCTGAAATGTAGTTAAAGTATTTGCTTGCTTCACCTATCTTAAGAGTAAGGAAATACTAGAGTGTTTGCATTAAGGAGCTTTATGGTGCTGCTTTATGGTGTTTTCATGAGTGCATCGTATTCTTATAGTCCTGAGTCACACATTGGGAAGTGCAGGACAGTGGAAACTCTTCATGAGTTGAAAGGAATTGAGGAAATATAGTGGTGCCCACACTGCATTCGAATCCCCGTTATGAGATTGACAAATTAGCTTCCTTTGGCTTTTATATGTAACCGGCTGCAAAAAACTATTTCATTTGGCCTAGCTGGTCCGATAAAATTCTGCTTGTCTATCCACATTAGGTAAAAACAGTTAGTAACCGGATAATCACATAGCAGTTTGAATACCCTCTATTTATGATTATTTGAATGTTTTATTGGAATATGGTACAATAACAATGAAATAAATTGTTATTTAACCCTTTTTTTCCGAAAAATTTCTAACAGTGTAGTAAAGAAGTATAATTAAATTTATAAATGATTATTATTGTTGTAAGTTAAGAGTCTCTTCTTAAAACTAGCTAAAATTTAGATGCGACTGTCCTCTTTATTGATTGGTTATTCGATCCTTCGAAAAGTATCAAAACCAGCGCTTTGTTATATACCACAGGGCAATTACTGTCTATTGCTTCTCTTATTGTCTCAAAGTGTGTTTAGTACAGCAACAATAAATTTAGATTGTTATATATTGTTAACTGCAAATGACACCATTCTGTTTAGTTAGAAAAGTATATAAATAGTTTTTATCTCTTTTAGCCAGTAGTTTGGGAATTATGTCGTTTAGTATTGTTGCGTTACTATGCAGGGATAATTCCGATTTATTTCAGCATTTGAACAAGCTATTATTTTCTCAAAGTAAGTTACACAATGTGACAAATAAGTTATCATAATATATATGTTGCCGGCAAAGTATGAAATACGACATTATATATATATAATGCCTAGGCATATATATAATGCCTAAAACTAGCCGGCAAAGTATGAAATGATTTATATTTCGAACATTGTCTAGGCATTATATATAATGCCGGATGCTATTTAGGCAAATTATGAAATAAACGTCCTGATGAGGTTATTATGTAAATGATGTGCATGTTACTGTGAATGACTGAAATCGGTGGTTGTTGATTTTCACCAGTGAATGTTGACAATCACATAGTCGCTTTGGTGAATGTCCGAAATATTTATTACATCCGATTTGATATTAATTTATTCGTGGATATAATTACATTTATTCGATATTTTAATACTTACTGACGAATCATTAAAAGAAACATCAGTGTTTGGAGTATCGGGCAAATATATACCGGGCAGTGGCCTTTGACCTTAAAAAAACATCAGTGTAGGGTATACCGGGCAGTGGCCCTTGACATTAAAAAACATCAGTGTAGGGTATACCGGGCAAATGTATACCGGGCAGTGGCCCTTGACCTTAAAAAACATGAGTGTAGGGTATACCGGGCGATGGCACTTGACCTCAAGAAACCATTGCCCGGTATACATTTGCCCTGTATACCCTACAGTGATGTTTTTTTAAGGTCACGGTCCACTGGCCGGTATACAATTGCCCGATACTCCAACTACTGATGTTTCTTCTAATCTATCGTCAGTAAGTACTGAAATATCGAATAAATGTTATTATATCCACGAATAAATTAATATCAAATCGAATGTAATAAATAATTCGGACCTTCACCAAAGCGACTATGTGATTGTCGGCATTCACCAGTGAAAGTCAACAACCACCGATTTCGGTCATTCACAGTAACATGCACATCATTTATAAAATAACCTCATCAGGATGTTTATTTCATACTTTGCCTAAATAGCATCCGGCATTATATATAATGCCTAGGCAAAGTATGTAATACTTCTCATATTTCATACTTTGCCTAAAAACGTCAGGTATTATATATAACGCCGGCATTTCATACTTTGCCGGTCAAATATACATCATAACGTATTCATGAAACCAAAAATATCTCGTGTCTAATGATCTATTACATAGAGTTTAAGGTAGAATTAGACGCTTATAAAATAAATTCATCTCTTTTAAGGCAACAAAAATGCATGAAATATCTCCGACCATTATCAAGAATAGGATAAAAAGTAGTGACAGCATTTACTCATGGCATATAGGAATCTTTCCTAATTCGTACCACTTTTTACATTTAAATGTTAATGAGTCAAAAGTCAATGGACAACTGAATTAGAAACGTTTTAATAATAAGCCACAACAATTTAGTTATTCATAATAATTTTTGGTAGCAGTACAGAAAATAAATTGTTTTTTTTTCAAGGTATGAAGATGGTACGATTTAAGAACTTGACTGAAAAATTAATCACCTGCCTCGTAATTCATGCCGAACTCAAAGGAATTTAATATTTATGATTAGGGGAATAAATAAAACATGTTTAACTCCAAACAATTTTTTAACAGCATAGTAGTAAATGTTATACTAATTTGTGAACTGTTTTTCAATTAAAAATACCGTATTTATGCCGCTAAAATGTTTATGGAACATGATGTTACGTGCCTTAAAGTTCAAGTGAACTGCTTGTCAAAACTGATTCTCCCTCTTTTTGGGATTTAAAACTTTCTTATTGGGTTCTGCAAAAGAGGGAAATTGATCCGATTGAAGCTTTCTATTTGGAAGGTACTGAAACAGATTGGTCTATTAAATTACATTGCTAACCAATAATTACTAGGTCATTACTTTACTAACTAGAAGGCTCATGATTTAACTAAGGTTTTTTTCATCACTTCTCTCTTCCTGAGAATAAGGGGACAAAATCTCATCATAAGGATAGTAAATAATTGAATTTTCTGAAATAGTTTCAATTCTTTCAGGTTAATTAACATGCAGATTAAGGTTTTTTGCCGACAGAAATTAAATTAAATCAAAATTGACTCCCCGGAACAGTTAAATCCTTTTAAATAGAGTTCCCAATTATTGTAGTCTTGGAATACGTTTTTTAATACGATTACGAAAAAATTTGGTTTAAGTTGCTAGTTCGTCTTGAAATAATTTTCAGCCATTTTTTGACAGTTTGAGTGAAGTTCAGTTTTAATGGCTTGAAAACTGTTCAGTAGCTGAAGTTATTACGTTTACTCCTAAATCATTCCTGTAAAATTTAGGACCGCATACGGCGTATGATTTAAATCACTACGCAATGTTTTAAACAAAGAGTTATTCTAACCTTTAAACGAAAGTACAGCAAAGAGCATGTTATAATAATTTTCTAAACAACTGTATTATGTTACTTGATTGAAAATTTCGTTCACTTTAGAAATAAAAAAAAAATAAGAAATAACAGCCGACATGTTTCAAGCGCATTAAAGTTAAGAGTCCATTTTCAATACTTGCCAGAATTTAATATAAAAAAACAAAAATTATTTGAAATAAAAAACGTGAAGTTGTCGACGAAAAATAGAAAAATAATGCTAAGAAATAAAACATGATAAATCACAGAAGCCGAGAGAAAAAAAATGAAAAACAGAGCATGAAAAGTCGCATTTGGCCGAGCGGCAAATCAAGGTAGGATGCATTTCCATGCGTTATGGAGAGGATGGTAGGAACTAAAGTCGTTAAGGGAATCATCATTCAATTTAATAAAACAAGATTCCAGGGTACCAAGCTGAGCTGATGTAATTGGGGAGGAAATAATTTAAGCATTATCGAAATCTGGCCTTTAGAAAAATTTGCCACAAAGAAAGACCACAAGATATTTCTATGAGGTCTTGACTATGGTAAAATTTTTCCATAGTCAA
This sequence comes from Parasteatoda tepidariorum, assembly GCF_043381705.1. Classification (NCBI taxonomy): domain Eukaryota; kingdom Metazoa; phylum Arthropoda; class Arachnida; order Araneae; family Theridiidae; genus Parasteatoda; species Parasteatoda tepidariorum. The sequence goes on along the minus strand of NC_092205.1, from coordinate 63,109,273 downwards.
AAATAATTGCTGTAAACGTATAGCTAAATTTCGTCATACGCGTTTAGAAAATTTTTACCAAACGCGTAAGACAAGTTTTTTTCATACCTGTATGGGAAAAGTATATCATAAAATTTTATCATAAGTTAGACCACATTGAGATATCCTATGGCATTTGTATATAGCAAATTTTTGCTGTACAATTACGTTTTGTTCTATCCTTTGATCACATTTTTCCATAGGCAACGAAGTTTATCATACAACTATACATAAGGAAATATTTACACAGAAAATAATTGAATAACAGGGAGCTTTCTGGGCTTTTCACAAGGATTATAATGCAAGAATAATTATAATAAGAGAACTTAAGGTGAGATATTAAGTTATTAAACACATGAGAAAAAATAATAATCATGTAAAAAAATAAATAACTCTTACCGGACAGTACTTGGATAATCTAAATTTTTACGACAAAAATTTATTAGAAAATAATAAAGACAACATGAGTAATGAAAAAAATAATAAAATGGAATTAACTTATAGATCTGTTGATTCTCTATTGTTCATTAATCCAAATTCAATCACAACATCAAAGATTGAACAAAATATAGTAGAAAGGTACACAATCTAACATTTGATATTAGCGAGATTCAACCAACATTATTGGAGTCGCAAGAGCTAATTTGGCCCTATACTTTCAAGTTGCTTCTAAAATAGACTAAATTCAAAAATTTGGAAAAATTTTGTCGAAACTAGTAGGATATTGATTAATTTCAAGAAGTTCAAAAATTTATTTATTTCGTTATTCCGAAATGAATAATAAAATGACTGATTACAAAAATTAAATAAAATAAAATTAAAAAAAAATAACATAAATAAAAAAAAAATTATGAATAAAAAAAAAATCCTTCTAAGTCTCTTTGGACAAATAATGCTCCGTCGAGGTATCAGCGTCACGCGTATGCCTCGCCATCAGCTTGTCAGCAGTGAAAATTTTCGAAGTTGAAGTGCTGTTTTTTCATCGAAGTAATCGAAGAAAATTTAAAATTATAAATTTTAATAAGGTGGTTCAACTTTATTGAAAAGTACTATTGTTTGTGATGGATTGGTTTAATTAAAGCAAAATTGCATGGGTCGTCAGAGTTTCAGTAAAACATGCCTGCTTCCTTCACCAAACAAATAGTTTTCAGTGTCCAGCACTCAATAATTGGTGACCATGGGCAATTCAAATACAATACTCTCATTCACGCACAGAAAGTAGCAGCACAGAACTGCTTAACATAAAATGTGCTGCATTTCCTATCTCTCACGATAGATGGCACCACCAGGTAAACTAATTAGTCCACGTCCATGGTCATTTTGACAAAACACAGCTTAACCTCCAAACTCAAATTTTCATTACATAACTTAAAGTTTAACTTCAATCTCCAGTAAAATTCCATTTTTATGATTTTGAAACCATACTAGTTGAAAATGGTTAAAATTCGCATTGTTTTGTTCTTATGGCGTCATTTTATTCATACTAGTTCAAAATCTTTAAGGTAAAAAATCACCATAATACTAAAATTCACAGTTAATTTGCTGAACTATCTGCTGCCAGTTATTTAACTAATTTTAGAATGAGAATTCTAGTATTTTTCTGGGCAGTGCCTTTGTGTTTTTCATAGGGGGAGTTTTTTTCTTATTTTTTTACAATATCGAAACATTAGGAATTTATAGGATTCAGTGTGAATTTCTAAGAAAATAATTGGAACTCAATCTTCACTGTTTTGGCATGTCTTAACGCGTTTAATAAAATATATATTTCTTTGAGAAAATACTCTTAAATGCAAAATTAAATATTTAAAAATATATTGAATTCTGATAAGATTCTGTAAAATAATAACAGAAGATCAAAGTGAATGCAATAAAAGCTTAAATTAAAAATGCATTAGTGTTCTTTTGTCGAGCAATCAGTTAATACAATTTGTTATTTGAACAACTTTAAAATGTAAAATTAGAGAAACATAATATCAGTTAATTTTTTTAAAACTTCATACAAAGTAGAAACAAAAGTTATAATCAAATTTTCTTCTTTAACTGTTCTTTAAGTATTTCTTGGAACAAAGCATAACTAAAAGGAATTGCTTTTTACGGACCTGGCAATTTAATTGAAAAAGAATTGGGTTCAGAGAAAGTGGAAAAAAGTAATAATTTCCAGTTTAAAAATGAACTTTTTATTCGAAAATTATTTTCTTATTGAATAATTTTATAAGTTTGCTTTGTAAAATTAATGACAAAAAAATGCTTTATTTTTGGTATTCATGAGTCACTTCAAAAGATGCTAAATTGTCTCTTGTCTGTGTGAAATGTTTATTTTTCTTCCACTATTACAATTTTGCCTTCAATTTTTTAAGAAACTGAATTATATATTTTTTTAAAAATCTATGTGATACTTAAAACTATCAGTCAAACTAAAATTTAAACCAAACTGTAGATCGTCACGAAATATAATATTAATGAATAAGCTTTGAGAGAACGTTAAGTTTATTTTTAAGTATTAGGGAGACTGGAAAGTAATGTTGTTTTGCTGCATTTGATATTTGTTATCAAGATCTTATTTTTAATCAACAATGTTTTTAATCTCGTCAGCAACAACCTTTGAATGTCGGGTCGAAAACGAATCTAAATGAATTGAAAAAACTGAACTGGTTTTTAAGACTAAAGAATATTTAAAGCACCGAAACAACATTACTTTCCGGTCCTACTAATATTATTAAGAATAGATGAATTACTTCGTATTTTTTAAAATATACTTTATATGATCAAAAATCGAATGAGAATTATATTCTTCTTCTCTATAATAAACATCATCTGCAACTCAAACTCATTGCAATCATTTTATTATTAAATAAGGTATTGACTCAGCATTTTTTTAAATTTTTAAAGCCTACAGAGAATTAACTTTAGCAGTGAAGTCAGTGAAATCAAGAAAGGAAAAGATATCAAAAAAGCTGGAACCAGAACCAGTATCACTTTTACTGTAAGCAAACGTTTAATCCAATAGGCAATCCAAATATCAATGAAAAATAATCAATCATTTTTGAGTATTTTGAAGAATTTAAATTATTTTTTGTGTCTAAAACCATCCCATTGAAGAATATATCAAATTTCGAAACTCATTGTGTTACAAAAATACAAATTGTGTCAATTAAGTAATGACACTGGAGACGAAACTTCTATATAGAAACCCTGAACTCACTAAAATTGGAAGGGTGATAGGTAAGCATCTCATCCACTCTCAGTCCAAATATGAACTCGATAGATAAATATGGTTGCCTGAAGCCATCTTTCATAAGAAATCAATTCTTAATGAGTTTTCTAGAAATGATTAATAAGGTTCAATGGTGTGCTATCTGATTTTGCTTCACACATGGACAACTAAAACTTTTGCAAAACACTAGCATGTGATGTTGCTACATGACACGTGCGTCGATGTTCATCTCCTTAATAGTTTTTTCAGTTTTCATTCATTTAACCGCAATATCCTATCACTACATTTAAATTGATCGATTGATTTTTCTACGTCGATGATTCCCAACTAAACTTTAACCGAGTAGCGCTTTGCTCCTTTCCACGTGCCTTCTTGGAGACAGTCGAGAAAGCCACCGTGAAAGGAGCAAAGCGCTACTTGGTTAAAGTTAAGTTGGGAATCATCTATGTGGAGAAATCAATCTATCAATTTAAATGTAGTGAAAGGCTATTGCGGTTAAATGAATGAAAACTGAAAAAAACTATTGAGGAGATGAACATCGACGCGCGTGTGATGTAGCAACATCACATAGCAGTAGCAATGAGTTGCCACTAGCTTATAATTTTTGGCGACTTAAGGAATTTCTTAAAGAAAAGAATGTTGGAAGACGAATCAGGCATCAGTGAAGGGACTTCAATGGGATACCTGCAAGTGACTTAGATTGGGCATCTCGATCCTGATCGGTTTTTGAAACGTGGCAACTGTCTAAGTTAGCAATTGCTCTTTCCATTATATCTCGAGTAGGGCAAGCCACCCGTGAAATACCAATTCCCTTAAATAAAACAATCTATATTCTTTCACAATGATTTAAATTCTTTCACAAAAAATGTCTTCTTAAACACAAAGACAGACACGAAGCCGTGGGGAACATAAACAAACTAATTATGCACCGAAGTTGCCATTTTCACAAAACAAAAATATATCACGGTTACAATGAAATACATAAATAATAAATCTAAGTTAAGTAAAAGACGCAGATGAGAAATAGTTCTAGTTTAACTGATTTGATCGGTGATACGGCACTGACTGTATTTAATTACCTTCACGTTCAATAACAATCTTTGTGTGGCGAAAACTAGCTCAACTTAAACATGTCCTTTTGCTTATAAACTATCAGCTGGTTCTGACGTAATAGGTCCCTTGCGTGTGTATCAGAGATCTTCTTCTTGAAGTGCAAGTACTCAATAACGAGTATTGATGGAGATGTTGGCAGAATTCAGGATCTTAAGATTTAAGATTATTGAAGATAAGAGAACAGATACAGACATTCAGAATGATAAGAGAACATATGAATTTCTATCACATCATCTATTATATGTTTTGAAAAGTGAATTGAATTTGAAGGAAACGAATTTAAATTTGAAATTGGAGGATCATGTCTCTATACAAGAACGGCAAAGAATGTTGTCACGAACCTCTGTCAATAAATGTGTTTTAAATACATTCTTGTGACTCTTCTACCTCTTTGTTCACCTGATTTGAGGCCTTTTGAAGGACATTTTCTTCAATGGAAGTCCTTTTAGAATACTGGAAATTCTTAAGAGACTGTGACCGGCCAGATGTTTTAGAGTTCCATTAGTGTTGTTTGGGCTGGAAGAGCCGTCACGGACGATGTATGGTTTTCCAAGGGAATAATTTCAAGAAAGGCAATTTTTAAATTGTAATTCTATTCGAATAAAAAGGAAATTAAAAAAAATTTATCTCATAACTCAATTTACACGTCTTATACATAACAATGCTTGAAATTCCCCGTAACAAGGCAGATAGATAAAACCTAATATTTAAGCTGCGATTACATATGACATGTAAATCTCATTACATCAAAACTGCAATTAAAAAAATTGTATTATTTTGATTTCCCGCAATCCATTTATTACATTCACTCCAAGCAATACAATACTAATTCTAGAAGACCTGTAAACTGTCTTTAACCATTACTTCCAAAAATAATTGCTATAATATTATTCCATTACAGGGTTAACATATACCTATACAAATATTTCCTTACACGGTTTGCGCTAATAATGAAAACAATAATCTCTAATGACGAGAAAGGAAAAGATTTACGATCTTACATAATCACCATGTCTCACTAGAGTTGTCTAGGATATTCCAGATCAATAATTCTCAGTAAATTCTTTATCAGATAATGATAGTGGGTATAGGAATCTATTTGGTACCATTGGTGAATTATTTAACGTTTTATAAATATCATAATGCATAGCCATTGTATATACATATTATAATTATGTGTTTAATATTGTCAGGAACTAAGAATTTGTTTTTAAAGTCGAATAGGATTACTATTTTATTATTATTATTTTTCAGAAAACTAATACGAATCTCCGAGATATAATCAAAAATGGCGTTTTTCAAATTTTTCAATTTAAATTACATACATAGTTGGCCTCTAAAAGTCCGGATCAGCCCTTTTAACTTTCAGATGATCATCTTTATAGTAATTAAAGTGGTGTTTAGTTACAGTAAAGTGGCTATGTACCATAAAATATAATAACTTAGAGCTCCAAGGACAAGGTTAGTGCCCTCATTTCAAAAATGGTATGATATTAGACATGGGAAACAAATTTTCTAAGTTGAATAGCTGTATTAGCTTAATAGAAACAGACACCTTGTGGATATTAATGCTCAGAAAAAAAATTTAAATTGTGAATTCATTTATTAATTATCCAATGCACTATAACATCGCAAAACAGTATTAGAAAGAATACAATAATTAGGAATCACAATATATCTTACTTCCAATGATCAAACTTCCCACAGCTTTTTACATCATAAACGTAGGCACTTTACTATGATATTTTTTCTTAAGTTCTTTCTAAGATCGTTTCTAAGCAGACTGTAAGAAACTACCAACAACGGCGTGCTTTTAAAGTGTATTTTTTTTTTAACAAACGAAGTCACAGAGTCGTTAATCGTACTAAATCGATAAAGCTACCCAATCTTTTTATTAGTTTTCTACCCCAATCTCACATTTTATTACTCCTCAGATTCATAAGGGTGGTGCTTTAAGTGGTCCTGCCTCGTATAGCCACTTTACCATACCTAGACAACACTTTTTCTTACTACAGAAGTAGTCGTTTGAAATGTAAGTTGTATACGAACATAAAGTGAGCACAAGGTTAACAGAAAATTAATATATTTTTTTTAAATTTGTACTTTATTGTTTCATTTCTTTCTTATTTCATCCCAAACGTCACATATTTGATTATGATGAGATGTAAATGCCGTAATAGTTAGAATCAGGCACGAAAGATGGGAGATTAATATTTAATATTGTGAAAAACAAGTTCTGAAAATACAATCTTTTAATTTAAAACATTATCAAGCATATAAAAATACTATTTTTTTAAACATTATTTCAGTATTTTAGGTGAGCTACTTAGTCACGGTGGTACAATGGGCAGGTGCTTGGCAAAGGTGTTGGGTGTGCAATGCTAATTATGTCACCATCACAGCCTCTATCTTGAAACATTTGAGCCTTAATCCTATTTATTCCATTGGTTCTCAATTGGCTATTTTGAAAGGCTTTTTCTTTAAAAATTAAAGCAATTTTTAATTATGTATCAGATATTTTGCTGTAGGAATGAAATATTAGATATTATATTAGTTATTGCCTTCTTCACAAAGGAGGACAGCTCTTTCTATTTATCGGTTGAGTGAAAATAAATATGAATTATTATTGCTATTAAAAATCTGCTAAATAACGATTTAATCTATAAAATAAACATAATTATACAACTTTTTCATTTTTTTGCTGCTTGCTACTTGACTTACGAAGCACTAATCAAGAATATTTTTAAATCTAAATTTGTAGCGTATGAATCAAAAGATTATAAGATGCATGTTATGACCAATAAAACCCTTAATAACTTTATAGTTTTTTTATTTGCTTTATGAAACAAAATATAAATTACCGAGAAATTCATTAATTTTTTTTAAAAAAAAGAACAGTTCTCTTACTACTCAGCATGCACATTTAATAGAAAATGGGCCCATACAATGCAATGGAAATGCTAATGAATTTTTCCTTTCAAATATTAATTATGAATTTATAATTGTGTTTAAAACTCTAGAGATAGTAAAAACTTTCAAGAAATCTTTAAAGATATTAACGTCTAAGATGTGAATTTTCAAAAAGCTTAGCCATATCTGTGCAAGTAATTATTCAAATGGCTTTTCAAACTTGACTAAAATTATCAAAAGGAAAAAGAAATCACTTGGGTGGACCTTAATTAAGAATATGAAGTTCACCGATAAATTAAATAGTCTTAGACAAATAATTAAAAAATGCTTTTACAAGTTCCATCCACTAATTTTAAAAGGTTTTTTATGATATTCACTCTGGGATATATTATCGTTAAAAACCGTGTTTTTTACTTAATAATTTAAGTTGCAAGCAATGTACTCGAGTAAAACACATCTAATTTTATTTAGAGTTATAACAAAGGATACTGTTTTACAATTTATTAATAATGATTAAAGAGAAATTATAAGGTTTTTTCTATTATTTCTAAGCAAAAAACCCATTTTTTTAAAATTATAACACACAGAGAAAAAAAAATTCTGGTAAAATTACCATACGGTATGATAATGACATTTCTGCTGAAAAAATGGAAAAAAAAACATTATTTTGATATTTAAAATTAAAGCATACGGTATTTAAACCATTCATTTGGTAATTCTCATTTTCTTATGGAAATGATTTACAATAAATTCTAGTTTTCGAAGCATAGTTCTTATTACCACATATTTAGAAAAAAATACGAAACAGAAAAATAAATTTAAACGAATAAAAAGTTTTTATGCCTGGTTTATGATAAAATTACCAAATCCAAGAACATATTATATAAATATATATAAGTTTTACCAAACTCATTACCAAAGTGCTTCATTGAAAAGTACTGAAAAAATCCAATACAGCAAGAAACATAGTAAATGTTACCAAAATATAGTAGTTTTGACCATATTTTTTTTTTCAGTGCAGATTTATTAAAACTAAATTTATTAACAGTTGAATGTTAATCGAAAAATTTATCCGTATATCATTTTATAGGTTGATTCTGACTATTAGCATAAATTATCACCCCTAGAAGGTAAATAAATACAAGTTTTACACTAGTTTACGATACCATCTTATTTCCTAAAAACTTTGAATCTTATGTAAAAAAATAAAAATGCAAAAATATTTAATGAACTTGAATGTTTAAAAAAAAATCTTTTTATGCGAGCAGACTAAAATTAAAAAAAGCAATTAGCGTTTGTTAAAATATAATTGTTGTTCCCTTTTATTTTAATTACTGTTTATTTGTTCTTTTTATTTACTGTTTATTTGTTTTTTTATTTACTCTTTATTTGTTCTTTTTATTTGTTCTTTTCATTTCTCTTTGATACTTTATTCCTTCGTATAAATCGTATTTTTACACATCGTATTATATCGAAAACTGACATATTTTAAAAAAAAAATCAAACAACTTTTATTATCAATCAATGACATTTGATCCATTGCAAATTTCGCAAATTAGTGTCAATGATATATCTTTAAAACATTTTTCGTAAAATTTATAATCATAATTTGCTTCTCAATCTTTATTCATTTTGGTTGAGTGCTCAGGTTTTCCTAACATTGTAACTACGGCTTTATATTAAGACTTATAAGCGCCATCTGCTTACTTAAGTGAGTCTTGAAAACTACAACAAACCATCATCATTATCATCAATCATTTCGACTATGACACTAAATTACAGTACTTAGACTTGATCTTTCGTGAATTTTTTGAGAATTTATTTTAAAAAAAAACAATTCAAAAGTATTTTTACTTGCTTCCTTTTCATTTCTTTTCCATAACATTAAAATTATGATAGTACATCTCATTCTTCAATATTTTTTGAATAAAAACGTTTTAAAAAAGTCTTGTATAGACGTGTATGTAAATTTGTTTTTTAAGTCCGGCAATCAACGGCATTAACTGTAATATACTCGGAGCGTTATTATTTATGTATATTCATAGCACTGTTATTTGTTGAATATTTTTATTTTTTGCATTAACAATGGGATCCAAAAAGCGTGCAATTGTTGTTACAAAAATATCCTAAGATATCGTTAAGATCGAAGTAACTTCTTTAAAACTCTTCCATTGTTGTGCAGTCATGACCGATTTTTGGAATTCAACAATTCGGTTACTGTCGAATTTGAAGGGTAAACCTTCAAAGAAGCTGATTCTTTTCCACAAATCACTTTTAATATTTTCTTTCCTTGTTAACCAAAAAATTCCATAGACATTTTACTTAATTCTGGTTTGGGTACAATTTTTAACTGTGATTATAAAATGAGCAATTGCTATTAGAATTTTGATTTTATCAGACATATTTTTGTCTGTAATCATCTGAAATATTTTCATGTTTTCAAAGGAAGTGCAGATAGTTTTTTATATAAAAAAAGTTTAGTTAAAATTGTGGGTCCAATTGCGATGAGTCTTTGTTTTTATATTTCTCTAATTAAAAAAATTAGCTCCTAAGACTATATATTACGTGTAACAAATAGAATTTTTATGTTTACATCTTATAAAGAAAAAAAACCTCGAATGCCCGATCCTTCCTCAATTTTCTAATGTTTGAAAAACACTTCATCGGAAGAAAAATCACTTCATCGGAAGAAAAACCCTTCATCGGAAAACTTTTAACTTATAAGTATTTTTAAAAGAAGTGTGATAAAATAATTGCAATTACCTTGTGCTAAATCATAATTATTTAAATAATGTCACTTTCAATTTTATTTTTAGATATAACAAATAATCATGCGTTAAAAGTTATTACTACTGACTATCAATTTATAGTTTAGATTTCCTTTTCAAAATTACTTTTATTGATTAAATTTGAAACATTTTACGTATCTAAGTTAGAAACTTGAATTGCATTACTTACATCCATACTTTTTTTTAATAATATTGAATGTAAAGATTACTTTCACTTATGATGAATATGTTTATGTCCTGAAATCCCGAATTTTGTTTTCTGCAGAATGTTGTTGTTGTTGTTAATTTACGTCGCACTAGAGTTACACAATGGACTATTGGCGACGGTCAGGGAAACATCCCTGAGGATGATCCGAAGACATGCCATCGCAATTTTGATCCTCTGCGGAGGGGATGGCACCCCCGCTTCGGTAGCCCGAGGACCCGCACGCGAAGTCAAGCATTTTACGGTAGAACAGTTTAACGAGGACCAATACCGCACACCCTCGGTCCCTACGCAGACTAATCCAAGTTGTCACCCTACCGCACACTGACCGTAACCAGTGATGCTTGACTTCGGTGATCTGCTGGAAACCGCGTCTTACTGATCAGTCCACTGCGGGACTTCTGCAGAATGTCTACCATTAAAACGAGAAGACCTTTGAGATAGGTTAGAAGTACTGTCACCGAACATGGCCATCGAAATAGAACCACTGTTGTTGTTGTTCATTTACGTCGCACTAGAGCTGCATAATAGGCTATTGGCGACGGTCTGGGAAACATCCCTGAGGATGGTCCGAAGACATGCCATCGCAATTTTGATCCTCTGCAGAGGGGATGGCACCCCCGCTTCGGTAGCCCGACGACCTGCACGTGAAATCGAGCACTTTACGATAGAACAGTTTAATGAGGACCCATACCGCACACCTTCGGTCCCTACGCAGGCTGATCCAAGTGGTCACCCACCCGCACACTGACCGTAGCCAGTGATGCTTGACTTCGGTGATCTGCTGGGAACCGTGTCTTAACGATCAGTCCACTGCGGGACACACAACCACTGTACTCGTCAATCAACAGAAACGTTCAAAATGTTTCATTGCCATTGGAAACATGCGTATTTTTCGAACTATCATTTGATCAAATATCAGTAATCAGAAAGTCTTTTTTTTTTTTCTATTTCATAACATCCTTAGCCATGTTATTAGCTTAAAAAGTTGTGTATACTAGAGCCCCTTAACGACCAAATGAATAAAAACTTTTATGGATTTGTACATTTTTGTCTGCAGTAATATAACATATTAAAAAATAACAGTAATAATAAGCTCAAATTTACTGGATTTTAAGTTTTGACATTCTGAGCGTTAGTCTAGGCTTTTTTGGAACATTTAGAAACCGGATTCTCCATATTATTGAATAAGAAAATAGAGCATAGCATAAATGTTTAGTACTATTTTACCCGGAAATTCAAGGTTTAGTGGGCTAATCCATAATAGTCAGCATAACTCCGAGAAAGGGAAAAATGTGAGGGCATTTGCCGATGATAGAATTCCATTTCCGAAGCAAGCGTGAAATCTTTTTTTTTTCTTCCAATGCCTACCTGTGCTAACATCCGTCAATTCAGGCATTTACAGGGCGATTTTGTTGGCCTCTCTTTCAGGGGCACCATGTTAGGTGGGCCAACGTCGCTCCCACAGTGAGGACAGATTGTACAGAAAAGGAAAGAATATCCATGCCTTGCCCGCGATTCGAACCCAGAACCTTTCTGATGCAAGGACAGTTCCCTGCTTCCTACACAGGCCAGTCGGCTAGCGTGAAATCTAAAAGTCACAACTGCAAACTACAAAATTTTATAGCTTGATTAAAGTCACTGACCATAAAAAAAAAAAAAAAATTGTACCCAAAAAGCTATCATAACCATAAAAATACAGGTTTTCCAATAATTGATTTCTTTTGCAATATTACCTTAGACCGTAAATAATGATTTATAGTATTAGTATATTGGTTCAGGACCTGACACTGTCTGAGATTTGTTTGTGAATTCAAGGTGAACAATGGAGTCATGTAAAATAGTGTAGTGCCACCATCTGTCGAGGAGTATGGAACTGCATATTCGTTGTCTGTGGTCACCAAAGTAGAGGCAGTATGAGGGAGATGTTCATCTGAGTTTGAACTCAGAACTTTCCGACAGTAGTCTGATGCTGTTATCGTCATAGAAAGGGATATGCATCTCCAAATTAAGTTCGATGGCTTAATATATACTGTAAAAATCAAAGATTAACTCCACTAATTTTGCTAAAGTTTGTTTTCAGCTTTTTCTCAAGAAAAGGAGTTGGAAATTTAAACCAAACCTCTACTGTTGACCAAGAATTTTAATTATGTATTATAGTTACTAATGACAATAAAGTAATACATTACGAATATATTTGATATTTTATCACAAAACCTTCTCCAGCACATTTAGGACAATATGAAATTCTCAGGCAAGATATCAATTATAATTTTGTTTCAGTAAAATAGATTCCATTACAACCCCGAATGACACTAGGAAGTTTAATATATTAACTGTATAAATTAAAGGTCAACTCCAGAAGAAAGGTCGATTATAGAGATGACGTAATTGCTACATTGAAAGCATGCATCCAATGTTCTTTACTTTGGAAATATTTCTATAATTTAATTTATTACTAGCAATGCGGTTATTGGTCATGTTGCTTATTTTTTGATACGGTAACATAATTTTTTTCATGAAATATTTCATTAAATGGTCAAAAGATATCTTTGATGTTTCGCAATGCATTCTTCAATTCAAAGCTCGTGCCCAAAGTATGTAAAGGAACCCAATTTAGGAACTTAACCATAATTGTTACTTTTATTTATTAAATGGTAGTGGAAATAAAATAACTTCTTTCGTTTTAATTTCCCGGGAGAAAAAAAACATTTACGACTTTGTATACTTCGTCTATTTATCGTTGGCTATCTTTCGTTTCAATTATTAAGCTTTTACAAAACTAACAATATTGCATGTCAAATGTTGGAGAAAAAAGCCAAACTTCTATAATTAAGGTCAAAATATCCGGATAAAGAGCTTTCATTTAATCTCTTGTTCTGAGTAAGAATGCTATTGGAGCTTGAATTACCAAAAACAATGTAAGTAAACAATGTTTTACTTTCAAGTAAAGAAATGTATGGGCGAGTAAAGAATTAAATGCATTGTTTTTAGTAACTAAATATATGCTAAGCAAAACGTTATAGAATCTTTTTACTTGTTATATGTTTTATATTTATATGTTTCTATAGTTTTATTTGAATTTCAAGTTCAATTAATAAAATAAAAAAAGTAGATACATGAAAGAATGTGGACAACATAAATAAGCTAATAATTGCGTTAACATTTTTGCACTTTTGTTTTTGGAATTGAAAAATAAGTAATCGCACAAATATTTGTTGACAAGTTATGTAATTGTTTATTAATTCCAACTGAACAAAATAATTATTTTATAAACTTTCGCGTGTTGTATTGAAATCCAACCATGGCACTTAGAGCTAAAAAAATTCAACTCATAATAAAGCGCAATCCCAAGTTTATTCAAAACAAAGAATGCGTGTATAATTTATTGAGAAAATAAATTAAAAAACACTTTAAATTTTAAGCATAATATTTACAGTTACATAAAAATTTATTTCAGAAATATAATTTCTTTAGACTCTTTAAGAGCCTCAAAGGAGGATTGTAAACATATTTTGTATACGTATTTAATAGTTTGAAACAAAAAAAAAACTGAAAATAATTTTTATTTTTACGTTAAAAAAAAATTCATAAATTCCCTCTGGACTATCTTAAGTTTTTCAAAGAAAAAAAAAAGCAATAAATAAAAGAACGTCCTTAGGCGTTTCAAATTCGCAGATATAGAAAACATAAGCTTGAGGAGATTTATTAACAAAATATTTTGAGTTCGAGTCTTATATTAAATGTTTGTACCTTCTCATTCGTAATTATGCAATTGTTTGATACAAACATACATTTGAACAAGGAATATTTATCTGAATTTCAAGCAAATTTGAAATTCAAGAAACATTTTAAGAATCTAAACTTCTAGCTACAAAGCATCAGCTAAATGTTAGCTTTTTCTGGATTTATTTTTTACAGATTTAAGTATTACAATTTAGTGAGAAACTTTCTTATAAATTTTAAAATTTTCGGGGAATTGTTGAAACTAATATTTTGTTCTATATGTTCTATATACTTGTTCCATATGTTCTATATATTTTGTTCTGTTTGTTCAATATGTTTTGTTATATTTGTTCTATATGTTTTGTTCTATTTGTTCTATATGTTTTGTTCTATATGTTTTCTTTTTGTTATTTCGTATTACATAAGTATTTTGCAAAAAGACTTATAAAGTAAAATTTATAAATGTAAAAGCTAATAACGAAATTAGTAATAAGTACTTACTTGAAAAATCATTTTCAAAAGAAAAATGAAAACTAAAATGGGTAAATTATATTTAAAGTGATCTTCTTGAACAATAGTGTATCTAATTTTAATAACCAACAAATCTCTACATGCTCGTAATTTTAATATTTTTCAAATTTTTTTTAAACATTATTATTGAACTAATAATGTATAGCCGTTAAAAAAAACGTAATAAAACAATCATTACTAATCATTAATATTAATGCCAATGGATAGAAATGATTATTAAGATTTCTTGCATACGAATTTAATAATTACGAATAAAACAACTACACAGTCATTTCAAATATGTAGACAAATGAAAACCAACAATTCTTGAAAGTTAAATAGTTAATTAGATTAGTAAAAGACGAATCTGGTCATGCATAAAACAAATGTTTTACTACACAGAACTCTAAATGATCATTAATTCACAGTCAACTATTGCTACCAAAATTAGCAAAAATTTTGAGTATTTAATGAAACTGTAGTTCAAGATAAATAAAATATAGCCTTCATCATCAGCTGAATTTCTTATAATCTTATTATACTTGTATTTTTATCTGTGATTTTGTTTAATGGCTTATGTCGAATTTTGATTGATCAGTTTGATTATTTAATTCAAAAACTCACTGAAAAACTTTTGCAGTATTTAAATTGATCTAATTTGATATTATCATATCTGTGTTTTTAATCGGTATCATTTTAGGAGTTTAAAATAAGCAATGGATACCTAAAAATTGAATAAAGCGAAATTTGGAAACAAATGACTCCATCAGGTTTCGAAATTAAGCGCCTCGAATGTCTAGAAAATACTTAATTTATAATAAAATAAAGTAATAATTAGTATTTTTTCTTACTTTAATTCTTTGATGCAGATAGGACACCGGTGTCTATTTTATATATTTTTTCTGAGGCTTTAATTACAAGAATATATGTATATATATATATATATAGAGAGAGAGAGA
>NC_092205.1:63088601-63092665 GCF_043381705.1 Parasteatoda tepidariorum | reverse complement strand
TATATATATATATATAAAATAGTCTAGTATTTACTAAAAAATCTATTAGATTATCGGAACTATATTTGTGCTAGAGAATAAAATCTAAAAGAAATGTAGATCGAGAGAAAAACTTCATTCGTATTTAAAAATTTGTCTATAATTTGCTTTGTTAATTAAAGAAATTTCAATGATGAATAACTGTTTTTTTTTTTAGCTGCAAATAAGTGCAAAATAAATACAAATGGTTGCATATTTGAAAAAATGTTTGGAAGGGAAGCGTGATAGGGAAATTTTACCTTTTACGCAGAAACAGATGCTGCATTTCATAACTATAGATTATTAAAATGACAGAAAAAAATTTTCCATTTTTTTTATCCTAAATAAATACGAAATAAGTAAAAAAAAGTATAAAAATATTTATATTTCGAATAAAAATACTGCGTCAAAGGGTTAACGAAATAGTCATGTAATTTCACTTATTGTTTTTTGTCACATTGAATAATTCCAAATTTTGAAAGGTTCTTTAATTACTGTATCAATTACTAATATTGCAAAATATATTCATTTAATACCCTACAAAATACACATATAATTCATTTCCGTAAAAATACACTTCAGAAAAGTATAAAGAAAACTCTAAATAAGTGTATTAAACATCCTTGATTTAAAAACGAAATGCATTAGACAAGAAAATGTATAATATAAATAGAAATGCTCGTTTCGAGCTTGAAACGTTAAACCCAAGTTTTATTGTTGTTCAGAGAATTTCCATTATTCAAAGAAATTTTATTTTACTTACTTTTTCACTTTCACGAGAAAAGCCTTATATAAATTTTTACGGAGAAGAATTCAACTCCAAGCAATGCAAATAAGTTCCCTACTATGCTATATTATAACTATGCAAATTTATGGAACCGGAAGTATCATTTGACTGATTGGTTGAATACATATGTGCTTCGATTTCATCTAAGTTTTAAGTTTCAAAATAAATTAGATTTGAATAATCTAATAAAGAAGTTATATAATATATAATATTAATAATACCAATACCAATAATATTTCTTACAATAATTCAATACAATAAATCTTAGTTTTATTTGGAGTTTTTAAAACTGCAATAATATAGTGCTCAATTAATTTTTATCTTAATTTTAGGGAATATACAAAAAAAAATTATGTTGTGATTATACGATTTTGGGAAAAAATTGGAGGGGTGCTTGAGCGTGCTTAAACATGTGTTTTTCGTACAGAAATGTAATGTTTATAAAGACGGTCAAAGGTACGAACGTAAAAAATGACACAGCAAGAAAAATGTGTTTATTTATAAAATCAACGCCAAATGTTTCCTTGCAGCAATGCAGTATTCACAATAAATTTTCAAAATCTTGACCACCAGCAAAAATACATGTTCGTCAGTGACATACATTAGATGCATGTCAGCCCTTTAATTGAGTGTAAAAGCATCCCTCACGCTCGAATTCGCAGTTGCGATTGATATTTTTCAGCTGATGTATCGGATTGCAGTTCATCCGGCTCACTACTGCCCTCTACTTTCCGCATTACCAGCCAATCGCAGCGTTAGTGCATATTATTGTTAGTGGTTGCAATTTAGAACATTTAGTGCGAATACTTTATTGCAACAAAAAAGCACTTAGAAAAAATAAGTTAAAAATTCAAATATTTTGTAGGTTTTTTGTTTTTTAATTTTAAATTGCAAATTCACCAACACTTTTCCACTCAATTGTTCATGCATTCTAACTTTCCTTCTCCCACTAGCCCTTCAGAAGAAATTCAACCTTTAAAATAGTTTTTTTCTTCCTCAGAGCTCTCGAGAGAAAGTTGGGATCATTCAGAATATTTATCATACGGGCCAAACCAGATGTCAGCCAAAATTGTGGCTATATAATTTTTATAAGAAAGTATTTCGGTGCTTGAAAAAAGGTGGCTAAAAACTGGAATATGTAAACTAAGGGAAAAAAACAACAACAAAGAAAGCAATAAGATTTGTGATGGCCACAACGGAGTTGTAAGAACTGCATATTTGAGGTGTGATTAAAGGATCCTATTGCATCCTTTACTATTGGTCATTCCCTCGGAGATAGAGTATGGCCGGTGAGGATGTCGAGAACCAGGAATTGTGAGATAGCATAAGCATTCACTGATCAGCATGGATGACGTTTTTCATTTTTATTTTGGTGCATGTGAGACTGTTCTTTACTTTATTTATAAAATTAGAAAAAAAAGCGTATTTTTTTGTTTATGTTACCGTTAAAGTGTGAAATGTGTTGTTTCTTAGAATAACTAGATATTTCATGAAATAACGAGACAAGTCAAAGTATATAAAATTATTAAATTCTACGATTTAACTAGGCATTCTATAGAACAGTTCATTAAAGTATGAAATAAGAAACTCGAAAGTTCTTTGAACTGGTTCTAGCTGCTTTTAGTCAGATTTGAACCGCTCAAAGCTAGCTGCTTTGCAATGACTCGTATATGCTTCATTTCATTGATTTTAGACATAGTTATTAATATGAGCAATAAAAAAATTATAATTTTCCTGTTATTTGTCCATTAATCATCCGCAATAAGGATAAAATTTATTTTTCAAGAGATTTTGGCTATTTATGATCCATTAATTCATAAACTAACTTTGAAATTGCCTATTTTTTACTTTAATGGTCTATTATTATTAGTTATTTCATAGAATAACTAGGTAAAGAAGGAAATTTTTCTTCCATTATATACCTTAACTGACTTGTCTGGATATTTCATAAAATACTTAGTTATTTAATGAAATAACTGAATTATATACTTTAGCGGTAACATTTATACTTAATTTACAAAGGTTGTAATTCTTTTTCATTGTGTCATTCATAATATTTTTACAAATATGCCGTGTTGTCAGCGCTTTCATCTATATTTACTAATCACACAACATAGCAGAAAATTATAAAGATATGAATCAGAGTTTCTAAGAGTTTTAATTTTTAAAAGCTAATTTTTACTTTTCACATATTATTTTCACAGTTTATGTTTGTTAATATTTTATCTTTCGATTTATTTGTGGCAAAACACTGAAAAATATTTTTTCCGCAATAGTATATGGTAAAAATTGAAGTCTAATGAATATTATATCTTGTGGTTTTTATGCATCCTAATTAAGTGATAGAAAACTTTTATGGTATTGTTTACATCATGTTTTATAACAAAACTATATTTTAAACTATATTATTAGTTTGCTTTGATAAAGTTCCATTCAAGCTATGGTAAATAACTGTATTGTCTCTTATTGATAATAATCTAGAAAAATTCATTCTCTTAGGCACAGTAAAAATAAAGATGCCTAAATTTAAAATTTTACACACTTTTGTTTGATGAAGTAAGTTTAGTAAAACTTTATTTTTCATTTGAGTACAATTTCCGTGTTTTTTACTATAATTGTTAAAAAACACTTGTTTCCGAAGTAAATGTAACTATTCACACAGCATTTTTACCTTGAGTAAATATTATTTTTTTATATAGATTAGTTACAGTCTTACGACGATTTTACTTAAAAATTTTGATTGTATAAGTCAACCTTCCAAGCTTTCAAAATTTTCTATAGAACAAGATTGCTTTTGTCGTAAGTATACATTTTTCAATTCTGAAAAATAATAAATTATTGCCCGAGGATATCGATACTAAACGGCAGAATAAAAATACCATTTCTTAATAAAGAGAAGAAGAGAAATTCAATATTCTCCAAAGAAAGTCTATTCTCTCCTTAAAAAATAAATGCTGCAAAAAATTGACCAATTTAAAAATAGTGAATTAATTTGTTTAATAAAATATATTGTGATATAAAACCTAAGAATTGGTGTTATATTTAACGTTCAAATCTCTTCATGCATTGCATAGACTTGTTTTCCTTAACAAGGATTCTAATTTAGGAGAGCAATATGTTGAATATAGAGTACTTTGTGACAGGCAAACAATATAATTTTATAAAATATATAAAAAGAATGAAAATGAATGATTTTGATACAATTATATATAGATACATTTAGATGTGTATTACAAATAGAAGTATAGTACATATATAT
>NC_092205.1:63084627-63088101 GCF_043381705.1 Parasteatoda tepidariorum | reverse complement strand
ATGCGCATAAGCTGCAATTACATAAAAATCGAAAAATAAGTAAGAATTATAGAGGAAACATGGGAAAAATACAGAAGAAATTTTAAAAGAAAAAGAATATTTACAAATATTAAAAAATATTTAAAAGCAAAAAATAATAAAAAAATTGAAAATTAAAAAGCCGGGAAACTAAATATGGAAAAAATATAATCTCTTAATCAGATCACACGATTACATCAGCAAGAAAGAATGTTTCTACGATTTGTATTAATATAGCCAAAGCAAAATATATATCCATACAATAGTGTAAGGAGCACCAAAAGAATTTAAACGAAATTGCAAAATAAAACATATCAAGCAGAAATAGAAAACAAAAATTTGAAATAGAAAACAAAAATTTGAAATTGCATGTATTTCGACTTACCGGCATCTTTGAAATGTCATTTGAAATATTTTCGCAACAAGATTGCCAGATTACAAAATATTAAAATAGAAGTGTAAATAGAGAATAATGGGATCCAAGTCTTATGGCAAGATTTTACTGAAATACAGAACATTTGAATATGAATGGATCTTATACATTAATATAACAGTTCTTAATTTAATCACTTGCCAAAAGTATGCTTTTAATATGAATTTATACTCCTAATAAAAGAAATTATACTTCCTAATATTGGAAAAAAATTGCATTAATCAATGTGCACAGATCATTCTTGCCTCTTTATTTAGGTTTAGCTTTTTCTTATGAAAGAAATTTAAATACAAATAATGTCTTTTAATTGATATAATCAAGAAAATTTTCTGAGTACAATGGAGCGAAATTTTTAACACGAACAATTCCATTGTTAAAAATTAATGATACGGAAATGAAGTAAAGCGCATACAATTTTTCTTGAAAACTTCCAAACAATATGTTTAACAACCTATATAGATGCGTCTTAATACAAACAAACGTAATTAATTCTTTCCAGTTAATTCATGGAGAAAACAATTAATTAGCTTGCGCGTAATCATTTGATAAGCAGTTAGTAATATAATACCGATAGATTATTTTGTTCGGGTTCAAATATTGAAAAAAAAAATTACTCTTCTGATTTACAAAATAATTTACATAATATTTGTATTGATTTCAGTTTTGTATTAAAATATTTAAGCCTGTTTATATAATACAGAAAATTAAACAGAAATACGAGAAAAAAAATGTATCTTTAAAATGATTGTTGTATTTTGGATGACTGTTGCTTTCTTGCGATAATATTTTTGAAACTTTTAATACAGTACGAAAAATGAAACATAAATATGAGGAAAATAAAAAAAAATATATACTTTACAATTTTATTCTCGATTGATAGTTTCGAAGTACATTTCAGACAATATATTGACAATTGTTTTTAACAAAACATTATCAGAGAATTGAAAGATTTTCATTGTTTGGCAGTTTTTTTCTTCTCCATCATACTCCAGTATTTCAAAAAAATGTGTTTTGGAATTTCCGATTGCGATAAACAATAAATGAATAGAAGTACTTAATTTCTTCCAATTGCACTAAATTCAATAAATTCACAATGAGTGTCGATCAATTTTTAAACATTATGTGTATAAACAAATTCTATGTTCAATTTAGTCTAAATAAATCGGGACTTTAACAAAGTCGAAATATAATTTTGAAACAGTTTTACACATTAAAAATTAAATAATTAATTCAAACTAATTTTTAGTAATCGCTTTTACCTTAACTAAACAGCTATGAAAAATGCAAATTTTAAAATGAATCAATTTCTTTTAGACTTAACATTACACAAGGTGTTTTTTAATGTCTGCATAACTTAGATATTATATTTTTTTGATAAGATCTTACATTGCAAAATCAGTTGCATAAAATGCACAAACTTGTACTCAGAAATTGTTATTGCAAATTTAGATAAGATTTAATCGAATAAAGAGCTTTGGAGACAATGCAAAGTGTCAATTTTAGTGCTATTACTAATTGCTATTTTATTTACACATTGTACTATTTTAACAACCACTACAACTCCAATTCAAAATATTAGAATAACCAAAAAAGGCATTGTATTACCTTATAAAATGCGTGATATCTTTAAAAATAAACAACGGTGGCGAACGGAAAAATTATTAACCGTCCACAATTAGTTGACGTATGATATTATTGTTCACACGCGCCTAAAGAAGTATTAGAGATTTTATGAAAAAATATTGAAATTGTTCAAAATATTAAAATATTTCCAGAGGCGATTCAAAATATTAGAATATCTGTAAAATTGTGTGATTGGTCAACGTTAATCATAAAATTTGCATAAGTTGCGCCACTGTAGAGCTAGTACGCGTATAAAGGCTAGTTTGAAAATCAGATTTAGTTAGTTCGGAGTTAAAATGGGTCGAACGAAAGACATACCGGACACTACCAAGACAGCGATTGTGACTCTACGCAATGAGGGAATTAGTCAACAAATGATTGCCAAAAAAGTGAATTGCTCTCAAGGAACTGTAAGTAAAATTTTAAAAGATTATTCTACAAATCAAAGTTTTAAAAATAATCGCTCAAATAGTGGTCGTAAACGAATAACCACACTGAGACAAGACAGAATGCTGAAACGTGTCGTCACTAAAAATCGCTTCAAGAGCTTGAGATTCATAAGTAGAAAGTGGAGAGAACAAGGAGTGGATGCCTCAACATCTACCACACTACGACGACTCCATGAACTTGATTTTCAATCACGTGTGCCCAAGAAAAAGCCGCTACTTACACGCAAGCAAAAACGAGCCAGAGTGAGGTGGTGCAAAGACAGATTGCAATGGGGTATTCAGGACTGGAATAACGTACTTTTTAGCGATGAATCGATGTTTTGCGTTTCCCACGGTCATCAGGGTGTCCGTGTTTGGCGTTGCAAGCAAGAAGCTTTTACCACAGATTGCTTGAAACGCTCAGTGAAGTTTAGCACTTCTGTAATGATTTGGGGGTGTATGGGTGCTGAGGGCTTAGGAAAGCTGTGCATTTTGAAAGGAAGGGTAAATTCTGAAGTATACAAGGAGGTACTTGAACATTTTATGATTCCGTCATCGGAAGATCTATTTGAGGATGACTTTATCTTCCAACAAGACTCTGCATCTTGCCACACGTCAAACGCCACCACTACTTGGCTTACTAACAATAAAGTCAAATTACTTCCTTGGCCGGCCAATTCACCCGATTTGAACCCCATCGAGAATATATGGGGTTTAATGAAGAAACGCCTTCAGGATTTAGCTCCAAAGGACAAAAATGAACTCATAGAAAGCGTGAAATCCGTTTGGGCAACTATCAGCAAAGATGACTGCAAAAAAGTAGTGCATCGTATGCAAAATCGTTTGCGTGACGTTATTAAAGCTAAGGGAGATGCCACTAAGTATTAACTATTCATGCAGATTTCATTTAAATGAATTATGCTATTTTTGTTCATGTTATTCTAATTTTTTGAACCACTGTGAAAATTATTC
>NC_092205.1:63074326-63084509 GCF_043381705.1 Parasteatoda tepidariorum | reverse complement strand
ATATATGCCCTTAAAGGCTAGATAATTGAAGAGACACTTAGGCTAATTTATTTAAAAAGGCATTTTATTAATGGATCTTGAGTTATTTAAAACATTGTTCGTTGGCTATGTATTTCCCCATTGCAGGGATGTTTGGATATGGCCCAGATTTATCTAGCCATGCAAAAATTAAAAAGCCACGCAATTTTGGCTGTCTTGATCTTTTAAAGAGAGGTTCTGAAAGGGAGGTGGTTGCAAGGATATTCTTATCTTAATGAAGCGTCATTCAATTGACAAAATTTAGAGATTTTGATTCGCTAAAAGGATAGTGCCACTCTGACGGTGGGAAGTTTTTGTGACTATCTTAATGCGAACTTCATCTACGAATTATTGCCCATTAACTTCAGAAAATAATCTTTTGTCTGGCTTTATCTGGTTTATCTTGACTTTTCATGGCTTTTTGTGAGAGATCGATTTCTGTATCTTAAACTTGATAAGAAACATCTGTTTAAGCTTATCAGTTGCTATAGAAAGACTCTTTATGAGGAATTCTATATTACATGCATACATACTTGTATATATATATATATATTATATTGTCTAACCCCTATAATATTTGAAAATCACAAACTTCAGTATATCTGCATCAAATAGACGTAACATTCTGCTTCATTCATCAATGTTTTTTTGCTGAATTTTAATTTAGGAATATACATTTTAAAAAGATATAAAAGAAAAATAATTATTGAAACTTTGAATGATTAGTTTGGCACAGAAAAAGAAAGGCAAAGAATTTTTCCAATATTTCGAATAGAATGAAAGCATACAATTTAGATAAATTACAATACGTTTGAAAGAAAAGAAATAAAAAAACGGATTTAATTTTGGCTGGGATAGGAAGTTTCAGAAAAAGATATTGTAGAGCTTTTCAAGAGACATGAATTTCTTTATTAAAGAACTAGAATAAATACTAAAAGGTTCTTGAAGTTCATAGAAGTAATTTAACTTTTGAATACGTCCAAGATAGCATGTTAGTATGCTTCTGTTTAGATATTCTTGTATGACTATGTCAAGGAATTTTTATTGGTTTCTATTTTCAATTTCTGATATTTACTGTAGTATTTGTATACTTTTAGGGATCTCATTTTATATTTTAATCATGTTTGAGTTCAAATTTGTAATGTAACACTATGATTAAAAACCGGAATTCAATGATACTTGCCTTTTTCTAATTGTAGAACCATTTTGTTCTTTTTGAAATATTTTTTTTTTCAGTTTAGGACATGTTTTTACTTTCTTGCAGTACCAACACATTATTACAATTTCCTTACATTTGCACTGAGTCATATTATTTAATGCATTTCAGTTTCTGAGAGAAAGGATGACCTTTGTCCACTATTGAAATGAGCAATTGTCAAAAAAAAGTAAATAGAAATATTATCTGGATACTTTGTGGGAGGATAAGGGAAAAAAAAGTTTCAAAATCCCACTAACCTCAGGATTCCGATTTCTTCAATCAACACAAATTTCAAGCTCGAATGGAACAAATTCACTTAATATTTATCTCTATCTCTCTTGTTTCATGTTTTAATACAATTTATGCTATGAAAAGTTTTAGGAAAGAAATGACTTTTTAATATAAATTTTAAATGATATTTTAAAATGACATTTTTGTTCCACACATTTGGGATATTATATATATATATATTGTCNATATATATTATATATTATTGATTTTTATAAAATTAAATTTAAATTTAAATTTTTAATTTTTTGATATATTTTTCGTTTGTTTGTTACCATTTACTTTAAACAACCAGATTATTTAAATGAAAAGAAAATCCATACCTTAATGCGTTACTTACAAAGGCTTTTTTATTCTCTTATTCGAGGCATTTATTGTTGTTTTTAAAGACATAGTTTGCTGTATTTGAGACAATTTTTGTAGATTTTTAGATAATCAAAATCAAAGATTTAAAGGTAATATTTCATGAATATATCTTGCATCTTAATGTTAAAAATATGAAAATAAAATTTCTAAATGTAACTAGAATGATTAAGAGAGTAAGGGTCTCGCCTCTTCTTGAAATGAAAAAGCTCTTAAATTGCAGTGGTAAACATTCCCCGATAAAAATGGATTATAAATTTAAGTATCTTCTCGTCTCTATCATCAGGCTAACTGTTGTTGGTTCTTCTCCATGTAACGCAAATTCAGGTTACTTTCTGTGAGAAGTCCTTCGTGAAGGCAAGTTTGGTACAATGATCCAAGAGTTTGACAGTCTTCTGGATAAAACTTCAAAAACACAAGTCACCGCAATTCTGGATTGGCTGTTTAAAAACTGTTCTATCATAAAATATTATTTTTAAAGAGACACAGTTTTTACGGCATAATTAAAAGTCTAAACCTGAATTGAGATATAAATAATTCATCAGATTTGAGATATAAATAATTCGTGAATTCTGGATTATAAATAATTCTTTAGAAGTCATTATAAAAACTAACATACAATTTGTGTAATAATTAAAGCTATCAAACAAATCTTTCTTGCAAAATTTTGTATAAGAAAAGTATATAAAATTAGAGAAAAGAAGCTCAATTTCTCAATTTATTTTCAACCGTTAGCAATCATCTTTGTTTTCAGTTGTAAACAACAGCATTCCAGTAAAACAACAACTTCAACAGCAATAAAGAACAACATTCAATCACTGCATTCACATATAGAAGTTTTTTAAAAAAAAGGAATCTCATTTCTTGCTAAGTAATAAAACGTAGATGGTCCTTATTCAATTTTTCCCGCTTGAAGATTTTCTCTTTATTTAGACTTAAAAAAGTTACAAACTTACAAAAGAGAATTCAAGATTGATAGATTACCAAGTATATTTTGGAAAAGTTGTGCAACTTTTTGTTAAGGTTCTGTAACATTTTTAACAATATGTAGCAATTTTTTTTCCAAAAGTTTTACATAATGGATTTCTTTCTGAAATATATTTCAAGCAAATGTATGACCTTTTTTAACATTGAAAGGGATTTCCAATAAGTTTGAAACTTTTCTTTTACCATAAAGTAATGTTGTTGTTTGAAGGCAAGTTACGTCACAATTTCATAGGTTTTATTACTTTTGAACATATAGAATTTAATTTTTATTTTATTATTTTGTTTCCTGTGTGGAGTTTTAGACGGTGTTCTTTCAAGACTTGTTTTATTATTGATTTTTATTACAGAATTTTCATCTGAAATGTCTGAATTACTTTTCTAGTATTAAAATAACTTTATTACATTAATTTCAAAATGAAGCTGCTTGTTTCATATATTCTTTTGTCTGGGCATCTTCAAAAATGTTATTCTTAACTTAATATACTTGTATTTAGTAAACGAGCAGTTTATGGAATACAAGACAAATGAAAGATTTTAAAAGAGCTTTTAAAAGAGAATTAAACTATAAAATACCAATGATAAGTTCTTAGAAATTGACAAAAATATCCTCTATGATTATTAATATTTTGCAAAGTGATGCAGGAAGAAATTAAAAGCTTTAAAACATCAATTAACAATACAAAAATAAATGTTCTTTTTGGCCAGTAAAAAATACTGGATCAAAATTCGTAAAATCTATTTTTACCGCAACAAAAATTTCTGATATACTGTAATTTTCTACAGTACTAATTTCCATAAAATCAAGGAATCACTGCAATTAAGTAATTATTACTATTAAAATTACGGTATAATACTTTACGGTAAAATGGATATTATGGTAAAAATTATTTTGCGGTAAAATAGATTTTAAGGTTGATGCATCCAATTTACGTCACTTTATACTATTGATACATTACTTATTGATACTCCTCTTATTGATACCGAACTTTTTTACAGCGCGCATAATAATTGAATATTTTTCCGCGTCTGCTATCTTTCCTTGCAACCACAATTCCTCTGCAAAACAAATTTTCTATTTTCTCCGAATTATTCCGAGATAGGCATTATCCGATTTCTTACGATTCAATATTTGGTAGGTTTTGAAAATTTTTTATTCTGTAATTTAACCTACGGATAAGTTTTATACACGAAAACTGTAAAAACTGAAAGAGTAGCAAGTTTTAAAAACCATCTGGGAAACGAAAACAATTTAATCAATTCTTAGTTCGCAAAGGATATCGGATAGAAACAAATGAAGGGGATTTTTATGTTGGAACTGGGATTTCTGAACAACAAAAGACTTCTAGAGTTCGAGATTAAAATAAAATTGTTTCGAATATCTTCAGAATAATATTGGTGTTTTTTATTCTTCTTGTTTTTGAAGTAAAAGTGATTCGGAAAAAAAGAACAATAGAGACTCAAGAACTTGCCAGAAGCTATAAAAAATGGCATTAGATATTCATTTCCTCTAATTTATTTTTATAAATATTTTTAAAGTCATTTTGGGAAAAAATAAAATCTTGTCTGAATGAATTCAAATGAAATTAGGATGTCTGTCAATAATCAGAACTCGTAAATAATAACAAAAGACTTACATATAGCTTATATCAGACGGCTATTGTTTTTTTTTTCTTAAATCAAAATGAAAATACTAATAGCGATTAAGATTTCTTTTTGTATATTTTAAAATCTTATACATTTATTCAACACAGTAAAATATACTGAAAAATTGTAAACATTATATGAAAAGAATGTTTGAAAGTAAACTTACATGTATTCTTAATATTGAGGAGTGTTGGCTATCCAATACAGCAAAGAAAAAAAATAGAAAATAACGCATTTCATACTATTAACTATGAAAAACTTATTACTAAAAGTGAAACACAATTTTTGTCGTGGGAAATAAGTAAAAAGAAATCAATAAACAAAATATATTATCATTATTTATATTTATTTATTTATACTTATTGGGTTGGATTTACGCACATTAGCAGGCTTATGTGCTCAATTTTAGGCTTACAAATTTTTGCCATATAGAAAGACAGATAGTACAATACAGAGAAGGTTAGGACGAAGATACATCCAGGGTAGCAGAGGGATTCGAACCCGCTACCTAAGCGCTTTACGCAGCGTTTGTCTGGTGATACGACTCGGCCAAGGAGCCTCTATATTTATTCATTGGTTTATTAGTACAACATACATTTGTAGGATTGTGTTTTCCATTAAGGCTTATACGCCAGGGTCAAGTAGAAGGACAGCACGAAGATACATCCAGGGTAAGATCGGGATTCTGACTGCTGTCAGTGAGTAGGTGGGTGACCACTTCCACGTGTAATACAGCTTGCGACTGGTGATACCGCTCGGCCAGAGAGTCATGTTATTTATATAAATTTTTTTTATTGTTACACATACATATATAGGCTAGTTCAGCTTATAAGTACTATCCACGTCACACAAGACAAAAAAGGGCATCACAAAGGTATACTCAAGGATTGACCAGGATTCAAACTCACTACCTCAACGCTACTATAGATGCAAATTTGCAATTTCCTTATCTAATTTGTGCCTTATGTTCTTCAACTTAAAGGGGGCATGTAATAAATCATGCTTATTGTAATGAGCATACACAAGCGTGCATGTTTATTAGTATTAATAAATAAGTAAATATTTGGAAAAATATTTTTTTTAAATTTTCTGTGTTCCACTGTCAACTGAACGTGAGATATTACTCTCATTATATCATCGAAGTCAAGCATTTCAGGCTGCGGTCAGTGAGTAGGTGGGTGACCACTTTTATCAGCCTGCGATAAGACTGCGGTCGAGAGATATCGGCCCTCATTAAATCGTTCTACCATAAAGCCATCTTCTCCACATTGGATCAAAATTAGGAATCTATTAAGTCTTTGACTCATTCTGAGGAATGTTTCAAATGTCATTATCAATAACTCATTGTGCAGCTCAAATGTGACGTGATTTTCGTGGGCAGGTCGTCGGGCTACCGAAGCAGGGGTGCCATCCCCTCTGCGGAGATTAAAAATTGTGACGGCATGCCTTCGGATCATCCTCAGGAATGTTTCTCAGACCATCGCCAATAGCCCATTGTGCAGCTCTAGTGCGGCGTAAATGAACCACTAGAACAACTATTGTGACGTAAACAAAGTATTAACTATTTGTTTAACAGGGTTTCTCTCTACCGAGCAGTCTCGCCTTTCCACGAAGCGTTGCTTAAAATTTTAAAAAATGAGTTCGAATTCCACCGTAATACTGATTGTGGTTGGTAGGTACCTTATTTACGTCGTGCTAGAGCTGCACACTGGGCTATTAGCGATGGTCTGGGTAACATCACTGAAGATGATCATAAGACATGCCATCGCAATTTTGATCCTTTGCAGAGGAGATGCCCCTGCTTTGGTGGCTCGATGATCTGCGCGCATAGTCAAGCATTTTACGGTGGAACAGCTTAACGAGAACCGGTACCACGCCCCTTGGTCCTTACACAGACTGATCACCAACCCGCTTAGATAAGTGATCACCAACCAGCTTACTGACTGCAGCCAGGTATGCTTGCCTTCGGTGTTCTACTGGGAACCGTGTCTTTACGATCAGTCAACTGAAGGACACACTGATTATAATCGTGTAACAATAAATAAATAAATATAGTTTTGATACATGTTCTGGCTCATGTGCTTAACGCAAACAATGATTTGTCTCTTTTTTAAAATGAATAAAAGTTTGAAAGAGAAAATAAATTGAAAGTCAACACATAGATATCGAAACCGCTACCTCCAAACTTTCGAGCGTTTAGTGGAAAGCGGTACGGGGGTCCCAATAATACAATATTGTTTCACTTGCGATAGAAATTAGAAAAGTTTCAATATCGCTGTTCCGCTAACCACTCTGAACCGTAGATGTAATTGGTTCAAATCACGCTACAAAATAGGATATATAGTTTCGCGTCTTTCTCAAACTTGTCTCAAAGGCCTCGAAGATAAGACAGAGCAGCTGGCCCTAACACATCAAAAATGTAACAGCTACTGTTCAGAGTGCCGGAAATTTGAGCAAGAGGTGATCGAGACGTGTATCCAATGGCACCTTATACAATTACTCCAGGTGATGGACCAGTATGACAATGTCGAATGCAAACTGCCAATGAGCGTTCACCGCGATGTTGCCAAACATGGTTGAGGCCATCATGATGCTGCATACAAAACCTGGATTCGTCTGAAAAGAAGATGTCATGGCTTCCCTGCTCCCAGGATCGTCGTTGATCACGCCATTTGAGGCGCTCCTGCCTCTGATGCAGCGTCAAGGGTAGCCGAAGCCATGGTCACCGTTTTGACAGTCCGTGATGCTACAAAACTTGTCGAACTGTTAGTGTAAATACTTGTTGTCTTGCAAATGATCCACTTTGTTGACTCAGGGTCCGTGACGTAGCTGTACGATCCCTTAAGGCAATGTGGATAACATGTCCGTCTTCTCGGCAATTATTCATGGGGGGCAGCTGAGATCCTGCACGGCTTTGCATATGACAGTCATGAACCCATCGATTCCATATTCTGCTAACAGTCATGGTATCTCGACCAACGCGAGCAGAAATATTTCGATATTAAAAACCGCAATCCCGGTAGGCCACAATTCGACCACGATCAAACTCAGATACGTGTTGGTTGGCATTTCTCCTTTCAC
The DNA here is from genome assembly GCF_043381705.1 of Parasteatoda tepidariorum. NCBI lineage: Eukaryota > Metazoa > Arthropoda > Arachnida > Araneae > Theridiidae > Parasteatoda > Parasteatoda tepidariorum. The sequence goes on along the minus strand of NC_092205.1, from coordinate 63,076,930 downwards.
ACGAGGGATTGCAAAAACTTTTTTACCCAAGAATATTGCTCAAATTCAATTTCTGTCAAATCTATCCTTTTACACACATTGCAGCTGTCGCTACCCCCACCTGCTTTGCATGAATGCATTGATAAGTTAATCATTCTCATACCACAATATGCTTATCCGTCTTGCAAATTTCACGTCCGTGGTGTGTCGCCTTCCTGGTGTAGCAATTTTATTGGCCAGTAGTATATATATATATATAAAGTTATAAAATCAGACACAAAAACATATTTTTTTCATAAACATGTATTACCCCGACAAATTTGGAAATTTGACCATCAAAATATGGGAGATAGCAGCAATCCGGAAAATATGGTTTTAATATGTTAGTCGGAATAAATTGGAAGTTTGGAACATTAATGTTAATTTTTCCTTTGACATATTTTACAATATGGCGAGAATTTTTTTAACAAATCAAAAAAAAAAATGTTTTTGCACACAGGCATAAAATTCACTTATCCAACATGACAATTTCAAGCAAAAATATTTTTTAATAATAATTGTTCATTATTTTTTATTATTTTATTTATTAATACTCGAAAAATATTTACTGTTTAAGTTTAACAAATTTTTGGATAATTTTAAAAACGTAATTTTATATGACTAAATATAAATTTTGAACTTAATTGGACGTTTCTGAGAACTATTATGCAACTTTTAAAACCATTGAGGTTGAGTCTTTGAACGTCATGATCCATTCATTTGATCAAAAGTTATTCAGGATGTTCTCTCTTTTGCGTTATTTGCGCTATATAGATTTAATTAATAAAACACAGAAAAGTCGAAAATTTGTTCATAAGAGAATAAAAATAGTAAAATGAATAGGCAATATATAACCATCTTCTTATCCCCTTTCATTACAGGAATTAAGTCTCTTAAAAATTTCTTACATACAAATATGATTCGTCAGCACTTTGAAATACTAATAATGCTTTACATAAAAGTATCACATGCAATAAAGACCAGATAATGTTAAAAGTTTCTATTGTAAATAAAACCATTACGAAGTGGATAGTATTTAAAAATCATTTTTGCTTTAATGATAATACTATAGTATAGTTGATAGGCATATTTGAGTTAAAAATGCCAAAGCATATATACGATGAGGAAAAAAAAATACAGAAATTAAACTATATCAATTAAACCCTAATTTAATTTTAGTTAAATTTAGATGTCATTGTTTTATTCTCCTGGGCATTATTCCATTGAGTCTCTACTCTCTGTAATTAAATTGACTATGTAAATTAAATAACTTTAAGCAATAAATGAAAAATTATATCATCTTAATATATAAAACCTTTCCACATGCAATCGAATTTGGTCATTATAGTTTGCCAGATATATGGTTCAAGAAGCTCATTACATTTATGCTAGTCAATTTATAAATATTTAATACGTAATCAATTGTGAAAATATGCTTGCTCATGCATGAAAGTCTGCTATTGTACTAATATGCGTAAGAAAATCTGACCAATAAATCAAAAGTTATTTATAGGGCAATCCTGAACCGTTCATAATGGGATATTATTAAAAACGTCAAAAATTTGTTATTTTATTTGGCTGTTATCCGTAAGAACAATAATATATGTATATATTACGAATTGATATTTAAAAAGTTATTAAAAAAGGAATAAGGTATAATGTATTTTTTTCAATTAACAAATTTTTGTGCTAATCAATTCATTTTTCATTTTATATATTTTATTTATAAATATATACTTATATATATAGTCATAGTACATCTTATATTACACACAGTATGAAAGCAACATATAATTTAAAATTTTAACACACTGAATATTCAGCCATGGTCTTAAATTGGTTTCATTACGTTCGAAACACTAAAATATTAAGGGGGCTGAATGATAATGTCATTTTTGAGCATTTCGATATCCATTTGTCATTTATCTGCTTAGTGTGTTTTTCAAAGTCGGCGAACGATATTTTAAGTTTAGAGTGACTTGTTTACTCGTAAATAAATATATATTAATTTTTTTGGCAGTATTGCAAAGGCAATATTGCAATATTGTTGCCAAAAATAGTTCCGAGATTTATCCAACTGCAATCGACCTTCGGAAATGTTGATCTATGCATGTGTGTGTGGGTGTATTCACACGTGACGAGTTTCTTACCCAGATTTAAATTTATTTTAATGTTTTGCTTCAATCATTCAATTTTCAGTAATGAATGAGCTTTTATTAACTTACTTAACTTACATCTTATTACTTCTTATGAATGATATATTTTTTTTGTAAAAATAATGTAAGGAAACCATGTAATTGTCTTTTAAGAAGTTTAAATATTCTTTCCATGGCACTTTAAATTTGAAAGAAGTGTATGAGAGTCGGGTTACAGAGTTACTATATAAATATTAAATGACTCGCATTTATAGTTCCGTATGCATAAATAATTCTGCTAGTAGAGACAGTATATTTGAAACTTTTTAATTTCAAGTATCTTTAAGGTCATTTATGATCAAAAGTGCTTTTACTTATAAAATATTTACGCTGAATTACGTTAGGTGATGTAAAAGTAAAATCACTATATATATATATATATATCTACAGT
>NC_092205.1:63069420-63073175 GCF_043381705.1 Parasteatoda tepidariorum | reverse complement strand
ATATATATACGACGAGAATTTTATCTGAGCGAACTAGGACCGCAGCTAATGTGAACTGGGAGCATGTTCTTTGAAAGCTGGAAGCTAAGTAAAGTGATAAGGATTTCAATTCATCAATGTTATTTTCTATCATCGTTTGTCTAGCACAATAGAGGATGTCTAATAATGTTAATAACTGTGAAGTGAACACTTTATGAAGTCACTTATGTCTTGCAGCCAGGTTCACATTTTAGGCGAATGGGTAAATGTGCCAATCCTATCACCGGCTGAGCGGAAATTTGAATCCCAGTTTTGACAGCTAATATTTCGTCCATTCCTTCAACACAGCTGGAATTTAAAGCTTCCTGCTCAATTCGAATGGGGTAATACTAGACTATTGGAGTAAGAAATTCTCATTCACGCATAAATAGCTGCACCACAGAGCAGCTTAACACAAAATAGTCTAGTATTTCTCCTCTGTTACGATAAATGGCACCACCAGATTAGTAATTAATTTCCTCGATACACTTGGCAAAACATATTTTATCCACAATCTAATTTCAATGTCCAGGAAAATTTCATTTTTACGGTTTTAAAACCATGCTAGTTGTAAGTGGTAACAAAACAGCATAGTTTTGTAATCAATGAGTTTTAACTGAAGCAATTTTCAACTGATTCAAGTCCTTAAGGGTAAAGTAATTTTCATAAGCTTAAACTATGCAGTTTATTAAAAAACAATTCTGCCGATTATTTTACTGTTGTTTTGGAAAAAAATCTAACATTGTTAATCAAATGGCATCTAAACTGAGATATAAAGCTTATAGTTTTAAAATTAGGGATTTAATAAATATGAAGAGTTTAAAAAAAGATTGTAGGGGAGAGTCGGGTAGCCCCGCTCACTTAAGGATTATTGCTTATATTTCTGTGTAATATTGAGTAATAATCAATATTTTTGTATGCTTCTATTGTTTTATCATCTAATTAAATAATGCAAAAAGAATAGTTTAACTTAAAAAAATAGAAATTTAAAAAAAAACATGTTTTTCAGCTCTTTTCAAAATGTGTCGGCCCAATTACAAAAATTATGTTTTTTGACTGATTTTTCTGGGGTAAATGAGAGTGACCAATGTATTGACCATAGAAAAACCTCATTTATCATTTTTATCAAAAAATTATTTTATTTATTACATATTTATATACTTTTAGTGAGTTCTATCATTTAATAACAACAAATGTCAGACTTTTTATCATTATTAATGTATATTAATATATTAAAATATTAATATATACTTATATTAAATATTTAACGAAAACAATTTAATTTAAGTAACAATAATTAATAACAATAGTGGTTTTTCAATATAAACTTATTTGGTTGATCTCTTCATATAAACTCAATATAAAATACTTCTCATAAAATTACAAATTCACTTTGTATTTTGATTGCATTCAAATGCTTCTGTAGACTGATTCGTTCGCAAATAAGTGAAAATAAATAATTAAGCGAATAGCTTATCATAATATTTATGATTTCTTGATATTAAATTTAATTTGGATATATCAATTACATTTTAAAAATATTTAATTTGTATTTTTAAATATAAAAATTTATGTTTCATATAATATTAAAGCATATATTTGTGGTTAGAAATGCATATAACCTTCAAATTTGAAGCGATTAAATAATAATCTTTGCAACCGTACATTTATCGACGAAATAAAATTGGGTGGTGATACCCTACATTCATGTGAGCGGGGCTGTAAATTTGTAATTACTCGAACAATTTTTCACATATTAGCTTCTTTCTTTGTGCAAATTAAACTTAAGACTACATACTTTAATGCTGCATGTATAGAAAAAATTATTTTTTTAGTATTAAAATGAAGTTTAATCGAAACATTCAACCGATTTTTCTTAATTTCATGACTATACATTCTTAATTTCATAAATACTTGAAACTCTGAAAATAATCTTTTTTTAATATAACAATTAATGTCCGATGGCCCATTGGCTTGAAAAAATATTCTATACATATGAAATTGACAGTGGGCGGGGGTACCCGACACTCCCCTACCTGTTTTCTTAAAGATATTTAATATGTTTTCGTATCTAAGATAGTTGTCAAGAAACATGAGATATTTTTTCTGATATATTTTCCTTTATGATAAATGTAAGAGATCAAATATAAATTTAATGAAGTTAAAACTAATGATAAATGAAAATTTTTAGAGTTTTGACATATAAATTTAAAGTTTATGTACTTATACCTGCATATCCATCTGATACTGCTAATGAACCAGAGCATTCTATGTATAGCTTTATGCTTCATTAATACAGATAAAAACCAAGTCAATAAGATTAAAAGTTTTCAAGTAATGAGCGGTTTAAGCATTACAATTATATTTTTCATTTTTAAGCATAAAATCATTATAACTTCTGAATTATTAGTTTTGTTGGAGTTATTCAGAATTTAGTGAATTTAGCATAAAAAATTCATGAGAAATGAAATGCCTCAATTTTGTATATCAAATTGTTAAACCCATGAATCGTATAAGCTCAAAAATTATACATTTTATGTATAAATACTGCAATAACTGTTAAACTGTTAGTTCCATCGAATTCGGCTTGATCTTCCCTGAATCAGTGCAAAATTATAGATAACAAATCTTATAATACGTACACAAATTTTTCAGGCTGGTTAATAGGCATAATCAAAAATAGTAATTTTTATATTTCATGTATGCTTCATAAGGCACACATAATTCATAAATGCATTAGAAATTATATGCCATTTTTTTCTTGAATAAAAAATTTTAAATTTATTGCCTTTTGATCCTTTTTCCGACAATAAATTCAACAAAACTTACGAAGCTCATCTTGGGGACTAACTTCAGATTTTTATACTGTTCCCAGGTATCAAATTATTTTAATATTACCTATATAGTTTTTCCATAGTCATTCCACCTTTTTTTTTGTACTGCAACTGGATTATTAATATTGTTTGGATCTAGTTTGGAAGTAATCGATAAGCTAGTATTAAATATGCTTTTTTTTGGTTAATGGTGAGCACTTGGGTCTATTTCCCATTGGCCTCAGAAATGCTCTTCACGTTACCCAGTGAGCACCTATGGCTAAGCCACGGCGGTGAAGTAGCGTCGCCCACGTCATACAACCACAAACCCGTTTATGGAGGGTGTTTTCAGTAGAAATGGAAACAGTAACAATCTCGAGCTGTATGCCTGCTCCAGTTCCGGTTTGAAAGTTTGAAACTGCTTAGTACATGCTATTCTGCGAGGCGATATTTTCAAGCGGATAATTCTGTTTTCAATAAAAGAAATAAATTAGATAATTCCTGAGCTCAAATCTGCCGTATTTCGTAAGATATTAATGCTATTATGTAATTCTGGTGATTGAAATTTGTTTTAGTCATTTACAGATAGACTAGGAGGCTCCGCCCCCTGCTCGCTAACGCTCGCCAATGAACACAATGTTCTGGCACAGAGACATAATATATTATCATCAAAGACATAGTATTTTATCATCAAAGACATAGTATTGTACTTATGTAGAAGAATTCTACCAATGTTCTTATTGGCTTTTAAAAAAGTATATTAGCTATTTAGATTGTACATGGAGAAAAAATCAAAACATTAGCTAAATAAGAAACATATTAGCAAAATAAATTATCAAATATTGCTTCACTAATATTCTGCATTTTAAAGCGTGAAAATTCAATGCATAAATAAACGCGAAATATAAAAAAATTCAATGCATT
>NC_092205.1:63038702-63067488 GCF_043381705.1 Parasteatoda tepidariorum | reverse complement strand
AGGAATTTTTCTTCAAATGTTTGGCGTGTTCTGTTCCTGAAAGATTTACTAATATTCTGGAGATTTTTTTCAAGTTCTTCGGCCTTTTCCTTAGGGAAATTTTGTTTCTTATTTGCTGCTAAAAAATGGCGTCTGATTCTGTCAATGATTTCGATGGAACTAAATGAAAACGTGATAAATTAATGTCTGATATTTACAGGCTCCCGCTAGACGGCGTACTCGAGCGTTGTGATCGCGAATATAGATAGATTGCTAAAAAAAGGTGGCATGGTTGCCAGATTTTGAATAACTCCCTTTTTTGGCAGTCCTGATTTGGCCTCTTTCCATCTGTTTATAACTATTTGTTCTTGTTACAAGCTGTGCACCATCTTACGTTAGTGTTAGCACTTTTATTATTGTAAACACAGGTATTGTTAGCATTGTAAACGCAAGTAGTAAGTAATCAAATACCACGTTTGCACGAATCTCAAAACAAAATGATCACGTTGTGAGCCAAATGGCTTTAAATTACACTGGAGACAGTAAGCTGGAAGTATAGGCGGTATACAGCTTGCAGCGTTCCCTATTGTAGAAAGCACCACCCATGGAGTGAGTTATATTCACACAATCACACAGAGGAAAGGACATAGAACAGAGAGAGAGAGAGAAACATCCATGCTCTGAGCGGGATTCGAACCCGCAACCATCGGCTCCGCTGTCAGGCACGCTAACCACTCAGCCACCTGGTCGGCATGTTAAATATGTACTTAAATATATTTGTAGAGATGCTGAAATCGCAGAAGAAGAAATTCAGCTACAAAATGGCTATTTTATTATTCTTTTCAATCTTCTTTTTTTCTTCTTGCTACATGAGAATAAAATCATAATCTGGGAATAGCGACTTTTTATGAAAAAGAATTATCATCCAATAAAAATTACATTGATATATATGTCCGTTATAATTATGCAAATTAATATCTAATACATCTCAACTGTAATCTATTCCTATAAAAATGCCTAGATAAATCACTCCAATCCTATTTATAGACAAACGTAAATAATAGCTGGAGAGAATTTATTGGAATTTTCTATTGGATTTCCGGAAGCATTCTCATAAAACCGGAAGATATAGAGATGAAAGAATTGCCTTATAGCTTACACAGAGGGATAAACTTAAAGGATTAAAATAGAAGTTAACAAAGTAAAAGAGCATAAGTGAGTGATGGGTAAAACAAAAGAGATAGAAGGAGAGAATGCGTGATGAACAACTTCACAATATTTTTGTGAATTACATATTTAAGAATACGAACTCAAATACAGAAACAAAGCATTACATTCTCTATCTAAACATTTCTTTTCTTTGTAGATTTCAGTTCTTGACCCTAAACATACGTATTTGACGTAAGCCGGTATTTCAAAATAATGGTGCTTATAGTTTAAACAGAAAAACGGACGAAACATTATGCGAAAAAAAAGTATAGTTAAAACTGCCAGAATCTATATATATATTTCTCTTACACGGCGATAAAAAGAAGCCTCATTACAACTCCCCGAATGGCAACGCTAGAAAATTAACCAATGATTGCAGCTAAAAATGTCACATGCTAAATCGAGATTAGGTGGCTCAACATATAGCGCTTATAAAAACGGAAACTGAAATAACCAGAGTGTAAAATATTATGTGCTTATGCGCATCGTATTTTTTGTTAAATAATTTATTTATTATATATCATTTCATAGATGGTAACGAGAAGAGTTTTGTGGTTGCTATGGTGACTAATTAGAATGTAAATTGTTTTTTTGAGTGAGTGTGAGATTTGTTTTTTGAAACTGCGATGCTGTAATTTTATTGTTTAGTTAATAAATCTTCCTTTTATATTAAACGTGATAGTAGTTTCCTTAATTATTTGATTCGAAGTCCTTGGAGTTTTATTTGAGGTCAGTTTATTTTGTATTTTTTGACAAGAGAGAGCATTCTCACCAAACGAGATTTCTTCCGAAATTCAATGTTTTGTTTATGCAGGGTTTTTCCATTGCAATTTCTCTTATTTAAATTTTTAATAGACTTAATTATAGCCAAAATTTTAACCTTTTTAAAGAGATATTAGTTTTAGAAATTTTATCTTAAGATTTTATACTATAGCACATTTCTAATAGGTTTAACGAATTACATGTCATTTATTTGAATTCAAATTTATTTTAATGACTTTATTAAAATAATTATATAAAATATTAAGTATTTACCAAAAATATGTAATTTTTTTAAAAAAAAGTTGTTATATGGATTTGAATGATTGATTTGAATTTTTAAAATTTTGTGCATTTGCAATGTACCTAAGTTATTAGCGAGCGAAGCGAGCTTGGTTTGCGAAGCAAACCATATAAGATTGCGTAGCAATTTTTGGGGAGTTGGCGAGCGTTAGCGAGAAGGGGGCACAGCCCACTAGTATGATAAAATTTGCTGTGTTTCTGGCTTTATAGGAGCACAAAGAAAGCCAGTAATTTTGGGTGATGTGCTTTGGTAATTATTTTGGTAAAATTAGCAATTGAGAAAAATTAGTTTTGAAAAATTTACAAAATGTAATTTAACAATTTGTATTAAAATTTGGTACATGTTGTAATATTTGGTAATTTTATCCTGATGCATTACAGAATGAAATAAAAACCATTTAATCGGTCACATTTATTTTTCAGTTTTGCAATTTTCATTAAATACTTGATAATAAGAACTATAACTTCGAAAAATAAAACAGGTAAATGGGTACATAAAGAACAGAAAGAATACAAATGAATAGTTTAAATGCCGTTTATTTTAATTTCATATACCAGAATTACGTTTTTTTTTCTTCAAGAATGGCATTATTATACAATACGGAAATTTTACTGGGATTGTTTTCCTCTGCAAAGCTAATTTCATGTGAAAATAACTTTTAATGAATAATAAACCTGAATTATTTCAAATAATAATGGTTAACATTTCTTGAACACTAAGGAACACTTACTTTTATATTAATTCACTTTCAATTAACAAAATCTAAATTTTGAATATCGAATAGTTCTTGAGGAACAAAAATCTACCTACGCACGTTTTTTTAAATTTCTACTTAGCAAGTACACGAAAGGATTTCTTCAAATTTTGTAGTATTATTATTCAAAATCTCTACTTTCAAACGAATTAAAAATTTCCCTAATTTACAGTTAATAATTTTGACAGCAATTAACTTATAAAAAAACTAGTGGGTGGCGCCCCCTGCTCGCTAACGCTCGCCAACCCCCGAAAATTGCTACGCAATCTTATAAGGTTTGCTTCGCAAACCAAGCTCGCTTCGCTCGCTACTAACTTACGTACAATGCAAATGCACAAAATTCTAAGAATTCAAAACAATCATTCAAATCCATATAAAAACTTTTTTTTAACAAAAAAATTACATATTTTTTAGTAAATACTAAGTCATTAAAATAAATTTGAATTCAAATAAATGACATATAATTCGTTAAACCTATTAGAAATATGCTATAGTATAATTCGTGATCTAAATCAAAAATCGTCAAATAAATTCGTAATATATAAATTCGTGAAAAAAAGCGCTATCGACAAAATACTAAAATGGAGATCTATCGACAAAGACTACTCACTTATGTCTAGCTTAATAGTATGAGATTGCCGCAGCTGATGCTCTCTGGTTGTTTCAGTTTCCGTTTTTAAAAGCGCTTTATGTTGAGCCACCTCAGCTAGATTTTAGCGGCAATCATTGGTCGATTCGCAGTGTTAGAGAAATAGTAATGTAAACAAAACAAAGCAAACGCTGCCACGCGGAAAAGACATACAGCCATAATTTGGGAGCCACGTAAGAGAATTATATATATTAGATATTGCATGAAATCATCTTGTGATACACGAGATTTTCAATTGCGTGCAAAATTATTTTATATTATTTAAATAGCTAAAGGGATTTAATGACATTATGAAATACACCAAAAGTAATTTTTGTATCAAAGGGATCCATTCATTCGACAGCTTTTCCGTCTATCACAAACAAATTGTGGGGGCGGAGTTATCGACAATGCCAACCTTCATCTATCAAAAGGTACCTCGTGATTGAATCAAGTTAGCATGTCTTATATACCCGTGAATTGATGTTTTAATTTCGTAGTGGTAGTTACGCCACAATACTCCCCCACCAGAATTTTATCAGGGATAGAATTCGATGAACGGATACCACTAGTTGCTGTACCTGTGAAAGAACGGGAGAGCTGGATTAAGGTCACCAGGTTTTTGAGTGCTGAATGTGAGAGATGTATTAACTTCACAGTCGTAGTCGCTCCTGTGTTGCCATTAGCAGTCGAGTGTATGTAGGCAGAAGTTGTGTTTAATCGAGACGAGACTGAGGAGGTTGACTATGTCGCAGTCACAAGTAGCAAGTCAACTGCTCAACGTGGATCATCCAACGAAGTAGGCGTTACCAGATTGAAGTGGGCGTTACTGTCAGGATTTTTGCGAAGTGTTCAAATCACGCCCGGGTCACCAATGTGGGAAGGAGTTATCGATAATGTCAACCTTTATCTATGAAAAGGTACCCCAACATATAATCGAGTCAACATGTCTTAGATGCTAGTCAGTTGATGTTTAAATTTCGTAGTGGTAGTTACGCCACAATATATTTCAGACTGCACTTTATAATCCAAGTTATGAATCTAATTCTGTCACATAAAGGTTTGTTTTTCCGAGAAACAGCAGTTCGGTGTTCGAGATACAATAGTTTCGTAGCTTAAAATATCATCGATAATTAGTATATTTTAGGTTAGATTCGCAAAGCAGTAAGGTTGAATCTCAGTACCGTCATGTGGGGCTACTTTGTGCAAATTTGAATTTGGTACTTTTCTAGTGCTGCTATTCAGTATTATGTTTTTTTCACGTTAAAAATGTGTGGAATTTGAAGATATATGTCTCCTCCATTACTACAAGCATTTTTTCGAATTTTAAAACAATCTCAGAGTGTGTTTTGTTTATCCAATGTCAACAACTTTCCGAGAACGTCGGACGTCAAAAAGTGTGTGTGGAAACTTTAGCTGTGAAATGCAAAGACGTTGATAAAACAATTGTCGTAAGTGCAAATTTTTTTATTTATATATTATTAAACAATTATATCATGTTAGCGTTAAAAAAATTTGAAAATTAATAACTAATAAACGGAAAATGAAAAAAAAATGCACTGTGGGGCTACTTTGTGCAAAGTTTTATTCGTTTTTTTTTTCCGACAGAAAAATATTCAGATGTTATAAAAAAAATACTTGGAGCGAGAAACTACCGTGATTACACTTTAGAAAAGCTGCAACAATGCTTGCAAGCAGTTGCTGGTGGTATGTCGATTGCAGAAGCTTCTCGGAAGTACAAAATCCACAGAAATGCTATCGCTGATAAAATTCACAAGAAACACGTGAAACGTGCTGGTAAACTATTATTTTTCTTCTACAAAAACTTTTCTAATGAATTAATCAAACGATTTAACACATAAAAATATATTTTATAGGACATCAAGTGATTTTGACACAAACTGAAAAGCAAGTTCTGTCATGTTCATTCAAGCATGTTATGTTCAAATTTATCAATATTATAAATGTTAATGAATATGTAATAATTATTATTTTTGAAATTTCATCCATTTCAATGTTCAAAAATGTATAAGGTTTCTTTTTGTTTAAAATCAAATGTTTTGAACTAAACATTATTTTTAAGAAAGAAATTCTTTATAAAAAATGGTTTTTTAACGCTGAAAATTATTTTCAAACTAATATCTTTACATATCTTGATGTTTTTTTATTAAAAATGTCAACAATTAACTTTTTTAACAATTTTATATCGATATTTTACTAAAAACATAATTATTAGACTGAATTCCTATCGCTGCACAAAGTAGCCTCTCTTGGGGGCTACTTTGTGCAAGGTATGTTTTGATTTATTATTTGTAAATATTACATACAAATAATGCCGATATTGATCAAAATCACTCGTCTGTGTCCAGTTATAAATATAATATCGATAAATTTTACATAAGTTTGAATTAACATAGTTTTTTTTTACATGTCAAAGTTCAAAAACTGCGAAATCCTGCACAAAGTAGCCCCACATGACGGTATGTTAAAATCCAAGCAGAAGATCAACAATTATTTAGGATGCGCGTTTTTTCTTAATATTTAATTTGAGCATTACCCTACACTGTAATTTCTTTTTGCGTAGTTGTCGCCATTTTTAATGTTGAGGTGAACTAAATATATTTGCAGGTGCAGAACTGTTATCGAGCAAAAAATTAGGCAAAATTGACAAAAAATAGCTATTGTTTGAAAGAATTAGGGTGAATTACTAAAAATGTGCCTGTGCTTTAAATGAAATGTTTTTGAAATGATGTCATTAAAGGGATTCTAATGCGCATATAAATATGTGCTCTCAGGAAGTAAACAAACAAAAATTGAATAAAAAAGCAAATAAAACTATAAGTTAATAAAAAGTGTGAAAACATGCGATGTAAAAATTTTTAGTTAATCCCAACAACAACAACAAAGTGACAACTATACATTAAAATTTTCACTATCTACAATATTTAAATTGTCAGATGATGAAACATATCAAGAAAATAAAATTTCTAGTTATAATTTTCCTTAAGAAAAAATAATTATAACTGCTTCATAAGGTTGTAAGAGAGGGTAATTAATGAATTAATCACTCTGTTAGAAGTGGTACTTTTATAGGTACTTTATAACGATTATAACTCCTCTGAAGACGTGTGTTATAAAAAACATATTAGCTTATGTCATTTTTTCGATATTTCGTTGGACTTTCGCCGAAAAATAAAATTTGAAGAAGCCGTTAAAATCCGGTTTTAATTCCCCTGTGAATAATGAAGATCGACGCTATGACACTTTGTTAGAAAAACAGTGGAGTGAATGTGGTTGTTAATTAAGAATGATGCAGCGATATTTTTAGTGTAGTTCTTCTGAAAGGGATAAAAAAGTCTTATTTAAGGTTTGGGTCAAAATTTTTAATGATCATGACTTCTCAAGTATTTTAATTATTATTTTAACCTTCAAGTTTAAAAATAAAAACTACACTTTTCAATTAAACTGTATAACAGCTTTTAAAGCTAGTTCTTTGTTAAAAGAAGGTTGTTACAGGAAAATTGATTTAAAAAAAGAAAGCTTAAAATAGACACTTGCTTATGGCGTTAAGCAGTACCGGAGATATAGCTTTTTTAAAGCAAAAACAGGCTGAATTAAGATATTAAGATAAAATAGGCTGAAGATGTTATTATTTTGCATTTTCACTATGAAAAACATATATTTGTTTAGCACTTAGTTTGATTTTTATATTTCAATAAATTTATTTTAAGGAAAATGATACGAAATATTTGAGTATGTACGTAAAATCACGAAGAAATCTTTTTTTGCCGGAGATTAAGGTGCTTGAAATATTCTGATAAGATATGATTAAAATAAACGCGGAAAAGAGAAATATGGTTAAAACTGCCAGAATTTGGTAAAATTTACCATGTGTCTGGCTCTATGGTAATTTTTGCCAAAGTGCTTGAGTAAATAATATTTATAAAATTTACAATAACGCTTAATTTAATAATATCCGTTAAAATTTGGTAAATGTGTTAAACTGTGATAATTTTATCATGATAGCTAAGAGCATGACATTAAAACAATTTTTTCAGTTAGATTCATTTTTTAGTTTTGTACTTTTAACGTAATGGATGGTTAAGAGAAATATAATTTTGGAAACCGTTACTATATGAATGTAAAAATTTCAAAATAAATAATTTAAGTACCATACATTTTGCTTTTGTTAAACGGAATCAGGTTTTTTTTAAAAAACAAAAACGGCATTATCCTACACTATGGTAGTTTTGCCAAATATTTTTTCTCCCTGTTTTAATATAGTTGTTTTAATGAAGATAAACCATTTGCAGGGATGAAAGGGAGACGAAAAAGAGGAAAAGCTGGTAGTAAAACCATTTCAGTTATAACTAGTTTTCGAGAGGAGTTTACTTATTCTTCCTTTCAAACTATTCAACAATATCTACTTTAACTTGGAAGATAAGTAGTTTTATATATATGCTAAAGTTATAAAAGAAACCTTGATAGTTACAGATATTTTTTTTTTCTCAAAAAAAAAATAAATAAAAAATTCGAAAATGAAAATGTCTTTCGTACCCGTTTTTGCTCTTTTCCGTCTCGCTATATAAGGGCTTTCAGCCATGACCTTTTGTAACTTTCGCACATTTTTTAAATCTATATACGTTATGGATCAAAACGGAGTTATGCACATGATGTAATGCAAGGGTGGATTAAAAAGAAGGTTTTACAATGCTTGGTAGACCACATTAAATTTTCCCATAAGTCAGCCCATAAATTTCTGAAATCTTTTACCCGTGTCGTATTTATAAAAAAAGGCTATTTTATAGACATCAGAGATAGGGTTATTAATTTTATTGATTAATTAAGATATGGCTATTATTTTCATTTTTACCATTATTTAAATTTTTTATTTATTTATTTATAATTTATTTATTTATATATTTATTTGTGGTAGAAGTTTTTTTCTTGTCTTTTCATTAAGGGGCCTCGGGGCACTGTTAGTTTTGGTTAACTCCACTAACAACAGAAAGGCTCCTGTGTGTTTGCAGGCAGTGTTTGCAGGCATAAATTTGGTTTCAGCTGTCTTGTGCGCTTTTCCAATTTGAATTATTTTAATAAAGTTTCAATGTGTTTTTTTCCTTTTAGTTATCCTTATAGACATAGTAAATTGTATTGATTTTGTGATTAGATTTCATTTTTACCAGTATTAAAGAAATCCACTTCGTGTCACAGTTTTTTTCTAACCTTGAAGATTAATTTTTTCAGCAAATGCACCCAAAACTTTTGAATGAACATTCATAATTTTTTTATCAGTTTGCAGTTATTTAAAATTGCTTTTTTGATGAAATTGTACTACTTACTTTTCTTTCAGGGCTATAATACTCTGGTTGACAGAGGGAATCGGGCTAATGGTTAGGAGGTCGTGAGTTCGATCCCTTTCAGCCGAAGACTCCCCATGTACAAAATGGTGACTGGCGCAATCTAAAGTTTATGGGGTCACAAAGTCCACCAAGTTCACGTAAAAAATCAATATTTATGGGGGTTCTGGATCGGAGATTGATCATTCTCTGGTTCAGGTCAAAATTACGATCTGCGGATGGATGGACTGTGAGGGAATGCGTCCTCTCTGTGGCGTGTGACTTATTTATGTGGCAGAAGTAGAGTTTTCGATCGTCGATGGCATCACTGTAAAACAAGAAGAAGCACGTCCCTCTATCTTAAAGTAGGCTTGTGAACATTGACATGGGTCATAAGACATCAACAATAACTTTGTTTCTCTCATATAACAATAATTTTAACTAATATTTTTATTTAATGAGTCATGCATTGTGGATATACTTTTTTTTATAGCAGGCAACAATTTTAATCTATTTTAATTTTTAAAATTTATATTTATAAATTTAATCTTCTGTTCTATACATAAAGCGTTGAACAGATATTGAAGTTTTATTGCTTTTTAGGTATAAAGGGTGTCCCAAAACGACCGCATAAACTCTGCACAGCTAGATTCCTCATTGGGAGTACATAAAAACTGCCCAAGGAAGCGTTCCTGTACGATCAATAGTTTAAGAGAAAAATACGAGAAACAAAGTATGACGTCACTGCCGGTGCAAAAAAAAGCACTTTATTGAACATATCAACAGCAGTATACAATACACAATTTAAATCAGATGTTCAAAGTGTCCTTTTTAAACATTATCGTCTGGAAAGACATGCAAATACTGTTGCTAATATGTCCAATAAAGTGTTTTTTTTTCTTGCACCGGCTGTGACGTCATTCTTTGTTTTTCGTATTTTTCTCGTAAGCCATGGATCGTACAGGAAGGCTTCTTTGGTCAGTTTTTATGTACTCTCAACGAGGAATCTAGCTGTGCAAAATTTATACGGTCGTTTCGGGACACCCTGTATATGTGAGCTCTTTTTCCAAGCAATATTTAATGTTCTATTATTATTTATATTTTTTTAGAATTCGACAAAAAAAAATGAATATTTCTCTCGATTTTTGATGTTTTCTTTATTATCTAAAAAAAAAACATTGTTATAAGTTAACCGATTTTCACCTAGCATCCGATTCATAAGACAACTCATTTTCACAATTATAAATTATGTCATTTAGAGCTTAAAATTTTCTTATACCCACTAAGAAGAATCGTTTCAACCAATATACGAAAAACAATTCGAACAAGTTTGCGTCATTTTTCCTCTAGCTAAAGGCATGTCAATATTGCTATTTCAATCAATTCCTTATTCTAAACTTAGTTACTTTCGTAGAGAATTTTAAATTAAGTTTGAAATTTCTTTCAGACTCTCCATTGCCCACATCTTTCTAATGATATTTGAAAACTTTTTTTATTATTTTATTCTAAGTATTTTCACTTCTAAACATATCTCCTGTAAATAAGACCTTGAACGGATATAGAAGTTCTTGCACGCGAAGTATTCCTTTTTTGCTTTCTATTGATCAGTTTAGTTTTATTTTTCAAACTAATATTCCAAGTATGAATAACGTTACGGGTAATAACGTTGACAAATATGAATAATATGGGTACCCATAATAGGAGTATTCCAATTATGGGTAATGCGAATCTTTGGTTTGAGTGCTTTTGCACTACATAATAAAAAGTTTCTGTTAAAAAAAGCATGAAAATTGTGTTATGTATTTTTGTACAGAAAAATTACAGAGATTTACGTTAAAACTTCAGCGTATTCAGACAATACAGACATTTTCCTTTTGTTAACAAATAAAATCTGTAATCATCGACAAAGATTGTATCTGTTGGTCACAGATTTTTTCATTTTCATACTCTATGAAGATCTTAGGTATTAAATCGGCAACAAATAACTTCATACAATGAAACAGACTTCGATATGCATGTATTGGGATCAAAATGTTAGCTTAATACCATGAAGGTCTATGGTTGGAATCCCGTCTCGACAAATCTGAATTTAACAAGAAAAATATTTTCAAACATGATGGTTTGCGATCGAGCAAAAAATCACACAAAAATTGAAACAACAGGAAAGTTAATTAAAATTTTAAATATCTGGTTCACTATGCAAACCAGATAATAGAGCGTTAACTTCATGCCAAAATTTTCTTCCGTACCATAGCTTACGGAAAATATGTGGTACATGCAAATATTTTTTGTAGAGTTTTGTTGCAGAAAATTTCTGTTAGCGTTTTTATTCCGTAGCATACGGATAATCACTGACGACTTTGCTGCCAGAAATTTTCCGTAATTAAACAGAAATTTTTTAAAGTGTAGATTACGTGATTTGACATGGTCTTTTTGCACTGTATTGGTTAAACGAATCACTCGAAATTGTAGTTTTCAAAGCTATGTCATGCATCGAAGAAAATCTAATCCTCATAAGTGATATTACAGTTGTTAAGCTATGTCTAGGTGGTACTGACATTTTTCTCAAACGCTCAGTTAACATGTATAAATAATTACACATCATTGTGACAATACTGATATGGATGTATGAACTCAAACAAAAGTTCCTAATTATCATCTTTATATCTTTAACCTTTGTTAAAAAAATTTTAGTACACAGACAAAAACAATTCTATTAAAATTATCGTATTGTATCAGGTAAATTCTGGCATTTCCGACAAATTTCCGACATTTCTGGTAAAGGAAAACATAATCCTGGTTAATAAAATCAAAATATACAGTATTAAACCATTCATTTGATATTTTTTCCGTTCATCTGGAATCGTGCATTTTGGTTTTTAGAATTATAGGCTCTTATTACCTCACATTTGGTAAAAAATTCAAAACTGATAAGCAAATATATCGGGACAACTGGTTTAGATGCCATGCTCTATGATATCATGCAAAATTACCACATTTGCCAACTTTTATCATAAATTATTAAACCGTATTTTATTTTTTATTTCACCAAAATCATTATCAAAGCGCAGAAAATAATGTGAATTTGGATGTTCCCATAAAGACTAGAGCATTAGAAATTTTACCACATTCTGATATTTTTGGCCATATATTTTTACAATGTGTATAGCGTTAAACATCCTTTAAATTGTAATTGCAGTTTTTTTAATGAATATTTCTATTTAAGTGAATTTTAACTTAATTAAACTAACATGTGTGAAATCCACCGTACGCAAACTAGTATTTTTTTATTAGTTTCATTATTGATATAAATGTAATATAAAGTAAAAAATATAGGTATTTAAAAACTGTTATTAATTAAAAGATGTGATTAAAGATGAAATTTTAAATAATACTTGCTGCTAAATGCGTGTTCACATAAGTGAGATTATTTGTACAGGCTGTTCTCTAATAACATCCCTTATGACAGAGGTGTCAAACTCAATTTTGCAGAGGGCCATATATTAAATTTAGAATATGTAGGCGGGCCAGATGCAGATAAAAAAATTTACTGAATTATTATAAAATTTTCTTTGACTAATTATATAGTTTATAATATATGGTTGTTAAAAATCATATCAAAGTTATAAAAGATGGAAATTATTTTGAGCTCGAGGATAAAGATACCTGACTTCTCTTGTTTCTGACAAGCTCATTGATGTCCGGTTTCATATTTGTTATAATTATTTTAAGAATTGATTGGAGATGTTCATTCGTAAGTCTTGCGCAATGTTTGTTCTTATTTATTTTCATGACGGAAAACATCTGCTCGCATAATTAGGTGCTACCAAACATGCACAGAATGCGTGCTGCATGCTTTTTTAATTGTGGGTAGTTATCCAAACACATTGTGTATAAAATGTAAGAGCGTATATCATAAGGTTTATGATATACTTTTAGAATCCTTGTAAACAAAATTAGTGAAATGTATGAACATTAAGGTTCACAAGTTTTAGCAAAAAAAGGGCTAAAAACACTCATATTATTTCAAAAAGAATATGAAACTAAAGACATCAAAAAAAATTTTTTTTATCAGAACAGATAGAGAACAGATCAAAGACAATTATTATAAGCAATTTCGAAGTTTATCAAGGTTTCTCAGCTGTTATTTAACAGTTAACAGTTATTGATGTTTCGTCTGACTAAAATATTATTTTTGACCCATTTTGTGTTTACTTTTTATTCTTCATTTCTGGCAGGAATTTTAAAACTATATGTTATAAACTGTGATTAAAAATAAATTGAGTATAATTATTAGTACAGCATAGAGAATATCTATTAAAAATTTTCTATTACAAAACTTATAAATCATTAAAAGTGAAAAAATGCATCGTATTTCATTTCATTATACAAAAAGTTCTACAAAAACAATTTAAAATTAACGATCTCCTTTTGAATACATCATATTGATTTAATCGTAATGATGAAAGATATTTAAAATATAGTTTGGTATCTTAAAGCATTATTTTTAATAAAGTGCTCAGATTCCTTCCTACACTATTCACAAATGATAAATCTATTTTGTATAGAAACTATAGTTGACTACACGCCTACACGTTTTTTCATACTAGTTTAATTAGTTTTGCCTTTTAATTATTTTATCCTCTATTCAATAAAGTCTACTTGTTAGTAAGACTGATTCACGTTATTGTCAAGGGAAATTAGTTAAACATACTTTCAGAAAACTACCGAATAATGTCGAAATTCTTTCGACATTACTTTAATTAAATTAAGATTTCTTTCAATAAATGTCATTTCATTAGAAATAAAATGAAAATAAAAAGTTAATTTGCTTTTAAATAACACAATTTAAAATAAAACAATTAGATTATATCATAATATCTTAAACAATTAGATTATATCATATAAACAAATGGGGAGCTTTCTTAAAAAGTGAACTAGGGTTTTTTGTATTTATTAAACATATAATAACAAAATGAGGGAGAAATTTGAACAGTGGGTAAAAAAGTAAATTTTAGCCTCTGATTCTGAAATGCGTCGCTAATTTCAATTAAAACATTCAGATGAGACAAGGTGGAAATAAAATTTTTCCTATGGGTGTCATTGTTTTCACATAAACTTGTCATTGATAAAAATTAAACTGCAGACGATTCTGAATTTTTTTTTCAAGTACCTTATAGATGTCATCAATGATGCTTTCTAACTTATAGCATTATGAAAATATCTCTTTTAAAAAGATTTTACTGCACGTTATTTAATATTTAATTATATTTTATCCATTAAGTCAGATAAACTGAATGTTCAACATGAACGTAATTGTAGCAAGGACAGACAACATCAGCAAATTATTATTATTATAGTTATCTGAAACCACAAGTTAGTTTTTATTTATAGTTATGCTTCGGAAAAGTTTGTCTATGAAACTAAGTAATTAACAGCATTTGAAATTAAAAAAATAAGTTCTGAACTTCAAAACAAATTTAACGGCGAATTAATTGGTTTAAGGAAACGTAAAAGAAATTGCAATTAATGCTTGATTAATTTTATTAACAGTTACTAATTAAAATATTATAAAAGCTATTCGCTAAGAATGGAGAAATGATATAAAGTTGATAGATTGAATTATCGAAATTATTTACGTTAATGCTTAATAAAATTGTTATATTAGTTACCAATTGAAGTAAAAATGCAAGCTATGCACTAAAAAGCAAAATTATTGGATAAATGCTACTATCGCCATGAAATTATTTATGTAAATGCTTAATAAAATTGTGATATTAGTTACCAATTGAAGTAAAAATATAAGCTAGGCACTAAAAAGCAAAATTCTTGGATAAATGCTACTAATTCTTTAAAGAAAAATCACGAAAATATTGCTGTCAATGATGGTCACTTGGATACCTACAATTCGAGATGAAGAAGATCACTAATACACAGACTCATGACCTATAAACTCAGCGCCAGATGATCATAATGAACAAGTTGACATGTTTAAGTCGAGCAAAGTCACTCCGCATAAGTAATTATATTAATTAATGTGAAGTTAATTTTTTCCAACACCGACTCCTACACCCAATTTGTCAAAATAAAACTTTTTGCAACTTGTATTATTATTTATTTATATATTTTATTGTAACTATGATATATTTTTATTTTGTGTACCTATTAACTTCGATGCAAAATTAGTTTATGTTCTACATGGCTTCGTGGCTGTCTTTGTGTTAAGTAAGAAATATATAGTGAAAGAATTGAAATCTTCGTGAAAGAATATAGAATGTGTCACATAAGATAATTTATACTTGAAAGCTTAAATTATTCGAAATAGAAGGGAAAGAACTTTTGATAATGTAAACAAATGTCTCGTTTCAACAATCAATCAGAATCGAGACACCAACACTACGCCACTTTCAGGTATCACATTTTGATAATAGTTACAAATTGAAATAAAAAGTAAACTATGTAGTCTATGAACCGAAATTAATGAAGAAATGGTAGTAATTCGCTTAGGAGACACATAAAAATCCATCATTACATTGTTGATGACAATGATGTTTAATTAATTTTGGTAGTAGGTACTACTGGAAATTATGGTAATTAGCGTAGTTTTAATTGGTAATAAATGTAGAAATGCAGTTAAATATATTATATTAGTATATTTGGAACGTATTAAAACTGCCTTAATACAGAGTAGCTTTAATGTAGATGTGGAAAGAGTTTTCACGGCCCCTCGAAAAAAATCGGAGAAAGTAAGGAGAAAAGTGTCGTGGAATATCGCTTCACAGTGGTAATTTTTTTTCCATCATGAGTTGGCCACGAGCAATAGCATTATGTCAAATGATACTGAATACAGTTAATATTTATTTTAATGGGATGAACTACTAAAAACATGTTTTTCTCATTCTAAAGACGTAAATCTATTAGGAAGGAAAAAATAGTAATAAATAAAAAAAACACTGTACAGTTGCATTAATTGTATTGGTATAGGTCTTTCAGTTTTGTGTATACTTTTACCATTGTTCAGTACTGATTTATTGATTTTTTTTTACCCAATGCAAAGAACGGGTACTCTTAAATTAAATAACTATTAAATACTATTACTATTAAATAAATTTATTTTTTTAACTACTATTAAATAAAATTATTTTTTTAAGGAAAGTTCATTTGTAATTTATATAGAAAAATTCATGAAACTCTTTTCCAAATCAAAATTTAATGTTAATGTATGCTCAAAATATATTTCCCATCGTTATTTTATTTATATACTCGTTATACTATTTTCTTACGTTAAGATATCAATTGTCCCAATTTTCGAAAAAAAAAATTCAAACCTCCATTACAGAAAAACAGATGGAAATAAATCTGGAAGGTTTGCTGAAGTCTGACTGAAAAAACCAAGAAGTTCTCAGCATTTTTCTGTTTTTAAATTCGTTACATGGTTCATCTTTAATAGAACTTCTAACTGAAAAAAAACGTTTTTTTTCCTTGCTGCATCTTTTGCTTTTATAACTGAAATGTTTACCCCTGATTCCGAAACACTGTATATCTTTTATGTTCTAAACGGCTTCCTTACTTGAAAATATCTTTTGAAAGTATTGACCAGCTACTAGCGCTATCTGTCGGGGAATTTAAAAACTAATTTAAAAATCTTAAAAGAAGAAAATAGCCGGTGACCTACAGAGAATGCAGAAAATTTTACATTTATAAAACCCACAGTTTTCGTTTGATTGTTTTTTTTTCTAAACTCGTCATTTATTTTTATATACTGCTATAAAACGCATCTTAGATTCTCTTGGAATATCAATTAGCCTTAAGAAAACTAACTATTTACAATTCCTAAAGCCCAAAATTCTTGATTTATAAATATTTTACGGAACACTTAAAAAAAATAATATTCTTGTGTAATTGTATTTTAAAATAAGCTTAATGAGAGTATTTCCTGAAATAAGTAAGTGCACAGGATTCCATAATTAGTAATCCATAAAACCACGTTTTGTATTATTTTTTTCTTTTTTGTGTTATTTTTTCTTTTTTAATTTTTTTATTTTTTATTTTTTCTTCTTCCGTTTTTTAAACTAATTTCCCATTAAAATAGTAATATATATATTTTTAAAAGCTCTTTCTGATTTAAAATAAAAATTATAAAGCAAATCAATAAAATTATTTTAACTATTTAGCGTCGTTAAAATAATTCCCTAGTTTTTGAATACTATAAGCGTGAATAATAAAAAACTGAAAAATAAATGCTATTTCAGGTAAAAGTAATTGAATAAAACTAGTTATTTTGCGAAATTCCTCAAATGATTCATTTTTTAAGTTTCAAATTATATTGAATTATATTAGTAAATTTCGAATTATTACGTATTATATTAAGTTCTAATTATATTTATTTATTAAACATTAAATTTCGAATTATATTAACTTATATTATATACTCGTGATTAGCTATAGCTCTAAACATCTTTGATAATCATGTTAGTAGAAAAACAGTTTTTTTTTAACTTAGTAAAGATAAATTTTCATGCATCAATAAGTAGCCGAGAGGACAGAAGCATTACACTCCAAGAATTGCTTACTAAGTAATTTTAGAACGTGATTAGTTTAACATTTTTCTATGCTCTGAAAAATGTTACAAATTGCAAAGAGTAATTTGTAGTATAACTAATTTTATCTTGATAGTGATAGTTAATGAAAATTATCCTGTCTGAACTAGGCTATTTATTGCCGTTTTTTTCAAAAATAGTTACTAGCTAAATTTTAATCACAATTTCACTTTTTTTATATTTTCTTCAAAAATTTGATTTTTTTTAAAAATAAAGATAAAAAGAATTAAACTGCACATTTAATTTGTAATTATTCTTTAAAACACTTTAATTGCTTAGTTATATTAACCATGTTAAAAATAGTTACAACATGAATTTATATTTAATGTGATCAAGGTAATTGATTTAAGTTTTCTTTCTTTTGTTGAAGCAAGTTATAACACAAATATGTCGAAAATGGTTATGTTTATTCACAGAAAATACAATTTTTTGTCTGATTTCATAATTTAAAATATCCTCTTCTCTAATCAACTAGCATATATGAGAATAAGATCTCGGGCAATTAATATTAAATTCGTGAAAATCCAATCGCTTGATAAAAAGTAATTAAGAAAAGTTAGTTTTTTTTTCTTTTCCTTCTGTATCCCATGTACTGTTTTCCTATTGTGTCCTTATTATTCCCTTCTTCAAATTGAGCTGATTTCAAACGTGATGGAATTAAGTACTCGTTTCAAATTCGTTAATAATTCAGATAATTGGCTTTCAATTTGTTTACTTCTTGAAAAAAAATCCTACATGAATTCATTGAATGAACAACAATATATACGATAAATACTAAAATATTTACATCCAGTTAACCGAACTAAGTCATAGAACGGAAAAATTATGTCATGTAAAATAACATTTAGTGCATTTCATCATTCAGTTTCATTGATAACATCATTTACTGACTATTTTATTCAGTAATATGCATCTAACTTTCAATAATTTATTTACTCATTAATTTATTAATTAATTCATTTATTGTTACGTCGAATAAATTTATATAGTTAAGCAATTTAATAATTTACTTATAAGATCACTCATATTCCAATCATTTTCCTCTCACGCATTTAATTTATTTATTCATTTATTTTCTAATCAATTCACTACCCGAGTTTACTTCACTTTATTATCAGTTCCTCATTCTTTGATTTAGTCGTTCGTTTATTTATTTATATACTAGCTATGTACCTGTTCTTCGTATGGGATGAATAGGAAAAATAATCAATAAATCAGTACTGAGAAACCTACGAAATCATGCTCAAATCTGAAAGGAATATACCGACACAATTAAAGAGCTATATGGAAGAACCAGGTAAGTGTAATTTTTGGGGGAATTAATAAATAAAAGACAATAACTTAAAATGGTTACATCAATATGAGTATGTTTAATGTAAAAGAACTGTTTTTGCCTGAACTTTAATCTTAACTTGAGTAATCCACGTTAGTTTTTAACAAGTGTGCATTCTTTTTATTTCAAATTAGGCAGTGGTAAATAAATAAGCAAACAATTATTAGTTCCTTCTTATAAGAAAATGGGAATAAAATAATTCTGATGCAACTTTTTTCTTCGTTCTGAAAATGTCACTTGCCTAGTTCTTTCATCAAGTCTTACAACTAATGCAGCTAAAATAATTTTTTTAGCGTTTTTTAACTACTTATTTCATTTAATATTATATGCAGCCATTTTCGGTGACTTTACGTTGCAAGTAAGCAAAGCTTGTTTTTTTGTAGTTCATACCATTGGAATAAAGGTAAAATGCATTTATCATCATTTGGCATGATTGCTCGCGACAAATTTATGATAGCCAAAATTTACCACTATTAAGTAATTTTCGCCGGTACATATCCATTTCGACTGGCTGTAAAATACTAATTTCCAAAGTATCGGCATTAAAACTGCTTCGTATTGGTGCAATTTTAATGTTAACTAAATATATCAATATAATATTTTTGCCTATATTGTTATATTTGGCACTTATTATAAAACACTTGATCATTTGAATTTTGTGCAAAATACATTTATCAGTTGCAGCCAACAAAAGCCATATTTTTTGTTATAGAAAAAAAAGAAAAGAAAAAGAAATCGAACTTTTATTAGAGCTTGACCATTTCTCTATCTGGCCTTTAAGTTACTGTTAAAATATTTATAATTAGAGGCAGGAAAAAGTTCTTTTAATTTTAGTTCGTTAAAATATTAATACACTATACTACTGGTATTACCATAATACCAGTAGTACCATTAATGATACTTATATAAGCGCCATCTGTTAATGGCGATTTTCAACGGTTTTCTTGAATGAACTTCTCTTCTTTGACAAAGACTTTTAGCACATAACTTATTTTATTTTATTTCCTTAAATACATATTATCAATATTAATTAAGCATTAGTGTCAATATTAATATGCCAATTTCTTACGGTTTCCCAAAACGAATTTATATCTTTTCTCCATTATTTTTGCTTTTCTGTACATAATTTATTTTTTTCATTTCAATTAATACACCCAATTACCAACACTAATTGCGCATCATTGTTGTCAATGATAGTAAGACGATTTCTTCTAGACAAATAAACACCTTTACTCCATTTCTTTTGCTTTCTAGTATATAGCTTTCTTCTTTTATTACAATATGCATATATTACCTAAATTAATTAAGCTTCATTAGCGTTTATAATAATTGGCGTAATTGTGCTTCATTGGAGTCGAATTTTGTGTTTCCCCTAAACAATTTAGTACAACTTTTCCATTAATTTTACTTTACATAATTTTAATTTAAATTTTTTTTTGTTCAATTGGGTACTTGTATTTCAAAAAGAAGACCACGGATACCCACACATGTGACCTATGACGTTAAAGCCAGCAAAATGGCGTATTGAAGTAGAGCTAAGTTTCTCCACATAAGTTCGAACGCTAATTATTGTTGTTGTTGTTGTTAATTTACGTCGCACTAGAGCTGCACAATGGGCTATTGGCGACGGTCTGGGAAACATCCCGGAGGATGATCCGAAGACATGCCATCACAATTTTGATCCTCTGCAGAGGGGATGGCAACCCCGCTTTGGTAACCCGACGACCTGCGCTCGAAGTCGAGCACTTTACGGCAGAACAGCTTGGACCAATATCGCACACCCTCGATCCCTATGCAGACTGATCCAAGTGGTCACCCACCCGCACACTGACCGCAGCCAGTGATGCTTGACTTCGGTGATCTGCTGGGAACCGTGTCTTAACGATCAGTCCACTGCGGGACAGAACGCTAATTATGCGAAATTAATTAAATACATTGCTGTATCGCACATCGAATTTATTGAAATATAATTATTTCCGTTTTTACGTCTTTTACTTAACTTAGATTAATTATTTGTTGATGTATTTTATTGCAACCATGATATATTTTCGTTATGTGCACCTGGAAAAATCGATGCGTAAGTAGTTTTATGTTCTACGTGGTCTCGTGCCTATCTTTGGGTTAAGTAGGGAATATATAGTGAAAGAATTGAAACGTTTGTGAAAGTATCGTTATGAAAGAATATAAAATGTATACCTTAAGAGAGTTAATGCTTGGTGGGCTTATCTTGCTAGCAATAGAATGAAAAGAAGAGTTGCTAACGTAAACAAATGCCCCGTTTCAGCAACTAATCAGAATGGAGATACCCACTCTACGCTACTTGCAGTTATCCCATCACCGTTAATTTTAAAAAAATAATTTTTAAGACTCATGTTTAAAAGAATTAATATAAATAAAAAAAATCTCGTGGTATCAACTTTAAAAGTTGACGACATAAACCAAACGTTTATTGAATTTATCTGACATAGCGAATATAAAAAAAATATTTAAATGAGTGCAATAAAGTATTTCTTTGATCAAATAGCGCTATCAGCTAGCAATTATAACTGTTGGTATCTTTAAAATATGGGTAAAATTGAATCCTTAATCTTAACAAATCAGAAAATTCCAATTCGTTTTTCGCGTATCCCTCTTGAACGGTTTGTCGTAGAATGCTCTAATGTCGACCTCGTGTTTTTAAATATGTGTTTGTCAAATGTGTGTTTCAGTCGGAAGGTTTAGGAGTCCATATAGGACACACACACAGAGACAGACAGAAATTCGTTTATATGTAGGGGAGAGGGGGGGCACATGTGAGCAGGGGGCTCATGTGAACATGGTATGTTTTACCAATATGATTTGAAATAAAAAATCTCGAAAAATTTCTAATTAATGGCAGAACTAGTCCTACCTCTCTGCAAAACTTTCAGAACAATGAGACATTTTGTTGTTCTATTCTAACAGTTTCTTTGTATCAGCTGGTGTTCTATATATTATAATCACTCGCTTCTTCAAGTTAAAGCATAGTAAATCAACTAATAAACTAAAATTAACTGTTGCAGACCATTAAATGAAAATTCAGGTAAGTTTATGACAATTATTCTTTTTTTTTTTACTCAATTAAAGTTTCTTTATTTTTCAAGTTAGGTTTAAGAAGGATGATGGGGCTCTTGTGAACAAAACATTTGGGGCAGATGTGAACAGTTCACATGTGCCCTTACATAGTATTAGGATTATTATCCTCATGATATAATAAGTTTAAAAAATATGTATGCATTTAAAATTATTATTTTTTAATTTTCCATAATTAATTTATTAATTTTTCCTTAAAATTTTTTTTTATTAAATGGTTGATCGCTCATTGCACATATTAACTGATACACCTGAGAAAGATAGAATTGCTAAAGCTACGAAAGGAAAGATAGAAAAAATGAAAAAAAAAAGCATGGAAAAGTATTAGAGGAGAAGGAAAAAGGTCCATTACAACTCCCGCGGAACATGAACTTACGAAAAACCCAACAACGGAAAAATTATTGTACAGCTGAAAAATTATTTTCTTATTGACAGTACTGTTGTAGAATTTAAATTCACATAGTAAGCTACAACCCCTTCAGTATAATGCGTATCTATATCTGTCATATTAAAGATTTTTTTCTTTGAAATATGATGATTGCTTTGCGTTTTTAATTTTGTTCATATGTGCCCCAGGCATGTTCACATGTGCCCCCGATAGGGGCACATGTGAACAACTAAAGTCATTTTTCTAAAATATCATAAAGTAAAGAAATATTTAATTGAAAAATCTCAAAAAATTCCATAAGACAAAGAAAAGACTATTTAAACATATGGACTTCTTTACTATGAAAAATTGAGGATATTTTTTGAAAAATGAAGAAATGAAAAAATTTGTTCACATGTGCCCCCCTCTCCCCTGTATAGATTTGTCAGTTATTTCATTTATTAATTTGAAGCAATTAACTTTATTCAACTATTCATTAACGCATTTCTTTTTCATTTTTTCGCTAAATGCCTTTCGGAAATATGACTAATTAGAAAATTCACTAATTTATTATTTCATTCATTTAATAATACAATAAATGAAATTGTTTCAGTTGTGGTTTCTTTCATTTTGTAATCATATTTACTACCAAACAGTTACCATAGTCATTAGAAATTTACTTCAACATGACAAAACATTATCGCGATGAGTATCATTGTTATGCTTGAACGAAGATATATTTAATTTTCTGATATTTTCAAGTCTTGTCAATAGAATAGTTTTCATTTAAGGAGGCAATAACGACGGTTGGTAGGCAGGAGGTGTTTGCCAACAACTGAGTTCTGAGGATGGAATAATACAGCAACCAGTTGCAAATTCATGAAACCAAGACAGTGTAAATTTATGCAAATAGTTAAGAGTGCGAAACATCTTAAGACAGACTAACAAACTCATAAGTCAGTTACGTTAGAACATTCGAGGATTTTCTTTTGAAATATAGCTGTATTTGTGAATCTGTTTAAATTTAATGTCATTGTAAAAATATCATTACATTAAAAAACATATTATTTTCTAATATTTTACTTTTATTTGAAAACAAATTAAAATTTTATATAAAAATAATAATTATCGGTTTACTTTTGAATTATCGCAAAATATAAGGCTATAGGAGAAATCCGATGATTTGAGCATTAATATAGGGGAAAAAATATCCTCAAAGGCTGTTTAAAGATATAACTGTGAAATATTCACTACTTAGTGACCTTTATCAGCAGTAATTAAACTTATATTTTTAATAATACTCTCTATTATTATTACGGTGTAATTTCAATAATTACCGAAAATAAAAATTTAAAACTCTAAGCATTGTTTCTTTATTATGCTTTAAAGAAATCACATGATGTTAAATAAGGATGATTGTTGTTGTTGTTATTAATTTACGTTGTTTACACTAGAGCTGCACAATGGGCTATTGGCGACGGTCTGGGAAACATCCCTGAGGATGATCCGAAGACATGCCATCACAATTTTGATCCTCTGCAGAGAGGATGGCACCCCCGTTTCAGTAGCCCGACGACCTGCGCGCGAAGTCGAGCACTTTACGGTAGCACAGTTTAACGAGGACCAATACCGCACACCCTCGGTCCCTACGCAGACTGATCCAAGTGGTCACCCACCCGCACACTGACCGTAGCCAGTGATGCTTGACTCCGGTGATCTGCTGGGAACCGTGTCTAAACGATCAGTCCACTGCGGGACTAAATAAGGATGAATAGTTACCGTTTTACAATTATTTTAAAGAGAGATAGATTATATTTACTTTCAGTTAGCGCTTACAGTCCAAGTAAAGAATGAAAAGAGCTATTTAAATTTTTAAGCCAACGTGAAGAATTAAATGTTCACTACATTGCCATGTAATTAGTGAAAACTATTCTTTGGTAAAAATATTTAATGAGTTTTTATTGTTACAAAAAACAAATAAGACTTGAAAGAAATGTTTGAAGCTGATTAATAAACTTACTGCTTGCAGTGTCACCAAAAAGACTGAAATAAAAACAGAAACTGATTAAGAAAATTTTTTGTCCTGCCATGCTTATGTATTTAAACTTTATATTATGTAATGTTATGAAGTAATTCATGCAATATTTGGTTCAGTTTAAATGCTCCAAATACTTTATTATAATAATTAGATCACTGAGTAAATAACAAATTAAATATAGATAAGTTCAAGCTAGGTATCATACTATTTTTGCCTTGCAAGTAAAATCCTTTTTATAACGGTACATAGTCTAGCATGTAATGTAAGTAAAAAAATATGCAAGTTGCAATTCAAATTCTACTCACTAATAAAAAATAACGCTGAATTTAAAATGTGACAGTTTTAGCCTTTAAAAAACTTCTGTTGAAAGCTTTTGTAAAAATCTTTTGTCGTTTTGAAAAGTTTTAGACTTTCTGGTGTATAAACTCTATGCCAGTAAAAATACTATAAAATTTTGACTTCGACTTCTTTTGATTTTTTTGAAACTTACATTTTAATGAACTTCTAGATGCAGATTAAATTAAAATACTTAAAATTGAAAAGGCAAATAATTAATATTTAAGACAAATAAGCTATTTGTAGAAAAATCAAATTTATGCATGCTTGAAGCAAATATTAAAGAGAAAGAGAAAACATGTTATTCATTTGATATATTTACTCCATGTTCACTGTGCAAACAAACTTGAAAATAATGAATAATTTTTGATCTAGTGATTGGTTTTTCATAATAAAACAGAATCTTTATGGTTTGTGGGTCTAATTCAAACAAGCTAACTTTATTTTAAACTATGAAATTTTAATTGAAATTGAAATTTAATTGAAATTTTAAACTATGAAATAAGGCATGGATGTTTACTCTCTCTGAATAAGCATGTAATTTCTTTCAAGGAATTTGGATTATTGACTTTGAGATTTTTCTAGACAATAAAGGATCTTATAACTTACATAGAAATGATAACAACTAACTAACCGAAAATAAAGTATCCAAGTGTTTACTTAATGAAATAAAGGTTACCACAATTTTAAATTTTTCGTTACCTGAACTGTACAAATAACATTAAAATTGCTCCCTGTTTTGGTAAAATTACCAACTCTTTCATTAAAACTACTAAAAATTATATCATTTACTACCAAACAGCATGATATTGAAACCAAATTTTATTATTAATTTTACCAAAAGTAGTAAACAAAACTCAATGAATACCGGTAAAAATACCGGACTTTTTGATGTTTCCATAGAACCAGGAACACAGTAAATGCAACCAAATTCTGTTAATTTTAACCATGAAATTTTTCGCCTTGTGAATGAAACACTTAAAAATAGAGAATGGAAATATTTAGAAAAAAATTGCAAAAGGAAAAGTAGGATTTTGAAGTTATTATTATTATTATTATTATTATTATTATTATTTTGAATAGCGATGTTGATTTTTAACGTTGGCCAATAAATAATGAAACAATTAAAATGCATATTATATTTTCTGTAAAATTTCTGATTGCGAGTAAAATTCACAATATAAAGAAAGTTAAACGAATCCACTCATTATGAAGAATGTGGGAATATGATTCATAGCAACATATTCTTCTGGATTACCACAATATAACTTTGTTATTTAAAGACATTCTTTGTCTTATTTTTTTCTCCAAATTTAAAAGTTTTCAAAGTTGATAGACATTTTATAGTACTTTTATTCATGAATTATTAAAGTAGTTTTTTTTATCGTTGAATAAAATTGAAGTTAAGAAAACGTGAACTTTGTTAAAAAATAAAATATTAAAGGAAATATACAAGATTATAATATTTTTTCTGAAAAGTTCTCTTTCGGAGGAATCTCGTTGCTGTATAAAAATGACATAAATTCTTTCGCGATTGCAGTTTACCGCAACCTGTATTCTGCAGGTAAATTGAACTCTGGGCTATCGTATTTTATGTCTTTTATCAAGATTTATTGTGTATTAATATATATATATAAATGCATATAATGTGCTTGCAGTTTTCAGAAAATAAAATAAATAGTAATTAGCAAGCAAAATTACAATTAATAAATTTTGTTGATCTAAAAAAATAAAATAAAATAAAATAAAGTAAAAGGCAAAACATTAACTATAAAAAAAATTAGTAACTATAAAACATAATCTAAAAAAACTGAGCGAGACTCCCTATAGCTTACATTCCACTCACTCTAAGCCACTGCCGTTTACAACATGAGCGGTGCCGAGTTAGAGCTCACTGGAAAGCAGAGTGGTGCAGATCTATTGTGTTTTCTGATGAAATTTGGCTCTGCCTTGGTGGCAGTGATAGCCGTACCTTAGTTAGAAGGAGTTAGGGTAGGGTACCTTAGTTAGTGTAGTCAGGGCCTGCTACAGACCTGTCTCCAACATAGACATACTAGACCTGCTACTGGAGTTACAGTCTGGGGATCAATTTCTTATGCCCACAGAGGCACGCTCGTGGTTATTTCACGAACCTAAACTGCAAATTTATATGGCAACCTGGTAATTCAACCTGTTTTGTTGCCATTCATGAACAGCATTCAATGGGGTATTTTCCAACTGGATAACGCTCGCCCTCACACTGTTGTTGTTACCCAACATGCTCTACAGAATGTCGACATGTTGCATTGGCCTGTTAGATCATCAGATTTTTCACCAATCGAGCACGTATGGGACATCATTGTATGACAACTGAAGCGTCATCTACAACCAGCATTAACTTGTCGTGCATTAACTAACCAAGTGCAATAGGCATAGAACTCCATCCTGCTAAATAACGCATGGTATCTGTATGACACAATGCATGCCAGTTTATATGCTTGCATTCGAAATTCTTGTGGTTACACCGGCTATTAATGTACCAGTATTTTTCATTTCTAATGGTTTTTCTCTTAATTGCCTTAACCTGTCATCTTGAAACTTTAATCAATTAAATATGTTACTCAGACAAGCGCATTGCCGAAACTTCATCACTCTACAATAATCTTTTCTTTGTGTTGGATATGTATATACATATATAATCACCATGCATATGCAGACAGTTTCCCTTCACATGGAAATGGTTTACCAAAAATTCTAGTTTTCAATACTATAGTTTAAATCACATCACATTTAGTAAAAATACGTAAGTACTGATGACTAAATTTAACCAAGTAAATGGTTTTTATGCCATGCTCTAAGGTATCCTGATAAAATTTCTAAATTTTACCACATTAACTAATTTTTAACGCATATTAGAAAACAATATTTGATAGTAAATTTTACCCAAATCATTACCAAAGAGCTTCGGTAAAAGTTACCATGCTTTTTGATGGTCCCATAGAGTCAGAAAGACGGTAAAATTTACTATATTCTCGTAGTTTTGACTATACTTCTTTTTCTCATTGTATTTAACGCTGTAGAGCATAATACACCTCAAGAATATATTCTTTCTAAGAATATATCTTGATTTAAAATGCAATGCTAGTGGCTATTGCTAAAATAATTGGAAAAGAAAATGCAACAAGTTTTAATTCTAAGCATTTATTGAAGTTATACTTCTTATGCGACTTCCAAAGTGTTTAACGCTAAAATTTTATTGGCCGGGAAATCACGTGATAGGATCCAGTTTTCCCTCATTCATTTCCATATTGCTTTGGTTCTCACTAGCATAAAAATAGTAAAAGTCATAAAAGTATTCGCGATCGCAACGCTCGAGTACGCCCTCTGGTGTGGAGGTTATTTACAGGCTGTATTAGTCCTAGCAGTTCAGTTCTGCTAGTGTCGTCAACGGAGAAGGTTGTGTAGTGCGATTCGGTAAGTATGGAACGTAAAATTTTACGCCGGCGTTGTGCTAACGCGGACAGGAGTTACTGTTGCGTCCCGAAATGTGGGTCAAGGGCAAAAAATTCCCCACAATTATCATTTCATAGATTTCCCAAGAACTTTAAAAGACGAAAAGAATGGATCCATTTACTCAGAATAGGTAGAACAGTAAGCAATCGGATGATAGTCTGTAGTAAACACTTCAAGAACAATGAATTTAATCTTCCAGGTGAGTAGATTTAAGCTTCATTTAAATCTTCTTTTTATATTTGGAGGAAATTAGTCTGTCTTCTATGTTTATGCATTCGTTATTCCTTAGTTGAACATAGTTCCATATATAGTATAGAATTATCCAGGCAACGTAAATTAGAACAGAGTCAGTATGTTTGATTGTATTTTACTTCATTGCTTTGTTTTTTATTTAATAACTTTGAAAATTCCAGGCACGTTTTCTTTTCTTAAAGAATGAAAATTACGAAAAATATACTTAAAGCAAATTCTGAATAGCTATTGCTTGAAATTTTTGTCAAAACTATTCGTGATAAATTACCGATTCGGCTTAATTAA
>NC_092205.1:63018778-63038202 GCF_043381705.1 Parasteatoda tepidariorum | reverse complement strand
ATGATGAACTTGTCGCAAATGACATCTCCTATGACAAAAGAAAATGCTGCCGATGAGCTGGCTTCATTCTGTTTTAAATTTTTGCAATCACTCTTCATATGACCTGTTTTGCCACAATTAAAACAGGTAATCTTTTTACGGCAATATTTGGCAGTGTGTCCTTTACGCTTGCAAAATGAACAGAACAAGTCACAGCGTTTATTGGAATTTTCAGGTGATTTCAGGGAAAAAGTCACATTTTCCGAAAGAAACTTATCTTTTTTTATTTTACTTTCCCCTTTGAAATCTAACAACAAAACTTCCGCGTCTATCAGTCTTTGAGAGACAAATTCCAAAGAGAGACTTTCATTCGGTTGATTCTCTAACGCAACTTTAGCGTTTTCATATTCCTGAGGCAGGGACATCAAAAGGTAAACAACTGTGTCTAAATTGCTCACCTCAGCACCGGAGATTCGCAGATCACTCACGAGCTTGTTGGCATCATCAATGTGTTGTCTCATGGAAACATCGTGGCTCTTCCGCATCGTAGCCAGGCGCTTCCGGGTGAGTATTTGACAGACTGCACCCTTCGCCTCATAAATTGAGTGGAGCTTTCTCCATACAGCTGCAGCTGACTTCTCACTAGGAAGGGCGGCAAGGACTTGATCATTCACTAAGGAAATCAGCATGGCATATGCTTTCTTTGACTTTACGACCTCAGTTTCTCTGGTTGGGTCGGGTTCTTTTTCTATAAACATCTCTAATTCTTTAGCAGAAAATATGGCTTCTACACGTCTACGCCACATCGGAAAATTTGTACCATCAAAGGAAACAACACCGAACTGCTCTTTGTGCAGTAGGTTTGCCATTGCTCGAAAAAACAAAATAAAAAACCCTCGAGCAATAAAAAGTCCTGAATTACTTTTATTCAGCTGCTATTTTTTTTAGAGATAAACTAAACAGTGTTTTGGAACCACGCTCTGCTGTTGATGTAATGAAATTCCGAGATCAGTGGATCGGAGAAAGACATGTTTATTAGAACACAGAGAGTTACACAGTTGGAAAATACATTAGGAAAGTGGAAATAGGAAAGAACATCTGATAAACAAAGTTACTGGTATTTATAGGCTTCTTGGGCTCAAAAGTTAACTGCCAATCAGAACAGTCTGATAACTATAACATGCGGATGTAGAAGAAAACTGCTTCAGAAAAGTGCGATTACAGTTTTTCCTCAACAATTTTAATTATGTTAGTTTTTAATTATATTATTTTTTTAATCATGTTATCTTTTTTAATTACGTTATTTTTTATTTATGTTATGTTTTTAATTCCTCAAAACATTTAAATGATACGTATGTATGTTACGTATAAACCTGCACTCAATATTTGTTTCGTAAATAATAAAATATATTTTTGAAAATGTGCATTATCTAGTAATTGCATTTATCATTCGAATATTGAAAGAGTATCAAGGTATCTATGACCTCCGTAATAAATGAAGGACTTTTATGTATATTAAGGAATTGAATCAATTTTTCACGAGGTTTTATATCTCATCCCATTGAAAAAAAAAGTAATTTGATAGATATAATTCTTTTACAATAAATGCTTCTAGTAATAAAACAAACGCGACATATGTCATTGAAGAAACATCCCTCCATTTGTATATTTTTTCCTGCTTGAAATTATTTCTCATATTTCTTTTATCACTAACGAATTTCCGACTACTTTAAAATTTTAAAAATATCTATTTTTTCATTTGCAAGAAATTTTTACTTTAAAACGTGATAACGGTTTTAAATATTCTAAATTTTTTTTTTCTAGTAAATAATATGTCTTTGTTAATTTCTGAAAAAAAAAATGTTCATAAAAAAGTTTACATTATTCTTTTATCAAGATTGATTTAACAGTATCACTAAATATCACTATAATCTCTAAAATAAAACAGGTTATGCTTTCTTACAATGAAAGTTAAATAGACTTAATTCTTCAAAATAGCGTTCCAATAAAACATGGTATTAAAATATTACGTTATTTTTTGTGATTGGTTCATTAATAAATAATTTTTATTTCTTCGCAAACACAATTCTTCAACTAAAAAAATTTAAAACTTTAATCTATTATATTCAAAAAGTAGATCGTGCTTATAAAATATAAATTATTGCTTTTAATAAAATATAAATACAGATTATTTGTAAAGTGATCCTAACAATAAAAAGGTGTTATTTTCTTTTTTATTTTCTCTACTAAAAGGAATTAATGAGTTATTTTTATTCATAATGGCTAGTCGAGGAGAAGAAGAAAATATCGAATTACACTGCTTAGGTTAATGTAATTTCGTTCTCCCACCACATTTACGCGTAATCCATCGCCAACTCCACCTGCAATCGCCACGTTTACAATCTACGGTACGTTTTGTCAATACGCGTACGGTAAATTCATCCTGGTGCTCTTCGAACCAGGCACATGCACTGCGAGCTGTATGACACCTCGCATTGTCCTGGTGGTAGATGCCATCATTCTGAGGAAAAATCATTTGCATGTAGGGGTGGACATGGTCAGCAAGGACAGATACGTACTTGTACTGATCCATCGTGCCTTCCACAATGATGAGTGCACCCAGTGAATGCCAGGAAAACATTCCCCAAACCATTACGCTCCCTCTTCCAGCCTGCAGCTTTCCGGCAATTGCTGCAGGGTGTTGCTTTCAAACGTTTCACGCCGTATACGCCAACGTCCATCTGTCCCATGGAGCATAAAATGTGATTCATCGAAAAAAGCCACCTGGTGCCACTCTGTGGACATCTAGTTGCGGTACTGGCGTGCAAATTCCAGCCTTCGTCACCTATGAACAGCAGTCAGCATAGGTGCATTAACCAGGCGTCTGCTGCGGAGGCCCATGCGCAGCAACGTTCACTGAACAGTTGTTGAGGATACACTCTTGGTAGCCCCTTGGTTCATCTGGACGGTCAGTTGCTCAACAGTTGCACGTCCATTCGTCTGAACGCATCTCAGTAGCCATCATTCGCCTCTGCCATCTTTGGCCCGTGGTGCACCACATGTGCCACGCCGCTTGTTTTGTATAGTGCCATTTTGCCATGCACGGTATACTTTTAAAACGGCGGTACGCGAACAGTTCACAAAATCAGTCGTTTCCGAAATGTTTCCACCCTTTTCCCGAAAGCCAATAATCATGCCTTTTTGGACGTCGGATATATCGCTACATTTCTGCATTGCGCCAACGACTGAAATGCTTTTCAATGCCCTAGGACATCCAATATATACACTACACTGTAATGTGCTGCCACCTACACTCTGTGATTGGTTATTGCACGTTGACGTCGAAAGTAGGTGGTGGNATCAGCATTTTCTTTGTTTATTGAAGATAATATCATGCGATTGTGTGTGATGTTATCATATAACATAGTTTTTTTGATACTTCTCTACACCATCAGGTAATTTAGTTTATTTCAAACAAACAAGCAGCAAAAGAAACATAGCCGTGAGTAATAGAGTTCATTTTTAAAAGTAGATTGGTTATCGTTTCTTTTAACTGCACTTTTTATTCGATATAAATGTTTAGCATAAAAACCATTCCACTGTTTTTCAACTTCCATAGCAAAATATAAAAAGCAAGTTCATTATTCTAATTGCAAAACGTGAATATTAAATAGCTAATTTATGAAACGTATTTTTCTACTAGACTTATTATTTTATATTATTTGAAAAAAAACCTTTTTTTTAGAATTCATTGAATTATATTTTAAATCAAAAATGAATAATGTAAAGGTTACTTTATTAATCTTTGTTTAAAATTAAAGTGGATGCAATAGTGAAAGTTAAAAGAAATGGAAATTTTGAAAACTAAAAAATTACTAACAAATTAATAGCATGTTACACACTTAAAAAAATTTCTGATTAGAATTTTTAATTTTATCTCTAAGAAATCATATTTGAAATAAAGAAATAAAAATGAAAAAAAAAACACAATTTATGCTGAATTCTTTCAACAATCCTTGAATTGAAGCTATTTTATGCGTAATGCAAAGTTTAAAAATAATTTCATTACGCATTCAATAATGGAATGTTCTGCAAAAAAAAATTAATACTATTAAAATTTTAAAAAAGAATTCCATATTTATAATTATTTTAACTTCATCGCTAAAGAAAAATTTCAGAATTTTAAAAAAAAATTGAAAATTTAATATTTTCGAAAATGATGGCTTAAAAAATTAATGCATTCCAGACTTCAGAAAAAAAATTTTCAATTTCTTTTTTAATTTATATCTTCAGAATAATTTTATTTAATACTACGTGAAAGCTTTTATTGGAAGAAAATTTAATGAAATACCAAATTTATGAGTTTCATAAGGATCCATAATTTTTTTTGTAGTCATTCAAAATGTATAATTAGTTTTAGCAATTCAACTAAGCATTGAATTCCATTCATACACAATTCTCGATTTACTTTTTTTGACAGATTAAGAAAAATAGTTTCTTCAACTAAACCGTTGTTTCACAGTTTATTTCTATTTCTGTTTTAAATTTTGAAAGAAAATGTACAGAATTAATTTTTTAAAAGAATGCTAAAGCATTACATTTTTTTCGCATTTTTTCATAATGTTTTAGTTATTTGACAAATAAAAGTATTTTATAACAAATTAAATACTATTAATTTAAAATATTCAATTTCTTGAATTGTATCTTGAAAATAGTATGATCAAAGCTATAAACATATGGTAAAATTCGCCATGTTTTTGCGTCTATGGAAGCACAATGAGCTTGGTAATTCCTACCGAAGGGCTTTGGTGATATGGTTTTATAATATGATAAAATTAGGTAAACGTGGAAAAATTTGGTCATTTTATCATAATAACATGGCAAAAAAAACATTTACTTGACTGAATTAATTTTTAGATTTGTATTTTCTACAAAATATGTAGCAATAAGAACTATAATTTTGAAGAAAATATCCAAGTGAATGATTTGAATACCGTATATTTCAATTTTATATGTTATTTTTAGTTATGTTGTTGTTGTTTTTTACCAGAAATATCATTATCATACAGTACGGTATTTTTTTCTACCTGAATTTAACCTTTTTATTACAGCTGATTTATTCGATAGTTTAGTTTCTGATTCTATTAGGATCCAGTTTTAACCTATTTACTTTGCTTAGTTACTATTTACCAGTTCTTTTTTCTTTAAATTTCTTGTTATCTATAAAAACTTGTTAATTACAGTGTAAAAAATTTTATTGTTTCTTAACACTAAAAATGGTGGGTAAAAGTGCTGTTCTAACACACCAGTAATGTTACTCAGCAGTGCTTAGTGTAAAGTAGCTGCTACAATTTTTGATATTTAGTAAGACAGATATTTAAAACAGTAAAATAAAATACACATAAGAGTCAATTAATTTTTTTACAAAACTGAATAAAGTAAAAAACATTTATTTAAGATGTATGTATTTATTAATTCTTATAATAAATATAGTTTGCTAATCAAACAGACGGGTAGCAGAGTGAATATTAAGGCGAATTCGAATTAGGATTAACAAAGCAGAAATGGATAGAAATTGTTCGTACAAAAAGTATTTAATACAGTTAAAAGAGAATAAAAATATTTTTATCACGTGCTAAAACCACTACTTACATTTTTTATGGACGAACTTTTGTTTCTGAATGTGTATAGCAGCGCGAGGAGCAATTTTACGCCAATTGTGATTGATTGCAAATATTCGGCAGACGATATAAAAAGTGAGAAACTGTTGGTGCTTTGGAAAGCGAAAATATTTAAGGTATGGTGTAATCGCGTGTCTTGGCTTAAATATTTCCTGCAAGTGTTTTAAATTCAATCGCACCATATAAATTGTCTATACTCAACTTGGAGTTAACTTGAAAATAAGTGTTCGCCCAATGTTTCGGGTTGATCAACCTGAAATTCAAAGATATAATATACCATAGTTTTTACAGTGTATTTCTCGAAATAGATATATTGTAACAGTACGCAAAGTATTTTATTGTTTTCGAATTTAACAGAATTATTTTTATTCATTATTTTGACTGAACACATAAATCATATGTTGACTGAACATATAATTATTTTTAACACAATTTATTTTAAAAGTAATTGTAACATACTAACACTTTGACAATTGTAAGATGTTAACTAATTATCGTCATTATAAACACTTACAATATAAGTTAATTAATTAGGTAAGGTAAGGTAATATAACAAACCACATTTTAATTTCAAGCTTTATTTCATCTGTAGTTTTGATTTTGAATATTTTTTAAAATCAAAAACTTAATTGTGGTATTAAACAATATTCAGAAATGATGGTATTTAAGTAATATTAATTAGTAACTAATAAATACATAAATTACATACAGTTAAATATTGTTGTAAGTTTTATTGATTTTATGGCCAGGAATGTGAAACAAATCAGCATTTTCTTTGTTTATTGAAGATAATATCATGCGATTGTGTGTGATGTTATCATTTTTGTGTGACTTTTCTTATCCATGAGAAAAAATGAAACGGTAAGACGAAAATTATCTTTTTCATATAGTAAGCTAAAATTACTTTTTTTTGTGTTAACATTTCCTTTTTGTTGAAAAATTTATCTCATTTATCAGCAAACCGTATATCATCCTAATATTGAAGCAGTAGCAAATTTACTGCTTTCGCTAAGCAAATCTACATTTTCTCTAAGAAGTAACCAGTGCTTATACTTATTGGGAAACTCATAAGAAATTAACTGATCTCATTCACTCCCATTCACTTTAAATTTTTTATTTTTTGAACAAAACTACTTCTTTTGTCCTTAATAATCCAAAGGTAAAGTTAATAATATAGAAAGTACCATCTTCATTGCTAAAAAATCCAAACACAAGAATATTCTACACTATAAAAAACTGGCACTCAAAATGCTAGTATTTTTTACCGTAAAATCCATTTTTACGAAAAAATTTTACGGGATAAGAAAATCTGATATATTATAATTTTTACAGAAATATTTTACAGATGCAGGGATTCACTGCATCTCAGTAATTAAATAAACATTACCGCAAAGCTCACGGTTTAAAAGTTTACGATGAGAAAGGATTTTACGGATGCTGCTCTCAGGGTGCCCATAATTTGAATCATTTTATTTTTTTTACATTGTCAACTTGTTTGAAAAAAAAAATAATAGAAAAGAAAAGAAAGCTACCATGGCCTTCTATGGATGTCAACCTAAATTAAATCTCCCGATAAAGTTACTATACCGACTATGTTTTACAAACATAAATAACACAAACTTTCAGCTTGGATTCACAAGTAAGAAAGTAGTTTCACCATAAGTTCAAGTTTTGTCAAAAATTACATGATTTTATACCGTAACTTTCAGCATAACCGAAAATTTCAAAATACAGCTCAAAATTGCTAAACCTACAAAATCAGGGATTTCATTTATGAAAATGCTGTATAAAACAAATTATTGCCTCAAGTTCTTGTTATACAATCATTAACGAAGTCATGAAAGTTAATGGCATTGAATAGAAAAACCTGTACCAAATAAATAATATTTAAATGTATAGTTTACAGATAGACATTTGTCCTAATTTCTAGATACTTCCCCAAAACCCTAAGTAATTCACGATATAAAATGAGGTTACCAATAATTCATTAACTGATTACTTCATTAAGAAATGAAAGATGAAGAAATTTAACAGTGCCCAAGAAGTGCCCTTGTAAGAAAAGTTTTTATTCCTTAAACTATGAAAATGTGTTTTGAAAATTTTGTAGCATTAATCTATACAGCAAAGAAAGAAAATGCGACAGAAAAGGACACAAAAACCTGAGTGCATGACGGAAGATGATGTAAAGAAACTGCATGATAGCTTTATTTGAATAATGGAACAACGAAGATACAATTTTTAAGATACGAAGTTTTAAAATGTAACGCGTGTATTGTTTTTCATAACGTGTCTGATTTTCGGCACCTACCTCTTCGACAGAAAAATAAACTCGAATCTCAGGAGTTCTCAAGAAAGAAGATTCAATCATTAACTTTAAACTGAGGATAAATCCCTGGTGATTTTTTTAAATGAATTAATTACTTTTTAATAACTGGAGTAGGGTTTTCTTATCAATATATCCTTCAGATATATTTTTGTCGAATATTTCACTGCTTTTAAATCCTATAAGTTTAAAAATAAGATATGCGAATCGTATTAGGTTTTAAATTATTATCGTGTTTATGCAAAATTAAGTTTTAAGTCGTGAGTTGTAATTTTTTTAATTTATTGATACCTAATATAAAATAGTTTTAACGAGTATAATTTATTTAAAACCTGCACTGAAAAAAAAGTATTCTTAAAACTACCAGAAAATTGTGAAATTTACCGTGTTTCTGGCTCTATGGAAGCACCAAAAAGCTCGGTAATTTTTACCGAAATGCTTTATAAATGATTTTAATAAAATTAACAATAAAATATGGCTTTATAATATGTAATAAAATTGAGTAAATGTGGAAATTTTATCATGATACCTTAAAACATGGCATGAAAACCATTTATTTTGTTCAATTCACTTTTCAGTTTTTTATTTTTTTGGAAATATGTGGTATTAAGAACTAAAAATTTGAAAGTCAGAATTTCCTTAAAAATAGATACATATGAACGAAAAAATTATCAAATAAATGGTTTAAATGCTATGTACTTTGATTTTAATTACCTGAATTATGCTATTTTTTACAAGAAATTGTACAATCATTCACTACAGTAATGTCAG
Organism: Parasteatoda tepidariorum; assembly: GCF_043381705.1. NCBI lineage: Eukaryota > Metazoa > Arthropoda > Arachnida > Araneae > Theridiidae > Parasteatoda > Parasteatoda tepidariorum. Next base: position 63,029,448 of record NC_092205.1, on the reverse strand, counting down.
CAGTAAACTCAGCGTAGTACATATGCAACCGATAAAATTCAGCTTTATTGAATGCAACCTTAATATGCAACCCTAATAAATGCAAACAATAAAAATTTTGTTTTGTGTCAATGACATTAAAATCTTGACTATTTCATTTATACGATATATTAAATTATTTAAATTAAAATAATATTTTAATAACAAATTAGCAATCTCTTTATGCAAGAAATTTTATAAATTATTACAGCACAGAAATATGTAAGAAATTTAATTCATTACTTAATAATGCAAATCTTAAGGAAAGCTAAATAATAGAGCGTAAATTTTCAGATATTTTTTAAACATCCCAAAACAAAATTAGGAGATTATTATGTTTTATTTGTTTTAATTTATAACAACTTCTTTTAAGTTTCTAAATTATTTCTGTTCCATGTAATTAACGTTTATCGCATGGGAAATTTCATTAATTGTAACAGGGAAAAGACAAAAAATGCATGCAAATGTTAATTTCCCTAATTGATCACTTTAAACAGAAGAAAAATTAAATAATAAATTGTAAAAGCTCAATTTTTTTAAAAAAAAATTCTTTTTAAATAGACTGTAAGAAGATTTATATAGTTTGCTAATTTTTACTAATTTGAATTTCTTATAAATAAATACATACTTTATATTTCGCCTAAATAATGTGTTGTCCTCAAAAATTTCATTAATTGTAACAGCTATTATAAGAGACAAAACACAACAAAACTAAATTCAAACGTTTATTTCATTGCTTTATTATATAAAATGAAATGAAAACTAAAAATTAAAGTTTTTTCTCATTAAAGTTACTCCATTTAAATACAAATACATTTTGAATAAAGAAGCGCTTCATTTCCTCAAAAGCATTTACCAATTCTTACAGTTATTATGTCAAAATATATGCAAACTTTTGCTTCATTACAGAAAAAAACATTAGGTAATAAAAGGTGAATTTGAATAAAAAAATATTATTAATGATCCATTTTTATACTATTTATAGTGGCTTATATTATTGATAGTGACATACATTTAAAGTATCACAATATTTATAGTGACATACATTTTAAAAATAAGTATATTAAAGATTTTCAATGATATTTTTAACATAAACAATAGATTTTATCCTTTGTGTTTAAATGTTTCTTTTGCATTATTAAGTGAACTGGCAAAAATTAAAATCTAGTATTAATATTTTAAAGATAAAAATGTAAGTCGTCAATTTTTAAACATAAGCATAATTCTCTAACATTCAACTAAAATCTATTTCCTATTCAGGATTAATATATATATTCTATCCAGTTGAGTTCATATATTTTTAATAACTTTTTCTGCATCATTCTGTTTTGCGAAGGACTTCTTTTTTCGAGATTGTCTGTAAGGTTTACTAGGCGTTTTTGTGCTTGAAAAGGATTCTGGGGAGTTGTCATAGTAAGACGTGATTTTAGAACAGACGTTGAAACTTGAAAAATTAAAATAGTTTCTTGGTTTACAAAAAACAGTGTGTTAAGTTCAAATAAATAAATAATTACACCGAAAATTACGGCACAAAATGTTTGGTTATATATGATGTGAAGGGTTACACTTAATAGGTTTATTGATTTGGCAAGCATTATTTTAAGTTAAAATACAAAAAATATACTTTCTCTGAAAAAAACATAAATTTCTTGAGAAATTTAGGATCCTGATTTTTAATATTTGATGTAGATGCAAGCTACATGAAGAAAAAAATTCTTAATTACCGTACTGTAATGATTAAAATTACCGTACTGTAATGACATTTCCGATAAAAAGATCATAATTCCGCTTATTAAAACCACAATATGCGATATCTATAGCAATCGTTTGTTAATATAATCACTTGTTCATATGGCAACGTTTAACCGGAAATTCTGATTTTCAAAATTATAGATTTTACTTCCACATATTAAGTAAAACTAAAAAACTGAAAGATAAATTTAATCGAATAAATGGTATAACCTATAAGGTATAATAACCTATATTAACTTATAAGGTATAATAGAAAGTTTCCCAAATTTTACTACATTTAGCAAATTATTACGCACATTATAAAACTATATTTTATTGTTAATTTCACCAAAATCCTTTTCAAAGTGCTCTGACAAAAATTATTGAGCTTTTCGGTGCTCCCATATAGCCAAAAACACGGTAATTTTTTACTTTTTTCATATTTTTTCTCAGTGGAAAAAAAACGGGATTTAGTTGAATTTGCTAATTCAAAAAATTGTGGTCGAAAGTTTCAGCCTCTAAATGTTAATATCAATTTTTTTGCATATTTCGCAATATCTCCGCAACTTCGCAAGTTTTCACAGATTTTCCATACAGGTATAAATATTTCACAACAAAAGACAATCTCATGCGAAAAATATTTTTCAAAGATTATTTCTTATTTTTATTATATACTTAAATAACAGTTGAAAAAATTTTGAAAAGTAAGGCAAAGAATTATTTACATAACTTTAAAATTGAAACTCATCACGCGTTGAAAGGAATGGTAGAAATATTGTGGTGTCAACGCTGGGACTGAATCTCTTGTTTTGTTGTCATGAGACTGATATGTGTCCCGCAGTGGACTGATTGTTAGGACACGGTATCGAGCAGATCACCGAAGTCAAGCATCACTGGCTGCGGCCAGTGTACTGGTGGGTGACCACTTGGATCAGTCTGCATAGGGACCGAGGGTGTGCGATATTGGTCCAAGCTGTTCTGCCGTAAAGTGCTCGACTTTGCGCGCAGGTCGTCGGGTTACCAAAGCGGGGTTGCCATCCCCTCTGCAGAGGATCAAAATTGTGATGGCATTCTTCGGATCAACCTCAGGGATGTTTCCCAGACCGTCGCCAATAGCCCATTGTGCAGCTCTAGTGCGACGTAAATGAACTACAGCAACAACAACAACGAGACTGATATATTAGCTTTAATAGCTATAATATGTACACAGATGCAAGGAGTTAAGTAACTTCATTATGAGCTTAGTCGGCGCGATAAATTTTCGGTTGTGTAGCCGTACTATGTGAAAGCAGTTCTTAAACTGTTTTTCTCACAGTTAACAGTTCGATTTCCGTCGTATTTATTGCTATTTGACTGCTTAGTTTGACTATGAAAAAATAACAATTACATAAATTCCTATTTAACAATTTTTCCTGTGAAATTATCGACAGTGTGGATTAATGAAGTTAGAACATAAAATTCATTTTACACCATTTAAGAAATCAGCAAACCTATTACTTTTCACCACCGTTATTATTTTAGATGCAAACTTTAGCACATTTTTTAATATGTTAAACAATAAAACAGTTAGTTAAAGAAATTAAAAAACCATCAGCATCGTTTAAATAAAAAATGCTGTAATCCTACGAAATTTAAAATTGCTGATTCCACGAAACAGAAAGAGAATAAAATATATTAATTTTTGATTATATCAAATCGTCATCTTAAATGAAATAGTTTCAAATTTTGCTAAAGGCTATTCTTCTATAGAATCTTAGCTAAGCATTCACGAGAAATGTGATCCATGAAAACTTTTAGGAAGCATTTTAATTATACACAAGTTCTATCTTTGTTTCATAAAGATGCATTAGTTGCTTTTGGCGAACTAAGTATTAAAGATGTCCTATAAAGTAGAAGCTACTTAAAACTTGTAAAAACAATAAAATTTATTAAAATATATTGAATCCGGTATCCAAAGCATTTATTGAAAATTTTTTCATGCATATAATTTTAGTTCGATATAATTGATCTCTGAAATAACAGTAGCCTAAAAGTTATTATTTACAATAACTTTTATTAAATCTAAATTTATTTATGCAGAGAAGAATTTCCTACTAATTGAATTAACATTTTTAAGATCATCTCAAATGAAAATGTAATATATTTATGCTACTTTTTCCCTTTTTTGTAAATTCAAAAATTCGAAGAACTGTGGTAAATAATGTTCCAGATTCTCTCACTATTAGGAATTCCACGAAAAACATGGTTAAATAACAATTTATTTTATTATGATATACCATAACGTAAAAAAAAAGAAAAAGAAAAACAGTCAAATAACAATAAATAAGACGGTATTCAAACTGTTAACTGTAAGAAAAATCGTTTACTAACTGCGTTCACCTAATACGGTATAAGCAACTAGACTTTTGTCGCACCTACTTAGCCCACCTAATGAAATCATGTTGTTTCTTGTATTTGCGTACATATTGTAAGCTAGGCGTATAACCTGCCTGTCTCATGACGGACAGAATTAGGGTTCGAATCCCACCATTGACAGAACAATATTTCTTCTATTCTTATTATTATATGAAGAGTTTCCAGTTCATTTTCCGATGTCCATTACCCAACCACAAGTTTAACACGTATTTGCAGTTAAATTTCTTTCTTACGGTTTTGAAAACATGCCATATATAAATGGTTAAAAAACCGTTCAGTTTTGTATTTATGGTTTTAAACCATACTATATGTAAATGGTTTCATTATTGTAAAGGTTTTTTTTTACTGTTTATCGGATGCTCAGACTGTTGCCGATAATTTTTTAATAGTTTTGGAAAGAAAATTCTAACAGTGCATGATAGAGATTTAATAATTAATCTGGGAGGGAAATTTTGTTCGAAAACTGTCACTTTATATTTTTAAAGTTGATTACTATGGAAGCATTGACATTTATTTTTCAAGATTTAAACTAATATACTCTGAGTTTTTAACGTACCAACAAATTCCGCATCAACAACTCACAGTTTGAATTCTATATTTTATTAAATCATGTAACAACTACCTATATTTCAGAAAGCTGTCAAGACATAGTCAAGAACTTTCCCACATAAATATTCATAAGATATACCTATGATGGAACTTTCTGAAACAAATAATATTAAAATTTTCCTTATCAAAAAAAAATATGTTTTATTTTAATCCTTGAATTACACCATGATAAATTTTGAGAATGTTTTTGTTCAGCATTATGGTTTAAGAGGCATGGATCATTAATACATGGATATTTACAAAATGCCAATTTCAAACAACTTTCACATAAAAAAAGAGAAAAAAATGCACAAAACTGATTTGTAATAAAAAAATATATGAGCATTTTTTCTAATGAAAACAATGACAGTTCCGCATCTAATTTACATATAGATAGGGTTGTTGACAACAAATATTTTTCATTTTCCCAGAAACTAATGGGGAAAAACATTGTACCACTGATGAATAAAATCGATAAATTTTTAGCTTCCCTTTTTGAAGAATCTGTTTTTATCTATCTTATACTTTTAATTAAAGAAAATCAATAAGAAAGTTAAATTCACGAGGAAGAAAACTAAAATTTAAAATAAAATATATTAATTTTTTTTGAAAAAAATCTTAATTTTTATCATTTAAAATTTCTTTAATACATAATAAAAATTGAAAGATAAAAAAAACATAATAATATCAGTGTGAATTTAAATATATTTTAAAATAGAGCATCTCAAAATTAATGCTTTACAATAAATTTTACGACATTTAATAGATGGTAATTCATGTTACTTCTTATAATTTTAAAGTCTTCGCGTTATTTTGTTCTTGACAATTTACAAAATAAAATCGTGAAACAAAGTAAAAGTTACATGTTTTGCTTTGTTTTTATACTTGATTAGTTGGTTTCGATAGCTCAGTTTATTTTGCAAATCAAATTTTATCGAGTAATTACTGAAATGTTTGCATTTCTCAAAAGGAATTAATTTTTCAAAAAAGGCTAAACAATTATCTTTGCGATAACTGATATACCTCAAATGACCCACTATTTTGTGTTTACGACTACTAATGTTCAATTTTGTAGCCTTGTGATTCTCCCAGCCTGATTCAGAAGACAAGTGAACTTCTGGATCAAGTATTGGGAGAAATTGTACCTTATTGGCGTGCTTTCTGAAGGAACTAAACCGCATTGGGGTTACATGGAGAGGAAAAACACGAAGTACCAAGAGGACTCTAACCCATGATCCATCTATCACGGAGGATACTTTACGCTGTGGCTGTACGAGCCGGGCGCGAAATTCCTATCGACCAGCCGTCGATGGAATTTGAACCCAGGTCTCCTCATTGGAAGACGAGCGTTCTATCCTCTGAGCCACAACGCCGCGATAAAACAAATTAGGAACTTTAATTAGCTGCACTTACTTACTATTATTAATTTTAAGAACTGAAGAATTTTATCTGTAAGGAGTTTATGGTCAAAATGGAATATATATATATAAATTATTTGTGAATGTAAAAAGTATTTTTTTTCCATTTTTGATTGCTTTTATTAGCCTGGGTATTTGTTTCTAGCACTCGTATTTCACTTCAGCATTTGAATTGTAAGTTCAGCAAGCTTTAGTTGAGCGTTTCATTTTATTCTCAAGATTCATCTGCTTCTATCAATTAAAACATTTTGTTCTGATACCGCGTCCATGACAGTGCAACACTGACGCAATGAAAAAGCACATTTTTTAATACAGCATGAGAACAACTAAACGTAGAGGAATTAAAAAAAATCAAAGAATCATAGTTAAAAATTATGATCCAAAAAGCATTAACAATCTGCCACAAAAAACGCATGTAAATCGGGAAATATAGTTAAAAGATATAAAGGTAAGTTTTATCTGCAACAACTGTTTTCGACAATTGAATTTCATTTTCTTAATTTTGCTTTCAAATTAATGGATGGCGGAAAGTGGTGATTGTTTATTACCACCCCATAAATATTTGTAATTTGTAGAAAAAATAATGATGGTCTTGTACTTTATATAAAGGGTATTATTTATGCTTCTGATATCATAATGCTATATGTGTTGCCTAATATCTGAAAAGTACATACAGCCTTCTTGTTCATTATAAATATCACAAAATTTTGTATTTTAGTTACGTCTCTTAAACAACATATGCTGTTTGAGTTGTATGATTCTTAAACGTATCCATAATGCTCTTGTACAGTGCAAAAAATGAAAATGAACCACCCGGAGTAACTTTCGATCTAATGATTGGATCTTCACGTTCTAGAACTCAATCTTGAAGGTACTAGAAGGTGACCTCAATTATACTAATTAATTAACTCATACGTTATTTTAAGCTTCGAAATCAGACAAAAAATTCACTTTATTATATATTATAAACATATCTTTTTTTCTACGGATTCGGAATTTTTGATTCTCAAAATGTAGGGAGTAGCCGCAACTTAGGAAATCTGGTCTTCATAGTTTGATCAGGAGAGCGGCCTAAATTTTGGACCACTAAATGCTAATCTTACTTTTTACGTATTTTTCCATGCCTCAAGAATTCATTCAACGAATTGAAAATGTTTTGCACACAATTATAGAACAACAATTATAAAATCCGTTAATCCAAAGATAATTCCAAACAAAATGTAACTTTTAATAAATATTTATTAATTTTGCTTCTTTTATTCAATAATATTTGAAAATATTTTTATTTTTTTTAGGGTATATATTTTACAGCATCATTTCAAGGAATATAATTTTTAATGAAAAATTACGAAAATTGAGTGAAATTGGTTGAATAGTTGAAATTGACTTTTGACAAAGTTATATTTTTAAAATTACGAAAGAGGAGAATCATCGTTACGTTTTTGATGTCCCATATTATTTGTAGAATTTGTCATTTCGACATAGGATTTGACAGTTGTAGGATTTGTCATTTTGACGCAGCGTCCTTGGTTGTGTCATCAAGTTTTAAAAAAATATGGTATACCAGATAAGTTTCTGATATCAGACATAAAGTATTTTTTCAAATGCTCTAACACCATTTTTGTACATTATTAATGTTACAAAGAGCTGAGGTATTTTAGGATATATGCTATGACTTGTACATTTGTGTACATTTATTTATTTGGGAATGGCATTTATTAAATTCTAGAAACATCAATTCTGCAAGCCAAGTCAGAAAAAAATCTTTTAAAAGATACTTTTTAATGTCTTTCTAAAATTTTAAAATTATGTATTTTAAATTGACATACTCCAAAATCAGAATTTAAAGAATTTAAACTTTTGGAAATAAAACATGTGATAATCATTGAATGAAGCATTACAAAACATCACTTTTGAATTATTTCTCGAAACATTTCAAAGATATTCAGCATTTTGAAAAGCACTTTAAAGCTTATGAATTTTTAAAAGACAGAAGACTTTGAAAACGCTTCAAATCGTAGCTTTTCATTTTTAAACATGAAAGTATGTATCTTTTGTCGCTATGAAATCACAACAGTATATTTAAATAAAGATTTTGACATTCCCAAAAAATATATTTTGGATTTTAAAAGTGTTCAAGAGTTTTAAAAATATATGCCTCTGAAACTGTTTTGTAAAGTTAAATTTGTGTGATTAGTTTGGAATTTAAAAGCATGACTAAAAATCATTTGAAAATAAATGTTATATGGAAAGTTTTTAAAAAATTGTAGAATAAAAGCCTGCATTAAAGATGAGTTGAGTTCGTTTTTATTTCATCAAACTATACGCTATAAATAAAAGTTCTTTTTTTTTTTTAAAAAATAAATGTTTGAAAGATAGAAAATTTTAAAAAAAAAATTTTTACCGTAAATTTTATGTAAAAGTTATCAGCTCTCCTATCTTTCAAAAAAAATTATTTCAATCTGAATCAGTATGTAAGAAATTATTTTACATCTCGGAAGAAAACTATCTCTTAAAATCACCGTAATGTAATAATAATTCTTGTAATAAAATTAAAACCTACGGACATACGGATATACGGTATTTAAAACCATCCATTTAGGAATTGTTTCGTTCATGGTATAATAGATTACCGAAAATTTTGGCTTCCAAAATTATAGTTCCTATTACCCCACATTTAGTAAAAAATACAAAACTTAAAATTAAATTTGACGAAATAAATGGTATTATTAATTCTACCAAAGAAACTAACAACGCAGTTGCCAACAAACATTGGTAAAAATTCGCGAACTTTTTAGCGTTACGATAGAGAAAGAAGCGTAGTAAATTTTATCAAATTTTAGTTATCTTGATTATACTATTTTCTCAGAGTAGTAGCTGTATGTTTTTAATTAATATCCTTATTTGTGTCCATTACATTGTTTTGCGTTATAAAGTCTAAAAATATTAAAAAATAATTGGCTAGCAAAAGCATGAATAAAATAAACTGAAAACATAAAGAGATAAAAAAAAATTAAAAGCAAGCGATAATTTTTAGGGAAAAAAAATGAGAAAATTTTTATAACAACAGAGTTGTTGATTTTCTTAGTGGTTAGTTTTGTTTAGGAATTTAAGTTTTCTTATAACCCGTTACGGGTTTTTTTAGTTTGTTTTACAAGATTATAACTATCCCATTACTGGTACCTCATACTTGTTACTGTTTGCGTTGTTTGTGAATAAAAGTTTTTGGTATAAATATACTTGAGGGTGCCCCTAGGCGAATTTGGCGATTTATGTTTGGCGCCATTCCTGTTTGCGTGGTACACCGTGGTAACAGGAACGTCTTCCAAAACATAATGTAATTTCAATAAGACATTGGAAAATTTCAACAGAACATCGGCCAAAACTTTATAAAACTGCAATGGACCCAATATAAGCAAAATTAATAAACCCAATAAAATGCATTTTGAATCGAAACAAAAATTAATGGAGTAAGCACCGAAAGAAAAGGAAAAAAACAACTCACATTTTCATTAAGCTTGAATATCCTCAAATTTAGGTGCACAAAATTCTCTAATGGCAGTTAGATACTGTTTAAATTTATCATGTATAGAATACCATGAATAGAATAGACATTTATTATGTGTACCTCGCCACATAACTTCGGCGAAATACGAATCGAAAAAGGCGTCTGTGGTACCGGACTGGCGGTGACAATTTTTTCTAAAGTCCCTTTTTATGACTGCCCACATACCTTCGATCTTTTTGACCAGAAGCAAAAGTAACTATACCAGCTGGTATCCAACGTCGAACTTAGGGATCTCTGAAATTACATATACCATTGAACATTTAAAACTAACGGTAAAATATAAACCAATCAGAATCACGATTCGGTTTCAACATCGCCCAGCTTGGCGATCAACCGCGATCACTACTTGGCGAGAATGAAGGGCACCCTCAAATATGGTCTACCCAATTTTTTTTTTTTTTTTTTTTTAAGAAACAGAACTTTTCTTTAATATAGCTTGATACGTTACATTGTTTTATTCTAGTGTCAGGGATATATAAGATGAACTAGCTGTACCCTGCGTGCGTTGCAAAGCTTTCAGTTTGAATTTAAATTTTGTATTTAAGTGTGTAAATGAGATTTGTGATTATGATTTGAATAGAGAATTTTATTTAATGGTGAAAAAACCAGTGATAGTCTCAACAGTTAATTCTCTAGGATATCGTTAGTGCATTTTCAAACAGACATGTATGGTGATGCACACCGACCATGAAACATATTTTGGATGATGATCTGAAATAATTCTGGATCAATGGCGTCATGAATATTTCTGCTGATATGAGCTGACCAATTTGTCCTGGTGTGAGTTTTTCAATAAGCCAAATCATGTGGCAATTCTCTTTTTCTGCCGTTCAATAGAATGCATCAAACACCGTGTCTCTCTAAAAACATGACTTTTCGCAATAAAACCAAGTTTAGAGCTTAATATTTGTTTTAACTCACGTGTGATAATG
>NC_092205.1:62993857-63017101 GCF_043381705.1 Parasteatoda tepidariorum | reverse complement strand
TTGTGGCTTGAAGGAAAATTATAGCTTAATATTGTTCATGGGTTAAATTTAGTAGGAACAACACAACCTGTGACGTAGGCTATATTATACCCAATTGGGTCACTGGAACGGTTTGTGGCAGAATGTTATATTGTGAATCTAAACCATTCTCGAATCCTTCTGAAGGTACACAGAAAATTTCATTTAAATCAGTCCAGCCGTTTAGGAGGAGTTCAGTGACATACACACGAACAGACGAAATATATATATAAAGATGAAGCATCAGAAACAATCTTATATTGAGCTGTAAAAATTCTGGATCAAATTACGATAAATAGTACTATGCTATATGTATATGTGCTGCACGTACTAAATATTACCCTTTTATACTTGCTGCATAAAATAAAGTTCTTATTTATTCCAAGAAGAATGCCTTTTCTTGAACTCACCTACGTAATTATAAGTGTATTTTTTGTTTATCCAAGTACACTATTTTGCTAACTACACAGACAAAAAAACTTTCTGATAAAATTACCATACTGGATGATAATGACATTTTTGGTAAAAAAGAAACATAATTCGGATGAATAAAACTAAAATATACGGAAATTAAACCACACGTAAGGTAGTGCCGGATGGTTTATCAGAAATCTAGTTTTTAAAATTATAAATTTTAGAAGATTCATAATTTTTACACATTTAGAAAAAGATACCTGAATGAAGAATTTTTATTCCACGCTCATGATCATGATAATAATATCATGTGATATCATATCGTAACTAAGATGTCATGATAAAATTTCCAAATTGAGCCACATTTACCAAATTTTATCAAATGTTCTAAAGCCATATTTTACTGCCAATTCTACCAAATTCATTACCTTAGCGCATAGGGGAAAATTACCAATTTTTTGGTGCACCCATAGAGGCAGAAACATGGTCAATTTTGCCATATTCTGGTAGATTATATATATGTACTATAATATACGATATAATATACAATAGTACCAAAGCAAAGGAATTTATTACTGACAAATCAGAGTGCCCACATGTGGTAAATATGAAAGTACTTATGCATGTATTTTTTAATGCGATTTAAAGCACAAAAATGAAGAAATAGTTGCTTATATACTTTATATATACATGAGTCTATATCTCCCATTAATATTGACCAATAATATTCAACCACGGTTAGGTATTCGATTATAATATACTTTAGTACCATACCAGAGAAAATTATTATCGACAAATTGGGGGGTTCGCAAAGTGGCACAATATTTAAGTATGTCGTACAAAGTGGCACAATATTTAAGTATGATCTACAATGTTTTTTTCCTCAAAGAAAAAATTATATTAAAAATCATAGCAGGTATAACATTTAAAAAACAAAATCTTTAAAAATGTTTAAGCTAGCAATATTAAAGAGATTTTATAGATAAAAAATGTGAAAGTTTCATAAAAAATATAGATTTAAGCTTTAGATTAGTTTCAACAGTTTTCTTATAAATTGCAAATTGATTGCATTTTTTTCGTATGTAACTTCCATATTTAATAACAAATAATTGCTTTAGAGAAAATTTTTATTTACTAAGATTAAACTAAAATAATTAAATTAAATCATGTTTTATAGCAATGACATAAGTTCTAATGCATGGCTAATCATATCTAATAGCCTTTAAATGTTTAGGTTCTGAATTATATGTCTATTCCTGCATGAAGGATGATAATTATTCCGTTGAGATTTAATGACGGTGTATGAAATTAACGTGCCTTGATTACAGTTTAATTTTAGGATGGAATTTCAAATATTCCATTTGTTATTAGAATAGATAACTTATTAAACATATTGAATCCAACTAAATGCCTTGCATTTCAAAAGGTACGACAATGATTACAGAGCTAAGAATGGTAATTTCAATGATAACTGGTTTTATTTAAAATTGTAACAATTTAAAGTGTCTTCATTACATATAAAATGCACTTTAGTTTCAAAAATAAAATATAATACTGGATTTTTGAACACATTTTTATTGCTATGCATAGTGTTACTAAAGTAATATTATATTTCTTTATATTTTTTAATCTCGAAGCAACTTATCAGTTTTTTCTTTCACATATATACACACAATTGTTCCGATACGTCTTGATCAAAAACTTCATATTCTTTAAAATTATACAAATTGGATATAAAAGTCAGCATAATTCAAGTGCTGAAGCTTATTTTTTCAAGACTTTTAAAGACGTAAAGGAGAAGAAGCAGAAATAATGCGAAATATATAACTTAAAGTTGTTAACGAAAATTACAAAGGTCAGAAGCAAAATTGAAGAAAAAAAACAATAGTTGCCGAGAGAGAAAAAAACATGAAAAACAGAACCTGAAGAGCCCCATCGAGAGAAGCATGCGTTTTTACACACTTTGGAGAGGTGGTGAAGAAATAATATTATTAACGAAGGAATCAGCATTTATATGAATAATACAAGGTTTCAGAACATCAGGAAAAACTGATGTGACAGGTGCGGAAATGATTTTGGCGCTGCCGAAATCGAATTTATGCCCACGATGACATGATAAGAGATGTTTCAATCTGGGTGTTTGTTCTGTTTAATCTGTTTTTTCAATCTATTTTTCTTTCTTGGTAAACTTTTTTTTTCTTTTCAAGTTTTGTCTTTAATTTTTCTAATTTTCATTGGCAACATTTTAAGTTTTATTTTTCAAATCAATTCTCATTTATGTTTGGCAAGTCTTGAAAATGACCACTTGTTTTTCATCTCTTTAGACGCATCAACTGTTATTTTTATTTTGCAAATTTTTGAAGCAAATAAAACTTTTTATCAAACAATATCTATACCACTTAGGTTTCTTGAAATTATTTATTTAATATTTCATATTTATTATACTCTATGGATTAAACATTTAAAAGAAATTTTAATATATATTTAAATTTCAACATATCTAACTCGATTGAAAGAAGTTTATTGTAAAACATATTATAATAGTTATACAGTGTTAGTAAATTAACAACATTTTTCATACATTTAATAATCTCGATACCTCCTATGAGTATTTTTATTTTTTTTAAATGCTCAAGCTCACTCTTATATTTTAAATGAATGTTTAAATTTCAATAGTTCGAATTAAAATTAAAAGTATCTATTGTAAAACTTTCCTTGCCGAGCTTAAACAAAAAAGAAAAAGAGAAAGAAAAGGAGAAGGGGAGAGTATAATATTCAAAAGTGTTCCTGCTCTTTTCTTTTTCTTCGTGATATGGTGGTAAAGGGATACATTTGTCATTAATTAAAAACTAATGTATTAATTAAAAACTCATTGTATTAATTAAAAACTCATTGTATTAATTAAAAGCTCATTGTATTAATTCATTTTATTACAACTTATTAGATTGCATTCAAAGAGTTCAAATAGAGAGTAATTTTCTTGAAAATTAAAAAAGAAGATTTTTTCTAGTGTCATTTGTTTTAGAATTTTAAAATCATAGGTGATTATAAAAGAAGTAAGTAAAATTTAAAATAAAGTAAAATATGTGTTTCGCTTTTTTTTTAAGTTTTACTTATTCAGAAAGACATTTTTTTGTATAATTAAGCAATCAGCAAAATAAATATGTCACTTTTAATAAAATTAATCCGGAACGAAATTTTCTAATTGAAGATATAAACATATTACAATAAAATGAGTAAAAACATCAAAATTTGTAAATATTTGAGATATTTTAGCTACATAAATATATACTACCATGAACGACCGAAATCAAGAGAATGTCGACTTTCACCGGTGATTGTCAACAATCAAATAGTCTCTTTTGGTGAATGTCCGAAACATTTGTTATGTTGATATTATTAAATTTATTCGATATTTTAATGTCTGCTAATCATAGATTAGGAGAAACATCAATGTTCGGAGTATCGGGCAAAAATATACCGGGCAGTGGCACTTGCCGAAAAAGGCCTGAGACAGGGTGATTCCCTTTCTTGCCTGCTATTTAACATAGCTTTGGAAAAGGCCATTAGAGACTCTGGTATCAACACAAATGGAACAATCTTACAAAGAACTGTCCAACTACTCGCTTTTGCTGATGATATCGACATAGTTGGAAGAACAAAACGCTCAGTCATTGACGCTTTTGTAGCGCTTGAGAGTGCGGCGAAGGAGATGGGACTAGTTATAAATGCAGACAAAACCAAGTTTTTGACCGCAACAAATAAAACTCCTGATCGATCTCCTTTGGAGATAATGACTTACTCTTTTGAAACTGTTAATCAGTTCAAGTACTTAGGAACCTTGATCTCTAGCCACAACCTGAAAATCGAAATAAATAACAGAATTTTCATGGCTAACAGAAGTTTCTGCGGCCTCAGAAACCAACTCAAATCCAAGTTCATCAGTGTGAAGACAAGGTTAAACATCTACAAAACTTTAATCAGGCCTATAGTTACGTATGGAAGTGAGTGCTGGACCCTAAACAAAACAGAGGAGGAAAAACTGCTAATTTTTGAAAGAAGAATTTTGAGGAAAATCTTTGGATCTCTTCAAGAGAATAACGTAAGGAGAATTCTTTACAACCACGAAATTTACAAAAAATATGACAAATTCGGTGGGACCGACATTGCGAGAACTATTAAAGCATCACGCATTAGGTGGCTGGGCCACCTCTTCAGAAATTCTGATGCCGTCCCTGCCAAAAAAGTGACTTTTTCCTCAATTGAAGAGACGAGACGACCACCTACAAGATGGATAGACGACGTTGAAAAGGACCTCAAGCTATTGGGAGTCATCCGATGGCGGGCCGTCGCACCGGACAGGGCCAGATGGAGGAAAATCTACGAGTCAGGCTTGGCCTGTGAAAGGCTGTTGCGCTTATGAAGAAGAAGAAGTGGCACTTGACTAGAACTAATATGTATTTCGGGCATTTACCAAAGAGACTATGTGATTGTCAACATTCACCAGTGGAAGTCAACAACCATCAATTCTGGTCCATCACAGTAAAAGTGTAGTTAAAAAATTACTTATCTTAATAAAAATAACAATGTATTATTTTGATAATTTGAATTATATTTATATTAATGTAAAAGTAATTAACTAATATTTAAATATAAGAAGCAAATAGTAGCACAAACGTTTGCCAGAAGTTCAGAAATAGGGACTAAAACAGAAATTTTATTTGAGGGAAAATAAACGTTTTCTTGACGTTCTTATTACAGAAATAGATAAACTTAATATCTTTGTTTAAATATATAGGAAAACAGAGTATATTTCGGCTATTTTCCTTACTGAATCTTGAAATCTCGAGTGTTTGAAACTTAGAAAGTTGAAGTGCTATTTTATATTTCAAATATATTTTAAATAAAATTATTCTAAAGGTATATGGTGAGATACTATTGTTTGCTTTTAAGCTTCAGCTCTTAGTATTTGAATTTATCTGCGTTTAGTAGGAATATCATAAACTTTTCAAACTATATCCGTGGAATTTATATTGCAATGAATTTCTATTACTCATATGCATTTGGATAGCTCGAATTTCAAGGCACGTGTATTAAGTTAAAAAAATATTCGTCTGCAAAAATATTTGTTTAAAATTAAATTTAAAAAAATTTATTTAAAATTTCTTTTTACATTCTTTTAAAAATGTCCTTTATAAATTTATTTTTCTGCCGCAATTCTGAAACTTTGTTAGGAAAGCGCTAACTTTCTTAAAACTATCTACACAAAAGTCTGAAAGTTTTTGAGGTTTGATTTATAATTTAGAAAAAAACAATCCTAAGTTTTTTTTTCTTAGTAAACTTAACTGATTTTGAAACTTTAAATATTTTTTCTACACGATCATTGATTGAAAGCCTATAAGACTCAAAAAAATATAGTAAGTTAAAAAAGAGAGCTGTAAACAAAATTTAGATGCTTATTAAATTCTACTATAGCAATAAAATTAAAAGAATGGATACATTAGAAATTAAAGTCAATTTTAGTCATTCATTTTGAGATTTGGCTGATAATTTGAAAAAGTAACACTAAGTGTTTTCATTTAGTAAAATTTTAATGATTTAATGATTTAAATTATTTCGAAATCGAACAAAATCTATATTTTTCAAGATTATTATGTTTATAGATCACTGTTTCAAGGTTTTTCAATCTAAGGAGGACACATCAAGTCTTAAAAAAAGATTTGTTGACATATTTCAGGTGCTAATTAAATATTACTATGGCATAAAATGTTCAATACATATATTAAAAAAAGTAACAATTTGATCCGGCTCCCTTTAAAGATACTCATTTAAATTTCCTACAGATATTTGTTCAAATTTGATTTATAAAATATTTTACAATTATTTCATGAATATTGTTCTTATTTTAGATTCTTTACATTCTTTGAATTTCATACGTTTTCTCACTAGATTCAAACAATCAGCAACATAAGAACAAAATAACTAATTATTAATCAAATGCTAGTTATTAGACTGCTAGGACATTAGACCACGGCTCTCAACTAATGAAAGCAGATAGGACAGGGTACTCATTCTTATGCAAAACAGTCATATACTGGGCAATGGTATAAGAGAGAACATGCAGGAGAGTCAACAATGTCTAATCTAAGCGAAACTGTTGGTCATAAAAGCAATCAGGATTCTTAAGTTACATCAGAAGCCGCACGAAGGGTTTCGAGAACAATACGTGGTTTAGAGAAAAGTACTTTCCAAGGTTTGCCACTCGAAAGATGCAAAGAAAGTTTCTAATTAGTCATATTTTTGAAGAGCTCGGTGAAAGCTGTAGAAAATTTTGCGTTATTTGGGATGCATCCTAGAGGAGGTTACATTACGTTACATCCCTTCAAAATAAACAATGAGTCAAAGAGCTACTAAAAGACAAGGAGCTACTCAACAATTAGAAGAGGCAAATCCAATGTGTAAAATATTTCAGTTCACAATATAAACGTATTCATATGTTTTTCTTAGAAATTAATGAGCTATCTAGCTTTTCAACAATGTTACAGACAAACGCGAAAAAAAGAAATCTTAATATGTATTCTGATTATTTTTTAGGCTATTGACTATACTTTAAAGAATATTTTAAAAAAATTGAATTTATTGCATTTATGTAGAATATGTTAATAAAAATATGTCGTATATTTTACGTTCCAAAGTTCACCACTCGCAAAACAATTTCCGAATTAGCCATGCTCTTGAAGAGCTTGGTGAAAGTTGTAGCAAATTAAGCGTTATCTAGGATAAATCCACTAACAGGCCTGATACGTTACACGCTTACAAAAGCCACAAGGAGTCAACATAATGCTACTAAAAGACAGCAACAAAGCTCAACAATATTAGAGTAATTATTTTTAAATCTTAAGGCATTCGAAATCCCTCAAAACTCCAAGAAAACATTTCATTACTTCTCCAAAAGTACTAATTATTAAGTATTATTTATGCAAAAAACGCTTACTTAAACGCTTTTCATTTGAAAAGGGTAGTTGCGTGATTATTCATGAACAGGCGTCACTAGTGCCTATCTGCTGTCATTTACAATCGCTGTGATGTGAAAGCTTTCTCTTGAATTTTTGTAATTAAATCCAACTATTTCAAATTTTAAATCAAATTTAAAATTGTATTATCAAGCTTTTGAGCAATGTAGTAACATTACAAAAATCTCTATCAAAGTAAACTTTTGTATATTTTCTGATTAATCTTTTTCAGACAATTAACTGATCTTCAAAAAAATGGTGGATAGATATAAAATATATTCATAAGAAATATATATATATATATATTCAGATTAAAGTTAACTTTCATTCACCAGAATCTATCATTTAAATCCATAAATTAAGTTTTATCTTAGCAACTTCGGAATACAAGTAAAACCATTTGTGCTTCAACACGTTTCAAAATTTAAACTTTTTAGCCAGAAATCGCATAGAATTCACTTGAAGATAGTAAAAATTAACTTTTTTCTTAGAAGATAAGTTAATTACTTAAATTCGTGCTATCAACTTTATTACTTAAAGCATATAAAACTGCAAAAATCTCTTAATGTATTTAATGAAAAGTTTCAAACTTCAGAAGTTCTTCTGAGAACCTACTTAAGATTTATCTCACGCTAGCGTCATATAGGACGAAACCAATTATCCGATATATTTTAGATCTATATCATTATGTAGATACGAATTTCAAATCTGTACGTTGAGACTAATCATTCAATTTTTTTAAACTTATAATATAGTTAAAATTGAATGATTTAAATTCAGTTGCAAGAAATATAAACAAGTTATGTTTTTGAAATATTTCTAAATTACTTTTAGGTTTTATATTAGGTCTTAGCTTATGCCATAAATTATTTACCACTAAACGGATAAGGTTATGTTTTGATAACTTACTCGCTTGCATTTGATGAGAAGATTTTATTTTGGAAGAACTCAACTGTAATACAAAATTAACAAATAGGATATTAAAGATCAAGTTTTCTAAGTAAACTAAAAAAAATTACAGTTCTTTTTGCACGCCTAAATCAAGAAGCGTAAGGCACATACCTTTCTAAAAACACAAGGAAAATTCAGGTCATGATAAAAGTTCATTACAAAGCTATGCCTTCCAAGTTATTGTTTAAGATAATCTATAATAATAAAATGAAGAGCTTGCCCGTGGGCCTGTCTAACTGTCCTCTTATAAATTCAAAACTGTTTGTGATGACGTCCTGAAATTTGGACAGTGAATGAAAGGAATATGTGTAGCCCCCACTTCAATAAATTTTTAAAAAAATTCAGTAACTTTGAAAATTGGAATTTTCTCATTGGCTCATTGATATAAATTAAACTGTAGAAGATTCGTTTTTTGCTTCAAATATTTTAGTGATAACATCAGTGAAGCTTTATATCTCTCATTAATAAAAAAAGCACGTTGAACGTTTTTTGTATGTTGGTTAATATCTTTAAATATTTTTTATTCGTTATATCAGATAAATTCAATGATTAACGTAAGGGGATGGATGAACTACGAAATAAGTATTTCTAAAATTTCCATCGAACAAGTATTTCTAAATTTATATGAACTCAATTCTTGATCTATATTTATGCTTTAAGAGGATGTCTCTAAACAAAACGATATTAAGAAAGCGAAAAATAAAAAAAAGTAGGTTATAAAATAAAAAAAAGTAGGTTATGTAAAGAAAAGCAAAGCAAAATAAAGTAAAGAAAAGCAAAATTAATGGATAAATGGCTGCGAATATTTGCTACGTGCGGAATTCGAATGACCAGCCAACGTTGGGATTCGAACCCGATTTAACGCTTTGGGACGTGAGAGGTCTATCTCCTGATTCACCACTGCTTCTAGTAATAAGCATTTAATTTTACTTTATTTTATTTTATTACCATCGTTGAACAGCCGAACCAATTTTTTGGGTATACGACTATCAATGTTCAACACCGTAACCTTGTAATTTTGAACCTAATATAAAAAATAAGGGAACTCCCGGATCCAAGTATGGGAGAAATTTACCTTTATGGAGGATTTTTTGAATCGGAACTAGAGCACATTTGCGTTCATGGAGAGAAAAACCATGAAACCTCCTACGGTTAGCTTGCAAGGGGACTGTAACCCATGATCCTTCTACCACTGAGGATATTTCACGTCAGCACTGGGGTCGACGAGAGCCGGGTGTGAAATTCGTATCGACTATCCATCACTGGAATTCGAACCCGGTTTACATCATTGGAAGAACACTCTGTACCCTGAGCAACCATGGTTCATGTATTAGGTATTAATGGGAATAAAAAAAAACTATGTCCTAAAAATCCTGACCATTATTATTTTGTTTATTTCCATGCTTAAAAAATAAGTTAAGACCCATATTGTGTATTCTTTTTTATTTCTTTTTCTTTGATAAAATTTTTAAAGCAAATATCAACGGTTTTCATCGCTGAAAACCTAGTATAATAAATTAATGTTAATTGGTTGCACTGGAAGCTAGTGTAAATCATGCGATATCAGACACTCACTTTCTTATGTAAAATATATTTTTTAAGCAAAAGTGTAACAGAAAGAAATGAATATCACACGACACTAATCTTCTTTAATAAACTGTTTACTTTTAACTGCTACATTTGTAATAAAGGGGAAGCAATAAAGATGTTAATTATGAAGATGAGCAAGATATAGTGTGCAATTAACATTTACTACTGTTGTAAAATAGTCTTCCTAGTTTCTGTTAGAAATGATACTTTTTAAATAGTTTCTCAACTTCATAAGAAATGGAATATTCTTAAGTTTTTTTTTAATAAGTCTGTTTGGAATTCTTAAGGATTATACAAGAAGGGCTTATTTTGCTTTAATTTAAAATAGTTGAATCATAAATTTCCATTTTAACTGTCGTAATGGTGTTTAGCACTACAAAATATTTCTTGTGAAACTTTAAATTATCTTTTTGAAAGTTGTTAAAAGTTTAGAGACCTTACAAGTGGACATTTAATGTCCCAAAGTTACATTTTCCCACGAAGTATCCTTCACAATAAAAGTAAGCCATAAAAGGAAATGTTAATCTCTATAATCCATAGAATTGTTTATGCATTGTTTGTTCTTTTTAAATGAAGTACCATTTTAAGATTTTTAGCTGTGAGTATTTTTATGCAAAAAAAAAAGAAAAAAATGCAAATTCTATAAATGTACTATAAGTCACAGGCTAGTTTTTTTTAAAAATGAATTAAGCATTTTTTCTCAACATTCTGGTACTATACGTAAGTTTAGGAAATTAAAGATAGATTTTTTTAAATTTTTTATTTCATTTTCTGATAATGTCTGACGTAAATATTTTTATATGCTCTTTATTTTTATTTCAAAAAGAAAATAAGGTAGTTTTATGTTTCAATTTAAAAGATTTTAAAAGTTTTAAATTTCTAAATTTCCTAAAAAATTAAAATTTTACCACCTGAATTAAATATTTTTTGTTTATTTTTAATCAAATATTTTAAACTTTAATTGGGTTTGAAATAAAAGAAGAATATACATGTCTCTGCTGCTCTCGAGGGGCAAATTATCCCCATCCCAAATGAAATTAAAGATTTTAATTAATACGTTCGAAGGGGATGTTTGAAAAACGAATTATATAAGTATGCCATAAGAGCATAACGTGTAATTAATTCATACTATTCAATTACTTAAAAGATGACTAGCTTATAGCGCTATTTAATCGAAAATGAGTTATACTGAGAATTTATAGATCATTTTTAATAATTAATTATTTTGTTCTTTCAAATTAGCTTTGGTAATTAAATGAAAAAAATATACTTACTTAAGCTCAAATTAACCAATATTATAAGTGTTGATTGCCAGGAGTTGATTGAGATCAACCAAGTCAATTTTTGCGGTGAATGATAGTGAGTATAGATTGAGATGAGGCTGTTACTGCATAGATCAATAATGTGCGAGATGTGTCATTGACGAAAGAACAGGCTGTGTCATAACAACTTCAGGTTCATACTATCGGTCAATTTAATGTTTAATTGACGTATATCGTTGCAAGCATGGAAATAAATCAACAAGAGAGATTTTTTTTTTTACATAAGAAACAGGTTTCTTG
Organism: Parasteatoda tepidariorum; assembly: GCF_043381705.1. Lineage (NCBI taxonomy): Eukaryota > Metazoa > Arthropoda > Arachnida > Araneae > Theridiidae > Parasteatoda > Parasteatoda tepidariorum. The sequence continues at coordinate 63,005,553 of NC_092205.1, read as the reverse complement.
TACAAAACAAGGCGTCAATATTTGCATCATAATATCTCATGGAGTTTAAAGCACGTCTTGAAAGCGTTATACTAGCTTTGGTGTTAAAATCACATGCTTTCTTCTTCGCGTGCTCGAAAACCAATATATTTTCTTTAGAAGCATATGCGATTAATTGCATTAAATTTGCTCATGCTTCAGAAATACAAGTCAAGAAAAAGTCATGAATTAAGATATATGAAAAAAAAAATTTACTTTGCGATCAGGTGGACAAGGAAAGGACGTAAGAAAACAATTCACTATCTCAGTGGATTGCAATGCAATGCAATGCACGTAATGCAATGCTAGGTACTTGGCAGAAAATTAAACGTTAACATATAAAGTAAAAAGAAAGCGATATACAAAATGTTGAAAATAACGAAATAACTTACTAATAAATGTAGCATAATCAGTGTAAGCAATTTTCTCAATTAAAAAGCTAGTCTATAAATACATGGAAATGCTAAACTCTTCTCAGTTTTGTTACAGACAGTGTTAATTTAATACATTCATATTGCTTAAAAATTTAAGAAACTCGAAAAAAAAAACAGATTAATAGTTTTAAAACAAGTTATAAAAGAGAAATGAGTTCATTCTTACATTTTACCATAAACTGTATTAGAAGATATATTAAAAATTTTAAAAATCACGGTTTTTGAAATGTAAGATTCTTTTTTTTTTTTTTGCTGTGGAATAATATTTCAAAAATGTGACCATTTTACTTAAATTTGCTAAGGTAAATTAATGATTTTTTTAGTATCATAATAACGCCAATGGATGCTTTTTAAAAAATATAACACAGAATTTGAAAGGAATAACAGAGTAACTTTATACGAATAGCTTTTATTTAATTATGAAATAGAAACAAAACTTTCAATAATGAATAAAAAAAAGTGGAATTATTGGAATTTAATTTTACAAATCCAGTATAAATATGATGAACTTCTCTAAATAAAATTGTAGATCAAATTAGTCCTTAATTTTTTTAATTAATTGAGGCTTGCATTTTATCGTAATACATAATTATTACATAGTTAATTATTTAATTTTTAATTTCCTTGTGGAAAATATTTTATTTAGAGAGTTCAAGCTTTATGAGAGATTCCTTGATTGCAGACCTGAAAAATCTAATTTTATTTACTAAAAAAAGGTAAATTCGGGTAATACGTAATTACAGCATCAATTTTTCATGTGATTTAATGATCAAGAGACTTAATGACGGGAAAAATATCGTAAATTATTTCAAGGCATACAGATTAGTTAATAAGATATCAGTTGATATTGTCTTATCATCTAAATTCTTGTAATTCAAAAAAAAAATTACTTTATTAAGCACCAGTTAACTTAGCTAGCTTTAGGTAAAAAATACCCCACGAAATATTTTTGCTTAAGCTTTAGAAGCAAAGAAGAGAAATAATACTTACTAACATTAGAACGTCACAAAGAAGAACTAAGAACCTGACTAACATACTAAAGACGAAATAATATCCTCCGACTGAAATTTTGATGAGAATATTTTTATTTTTATGGAAAGAAAGACATCGGAAGATGAAATGCAAAAAAATAAAGAAGATATGAATAGAATCTCGCAACTAATTGACATATATTACATTCAAAACTAAGTCTTTTGAAAAAGAAAATTTTACATCTATGAACATCAATCAAAAGACGCAGAAATGGTATTGAAAAAAAAGAAAAATAATGTTTTAGTGGGTAGGGCCCTCACAAAAGGGTATATTGAAGAAGTATGCAAATATATCAAATTATAAAGCCAATATGCCAAACGCAAAATCACACTGCTCAAACATTAAATATTTTGTGAATATAATTGAACAAAAATAACGGATAAATAAATCACAACGCTACAAAATTAAAATTTATGAAAACTACAATAAATTAAAGACATGCAAAAACATGTTATGCTTTTTCTAACGAAGTCACTGGAAAGGACAACCAATAGTATTAAAAAATCGAATTAATTATTATTTTTTAATTGTGTCGCTATGGATCATAATAGTATGCCTCTTGTATATGATTGCTCGGGATAATTAATGCCAATTGATTATTTTATTTTTGTTACCTGTCCAAAGAATTGGTAACATCACAAGTATTATCAGAATTGGTATTATTAGAATTACTATTATTCGAACTATTATTTGTACAAGTATAAAATTAATGATTATTGTGATGTCTAGTTTTTATTTCCGTAAATTTTCTAGAAATCAGAATAGAGCTGAACAAAAAGTTTTCAAGCATAAAGATTTACAACCTGCAACAGTAGGACCTCACTCCTAGGTTGTCACCATTGAATTCAAATTTAATAACAAGAAAAATAAAATTATAATTAAATATGAAATTGCAGAGTCTCTCTTGATTAATTTCAATTCTAGTAAACTACTATATTAATGTGTGTGATCGATGTTTGTCACGTGAGCCAAGTTTTCAAATTCTTCCTTCCTTTTTTTATTGCTGCGCCTTTTCAGATTTTTTCAGACCTTCACTAGCCTTTTCTCTTAACGTTAGTGGATATGGGTTGCAATGCAACTCTAAATAACTCTCTCTAAGAGTTCGTCCCAATATTTTTCAGACACGCTTTATAAATATAATGAGACTATGATAATGAAGTCAAAACTGAATCCAATAACGTATGGTATACTTTGTGTAATGTAGACTAAAAGAAAAGGACTTGACATTAAGCGATCTACTATCGCTCCACATAGTTGGAATTGAAATCAGAGGTTTGAGTTCTCTTCTGCTGAAATCATTCAACACTGCTCTTCATCCTCCGAACTTGATTTCTTGGTGTCATTCTATATTTTGAAGGAAATATAACAATTTAGTTAATGCTAATTCTAATATCCCACCGATCCCTAATCTTTGGATGCCCCTTTTATTTTAATTTGTTGTACTTAGGGCTTCCTGCCAAATTTTCTCACACATTTCTTATCTCACTTTTTATTTTCTTATTCAAATTTGTACATCTGTCCTATTGGTTAAACTAATTTGCAGGTGCTCGTATCTTTGCTGTAAATACCATCATTTCGTGATAAGGCACTAAGGACGGTTCTTTATGTAATTTCATTTGTGCATTATTCACATTGTTTTTTTGCTTTAGTTACAATCAAAGTTATCAAAGATTTTATCAATGTAAATCAAAGTTTTTTTCTTTAGTTATTTGAACAAAAGCACAATTTTCATCCTTTCATGGAATAAAAAAATAAATTTCTACACATTCAGGTGGCTCAACGTATGTTTAATGTATTTTTTATACTGAAAAGGCAATAGTATCGAGTCCAACTGTAAGATCATTTTCGTCAGTAAACTATATTATCTACTTTATTATTAATTACGGATAAATGTGTCATATATGAAAGCAAATAACTGTCTTAGTAAGAATGGAAGTTATTTAGAGAGCTTAACTAATGATCGTATCCCCACGCATCGTTTCTCTTATGTATGGGGAAATCTTTTTTTTTTTCTCCAATGAGCTGCACAATCAGTCTTGCCGATGAGCAGACCTAGTGCGTTCTCTAGAGGTGGTATCTACTCTTTCAGGACCACCACAATGGGTGAGATACCGGTATGGGGAAAACTCTAGACCAATATTCATTAAATAATGATAGAGAGCATCTTTTAATGAATTCCTGTGTAATAACAATAAATGTACATAAAATGATAAGCGTAATGATAGCATACAGTCGGCCTGGTGGCCGAGCGGTTAGCGTGCCTGACTGCGAAGCCATAGGCTGCGGGTTCGAATCCCGCTCTGGGCATGGATGTTTCTCTCTCTCTCTCTTTGTGCTGTCCTCTGTTGTGTGTGTGTATGATGTGTGAATGTGGCCCACCCTATAAACGGGTTTGTGGCAGTGTGGCGTGGGCAATGTTGCTCGCCTCCGTGACTTTGGTTCACAGGTGCCCACTGGGTAACGCGAAATGAGCAACAATTATGGCATAGTATAGGCTAAGAATAATGTTCAGTGCCTGCCATTGGAAAAAAAAATGATAGCATACCGGCTATCTCATTTATTAATAAGTTTCGTGCATATCTGCATGATGCAAGATAATGCATCATGCATGACAGTTTAGTTTTCTTAATGAATATATTTTAACAAATTCATATTCTGAAAACGTAATTTTTTAATTACAACTACCGATTTATCTCAAACAATATATTTGATATTTGTCATTTAAACAAGGATATTTAACCTCGTATTTAATGAATGGTCTAAATTTTAATGTAATGTCGATTTCTAATCATAAAAATATATGATTATTTATGAAAATTTATTTGTACAAAGTCTGAATAATTTTTTGCATGAACTACAAAAAAAATCACAATTTTACATGTTTATTAAATCAATTCAAATCGAAATAGAGTTACGTGCATTTTTTAATGTACCTTGTTTGAATATTATTAAAATTATTGTTACAATTATTATATACAATGTAATAATGATTGATATTATAATTGTTGTTACTATTATCAATATTTTAATGATCTCAAAATAATAAAGCTTTTTCCTCACACTTGAATGTTACAGATAAACCAGAACCGAATATTTATTCTATAAAAATCCATAAATATTTATTCATTTTAGCCATTATTGAAGTCTTGATAGTACAAAAATTAAAATTAAAATTAAGACCAAAATTAACTATAAATAAAATAGTGAAGCTAAGAGCTGCGTTTATGCAAAGATACTAAATTCATTGTGAAAAACCGAGGCTCAATCACCGGTGATGGTTTGAAGTTCACGCAGCTTCAGATCCATATGTTGTATCAGCTTGTCTTTCAATTACAAACACTTAGTGAGCATTGTCAAGTTCTTGTCGTTGATTTCGAAACAGTCGAGTTTTAACCACCATGATTTACTTGGAAGACAAATAGCTGTTATGTGAGAGCTTTATTTTTAATTAAAACAAAACAAATGACCCAGTGAGTACTAAACTCAAGGCATATACACTTGCAAGCTGAAACAATTGAGCTTGATTTTCTCTGAATATATTCATTCTAAACAAAGACTTTTTTTTAACACTTACGCATCAGTAAGCAAAAAAACAGAACAGAAGTTTTTTAGTAAAAATGTTAAAACGTCCAAATAAAATCTCCATTGTATGCATTAAAAAATGCTTCGAGTTTGGGCTCAAAATTCAAAATAAAATTAAATTAAAATTTTTAAAAAAATTACTATAAAATTAAGTTTTGAAAAATTAGTAAAATATTAAAGGTTGATGATAATCATTAAAATATTAAAAGCATTTGGAACAAAACCAGTTATATATATGAAATAAACAAAAGAATTATAGTTTTAATATTTGTCATGTGAAATATTATATATCATGTGACGTAATACAATGGCACTACAAATAATGAGCAACTTTTCTTTAAATGGATTTAGTAAATTGTCATTGTGATTGAAAAAATTTAATAATATTAAAAGCAATTTTTAAAGAAACCTCGATTATGGTAATCAATTAACTTGTTTTGATGTCCGTAAGTCGAATGATCTTTTTATCAATAAAAAAAATATTTGTTATTAAAAAATAGTTAATCGTAATGATGCACAGCAGATAGTACTTTTACGAAAATTTAATTTCAGAAACATAATAAACAGCTTTAAAAATTACAATAAACATGCGCTCGTTTATTCCTTTTATATATTCTATTCAATCACTTAGAATTAGAAGCAAAAACTAAAATTTCTTAATTAGTAGAAAAAATTGAATTGTCTGAATACTTAGAACTAATATCATACAATATGCAACATGCAAATTAAAATCGATCCTTTTCAAAAGAGCCAGATTAAAAGATTACATTTCGCTAAGATACAATTGTAAAAATACTCTTTTGTATATCCTAATAATACGCTATTCATTCCATTCCTTGAATGATTATCAATTTTGTCATTTCACCTTTGATGTCATAAACTGATTTCTCTAAATTATAGTCATACTAGATTTTGCGTTCCATACGACTTTTTTCTGAGAATTATTAGGCAGAAACATTTTAACTCATTAATTCAGATATTAACTTTCAGGAAATCTAGGAAATAAAATTTATTCCACACAATTCACTAGAATGTTCTATGGAGTCACATGAATATATTGATTTCAAACATTTAAGGCTGTTATTCAAAGGCTCCATCATCACGTAAAATGATACTTTATTTACGAATAATTTGCTATTTTCATAACTGCTGTGAGTTTTCAACAGTTATTCATGACTGTAAGGTCAAATTTAGCCAATATGAAGCCAGCGTTGTTTTGAACATCGCGTGAAATGTTAATATGGAGATTGTCCACGGTTTTGCAAAAATGAATTGCGTTTGTAGTCTAAATAATCAATTCAAAAATATTTAGGTTCTTTGATTAATTTTCTTAATATAAAAATCGATATTTAACGAAAGAAAGAAGGAAAATGTTGGAGTAGAATAAAAGAATATTAAAACTCACTCATCATGTCAACCTAAGTACAAATGGGGCAACTTTACATTTGATGTAGTGGCCGATATAATTAGAACTAGTTTATTAGTAATTTGCTTTGTTAATTTGATCAATACGGCAGCAAAAATTGAAAGCGAATTGCTAGAAAGCACTAGAATATTTATAAAATGCAATAATATAAACTTTTATTCTATGTTACCGGCAAATCATTTGTTCTTCTGCATATGGAATTTGCACATTGTCATGAAAAAGTTGCCAACAATCTCCTAGGACTCTTTAAGTTGGACAAAAAACTAATCATCATTGTCTTTAGTTGGTTTTTAAGCTATTGCAAATTATACTATGGCAAATGCACAAATAATTATTTTAAAATAATGTTGCTTTTTCATAAATGAGTTATATATATTTTGTACCTCATTTGTAATTTCTATTGCTTATTTGATAAATATAGTAGAAAAAGTTGTAAATTGAATTCAGAAAATCAAGAGATATGAATCAAAAACATATACAACATACTACCATATAAATTTGGATTTAACCATGTTTTCTACATTTTTGCTTTGCTTTTATTTTACTTGTCGAATGCGTAACAAAGAAATAGTTGTCAAACAAATCGGACTCTAAGATAAGCAAAAAACTAATGATCAAAATTTTTTGTTTGATTCCAAGTTATGAATTCATAATATGACATTTGCAGAAATGAATATTTACACATTTTTAACAACTACTGCTTCTTCGTTTAATCGTAAATTTCTATTTTGAACTAGTTTATTAATAATTTGAGTCATTAATTTGATTAACATTTCAGCAAAAGATGAAAACGCAATTATTAAAACATTCGCAGCATATTTACATGCAAACACTGCTTCCTTATAAGATACATATCACGTTTTTTGTTCAATAAATTTGCACGTAATAAAAATTACTGTCTAACCACTGCGACAGTTTTAATTGAAAAAATACTATATTTTATTTCAGGTTTTAGTTAGATTAATACTGTGTGAATATATTTCAAGAAGATAAAATAAATAATTTTCTTTATCTTTTTTTGACCTTATTCTGCATCCATAATCAAACTACACATGTATTTTAGGTATTAAAATGCATGAATATAGTAATATAATAGCGCAAGATGCGTAAGAAATGGCGGTAGAAGTAGCATAAAGTAGATAAAGCGCATATTTCGTTCTAAACAATTATTTTCTTATCTTTCGACTTAAGAATTTATTTTTTTGTTTAAAATACGAATTTTAATGCTAGCGCCAAAACGATAAGCGTTTTATAAGAAGAAAAATAAAATAGACTAATTTATTTTGTAGCGTATCTACCACTACAAAATTACAACTACAATTCACTAGTATATAAAACATGTTAACCCCCCCCCCCGATTCTATGGTGGGGTACATTTTCATAGTTGAAGGTTGACATTGTAGATAACTACTTTCTCCACATTGGTGACCTTCGGACGTGACGTGAACACTCCTACGTTGGCAGAAACTCCCACTTCGATATGAGCACGCCTACCTAGACAGTAACGCCTACTTCGATGGATGGTCCACATGGAACAGTTGACTTGCTACTTGTGACTGCGACATTATCCACCTCCTCGCACTGTTGCTACTCAGTCTCGTCTCGATCACACACAACGTCAACCTGCATACACCCGACTGCTAAAGGCAGCACAGGAGCGACTACGACGACCATGATCTTAATACAGCTCTCATGACTAATGTTCAAAACCAGGTGATCTTAATCTAGCTCTCCCGGTCTGTCACAAATACAGCAACTAGTGGTATCTATTTACCGAATTCTAAAACAGTCATAATTCTGGTGGGGGAGTAATGTAGCGTATCTACCACTACAAAATTACAACTACATGTTAACTTCGACTCTATGTCGGGGTACCTTTTCATAGATGAAGGTTGACATTGTCGATAACTACTCTCCCCACAATTTAATTAGTTGTTTTTTTAAGGACTTAAGGAAATGTTTTAAGAGTAATATAAATGGTTAATTCTCTTAGTTTATCTGTTGCATCAGAGGGTAACATTTATAAATTTTTATGTATTGAATTGAATCTTATAAATATCTTGGCTTAATCCCATAAAAACACAGAATTAATTACTATTGTTACATTTTTGCACTTGTTTTCTAGAAATATACTGGTAGTATCAGTTACGTACTCACCAACAACAAACTGTCATTGCAAAAACTTGTATTCAACCAACAAATCGTAAATAAAATTATGTTAAGACTCAGACTCTTTATTACAAAACACCAAGTTAGTTTTCGGTATTCGTAGTATTTGAAAAACTAAATCATAGAAATATCTAGAGAAAAGATCTAGTTTCTAATCATTTAAAAAGAAAAATTGAGCTGTGGTGGCTGAGTTGTTAAATGCTTTAAGTTGTCATTGTGACAAACTCTTGATCGATTCTCAGTGGTGGTTGTAGCTCAAGCATCTTCAGATTGAGTGCTTATATGTATTTCAAGTTAAGACAACATTGGGCGTATTGTTGATCACATTACCACAAGTGAGCAATTAATCATTCAACTGTGAAGCTTTACTTTTCATGATTCCCTTGGTCTATTATAGATGTTTCTTGAATACTTTACTTTAAAATAATGTTTTATTTTCATCAATTACAGATAAAAAAAATTATAAAAATCAGTAAACTAACACATTTATTTTATAAATTTTACATAAGAAGACAGATTAGGGACAGGAAAATGATACCCTAATTATAACTGGCGTTGAACAGCGGACCCGATTCTAAGTTTACGACTATCAGTGTATAACTCCGTAGCCCTGTAATTTTAAACTCAATCCAGAAAACAAGGGAATACCTGAATCTAGCATTGGGACAAAATATCCTTCGTGGAGAACTTTTTTATGGGACTAACACACAATTCGTGTTACTCGAAGAGAAAAATCACGAAAACATCACACTGTTAGCCTTATGGAAAAGGAATTTTAACGGATGATCCATCAATCACTAAGGGTAATTTGTATGAGCACTAAGGCTGGTGAGAGCTAGAATTCGTATTAACCAGCCATAGCTGAGATTCAAATCTGGGTCACCTCATTGCAATATTATAAACTTTCATTAATTAATCTGCAGCATAGCTGGACTTTTAACTTTGTATAATAATGTTAAGAAGACTCCCAAAAAGTGTGAGAAGTTTAAGGACATTGATTGAACTTCATTTTTAAATCATTGTTAGCAGAGTTTGAAATGATGCAGACAAAAAAATAAAATGAGATGAATGATATTTATACGAAGATTTGTGAGAAGCTTTATGAATGAAGCAGCGGAATAAACTCTATTTCTGAAGCATGCATGATAGAGTTTGAAATTATTCAAACAAATAAAATAATGATTTCCATTCAAAAATTTGTGAGAAGCTTAAATAATGAAGCCACTGAATAAACTTCGTTTCAGAAGAATGTATAACAGAGTTTGAAATTATATGAAGAACAAAATAAAATAAAATAAATGATTTTGATGCGAAGATTTGTGAGAAGTTTAAAGAATGAAGCCGTTGAATAAACACCATTTCTGAAGCATGCAAAACTGAGTTTGAAAATATTCAAACAAACAAAGATAATGATTTATTTGCAAATACTTGCGCGAAGCTTTAATAATGAAGCAGATGAATAAACTCCATTTCTGAAGCATGCAAAGCAGAGTTTGAAATTATACAAACAAAGAAATATAATGATTTCGATACGAAGATTTGTGAGAAGCTTAAAGCTTTGTGAGAGGCGCTGAATAAACTTAATTTCTGAAGCATAGACTCTGAATTTATAAATTAATTAAAACAAATATCTTTAACAGATGGCCAACACTCAAAATAGTAATAAATAAGCAAAAAAAACAATAATCTCTGAAATGTATTAGTATATACTATTTAAAGTTCTTTTAAAACTAATTAGTTCGATATCTGGTTAAAAAGACATCTATATTAATTATACTAGTTAAAATGCATATAATATATACATATCGAAGCATGAAATTATTTATCTCAATATTATTTTAAGCTTCTTAAACAATGAATATTATCATAAATTAATCACCTCAATCGAACACTGTAATATCTTACTAAATGGTTATTTTGACTGTTTCAGTTTTAAATTACTTGATAAGGTTGGATTAATAATTTTTTTTTAGTTTTTATTATTTATTTACATTGGTGCTAACCATAACAGCATTCAAAACCTATGTTGTCGCAAATAGTAAAACTATTTAAAAACTATGTGACACCAAGTATTAAGATTTGAAAGGAAATAAAATTTGCTATTTTTCAAGTTTTAAATTTAGTTAATAATGCAAAGCACATCTATGTTGGGATTATTTTACACTACTTCAAAATTAGAGTCGCCTCATCGTGGCATTCGCACACTAATTGAAGAATTCAAATTTACATTCAGGGTGCTTGATTATGAAACATTTATTGTAAAAGCGCTTCTTTCCTAAGATCTAATTATTCGAAAGAAAAGAATTCTGAATAATATGAGGAAAATGTTGATCACGAAAAGTACACTTCTCAAGGGAAATTAATTTTTGAGAAGGAGACATTAATTCGTGTAATTTAAACACAGACAAGTGCTTTTAAGATTTCATTCCAAAAATTTGAATTAGAATTGCTCATTTCAGTTTTATGCGAGGTTTAAGTGTATTTTGATAACGCGTATACATATTAAAGGATTGCTCCGAATTCATAGTAAACTTTAAGGTTAGATACAGGGCATTGTAACAATCATTTATTGTATAGGAATGTATGGATGTAATACACAGAAATAAGAAACGAAAGGAAGGACAAAGTGTTTATTGAAAGGGTAGGTACAGGGCATTGTAACAATCATTTATTGTATAGGAATGTATGGATGCAATACACAAAAATAAGAGACGAAAGGAAGGACAAAGTGACCTGTTCCAGAAAAAATAAGATAACATTCGCAATTAAGTCGCGTCAATACTAATCATGGGCCAATCAAAAAGTCGTTGACTGTACCAGCCCACACATTCACACCGAATCGTTGTTGATGAGCATGTGGTTTCTCGGTTGTCCACATTAAAGACGTTACCCCATCTGTAAATAGCATATGATCTATGAAGTCCGGCTGCAGCGGACTTGGCTTGGACTATATATATCATCTAGCTTTCTATGTCTCTCTCTCTGTCTGTCTGGCTGCCTGCTTGTCTGTATATATATATATATATATATATATA